>NC_081412.1:600464910-600834910 GCF_030272615.1 Cryptomeria japonica | reverse complement strand
ATTAATCATTATTTTAAATTATATATTTACTTCAAATGTTTTCATTAAATATTTTTTCATTTAGGGTAGACAATTATAATTGATAATTTTAGGGTTAGAAAATATTATGAATAAGCATCACCAATATTTGTAATTGTAAACTCATATATTGATGAAATAAGTGGAACGAGTAGTGATGCTCACTAAGAAAATTATATTTGTAGCCAAATTTATATTTGACAGAAGCAACACTCTATTGATAGTTTCAAAACCCTAGCATTAATGTTTCAATTCCCTTAGATCACATCAATATCTACAAAATAAATAATATGAAACTTATACATATAATTTTAATTTTTATAATAAATATAAGGTTGTTAACTTATAAATATAAGAATAAATTAATTAATTATCTCTCCTTTATATCCCTTTCTCTCTCTACTTTTCTCTACTCTCTCTGTCTCTCTATCTAATTACATATCTTGTTATCTCTATCCCTCCCTCTCTATTTGTATCTCATTATATCTATACATCTCTCTCTATGTCTCTCCATATCTAAAGTCCTCTCTCTCTGCTCCCTCTCCCCTCTTCTCTCTCTGTTTATACCTATCTCTCTCCTATTCTCCTTCCCTCTCTCTATCTCTCCACATCTCTCCTTCCCTCACTCCCTCTTTCCCATATATCTTTATCTCTCTCCCTCTTTTCACATATATCTCTATCTCTCCTTATTTCTCTCTCCCTCTCTATCTCTCTTTATGTCTCTCTATTTTCATATCTCCCTATTCTTCTCTCTCTTTATCTCTCTCCCTTTATCCATATCTATTTTTCTATCTCCACTTCTCCCCCTATCTCATTATATTTTTCTTTCCGTATACCTCTATCTCGAGCTATCTATTTCTCTTTTATTTCCTCTCTCCATATATATTCATCTCTATTTATGTCTTCCTCTCTCTCTCTCTCTCTCTCTCTCTCTCTCTCTCTCTCTCTCTCTCTCTCTCTCTCTCTCTCTCTCTCTCTCTCTCTCTCTCTCTCTCTCTCTCTCTCTCTCTCTCTCTCTCTCTCTCTCTCTCTCTCTCCCTGTCCATCTCTCTCTTTATCATCCCCTCTCCTTCTCTCCATATCCCTCTCCTCCATTTCTATTTATATATCAATCTTTGTCAGTTTCTCTATCCTTTAGATCTCAAACTCTTAATCCTCTCCCCTCCCCCCCCCCCCTCTCTCTCTCACTCTTCCTCCTTTTATCTCTCCCTCTTTCTATCCCTATCTCTCATCCCCTCTCTCTGCCTCTCTCCTTCTTGCATGGGCCTATTGGTAAGAAAGGATCATTATATTCCTCATTCGGCGGTTTTCTTTCAATCATGCTTGGACTCCTATATGTGAATTCATAGTTGTCAACACCACTTCTCCATTTAGACCTTTGTTGCATAGACACCATCACTTACTAAATGTGTCGATGATTGATCTCATGTAATTTTTAGAAATGCACGCAATAAATACACCAATTATTTTCCTTTTGACATTTATGCCTCATCAGTGTACTCATTGCACACCAAGCTACAATTGCTAGTAGATATCCCCATCAGTGTAAAGTGTGGTGCCTATAGGTAGCCACTATAGCAATTTGGAGATCTAATGCAATGAGTAGACACTTATGGTTAGGAATGACAACTCGAGATCATGAAAGATGATGGATAGAGAGATTCCAAAAATTATATGTAAGCAAGCATTGATTTCTTTGGTTGAAGCCCAATTTACAAAGTAGTTTGATTGCGGGTGTGTGCACCAAGATGGTGTGCAAAAAAGTGGACACACCCAAAAAAAACATGAAAAAACACAAAACGAGCATGAGTTGTCAAATTTAAAAAACCCTGTACATGTTTAGGCTCATTTTGGCGAGCCTAAATGAAGCTTAACCGTGTATAGAGTTTAAAGTATACTAACAACATACGCGGTTTAGAAACTAAAACCCTGTATGCAATTTTAGTTTGTAAACCATGCACGCATTTTCCTGTTAATAAAATTTAAATTAGTAATATGGACTTGTATGCAATTCATTTGGCATTCTATTAGGTTTTTCGATAGTATATATACACAAAATATAATATTTAAGTATAAGTGGCATTTCTCTATCTTTTATCTTTCTTATACATTTAAGTTATATTTTATGTATATATTGTCAGGATATTTGAGAGTGGTTTCATATCTCTAAGAGTTATAATGCAGATTCTAGTTTTTTGAGTATTCTTATAAATCTCAAACAGTTAAATTTCAGTAATCAACATGCTCATATCAACATTATATCTCTTGTCTCTTCCCTATATTCCCCCTCTCTCTTCCTTAACCCCTACCTTTTTGTCTCTTAGGCCTCTCCCTCTCTACTTTCTTCCCTCTCTCAAGTATCTTTCCCTCTCTTTCTCATCTCCCTCACCCTCTTTCTCTTTCGTCTATCCCTCTCTTTCTCTCCCTCTCTCAAATTTCTCTATCTCTCACTCTCTCCCCCTCTCTTTGACGTCTCTCTCTCCCATTCTCTCCCTCTCCCTCCCCCTCGCTTTCTCTTCCTCTGTCAAGTATTTCTTTCCCTCTAACTCTCTTTCCCTCTCCCCCTCTCACTCCATTTCTCTTTCTATCAAGTCTCTCTCCTTCTCTCTATCAAGTCTCTGGCCATCAACCTTTATCTATCTATCTCTCTCTCTCCTCTTTCATCAAGTCTCTCTCTCTCTCTCTCAAGTCTCCCTCTATCAGCCTCTATCAAGTGTATCTCTTTCCCTCTCTCTCCCTACCTCCCCTCTCCCTACCTCCCCCCTCCCTCTCTCTCTCTCTCTCTCTCTCTCTCTCTCTCTCTATCTCTCCATTCTTTATCTCTGAAGTCTCTCCCTCCCATCCTCTATCTATCTATCTCACTCTCCCCTTCTCTCAGGTGTATCTCTCTCTCTCATTCTCTCCCTCTCTACTCCCCCTCCCTCTCTCCTTCTCTCAAGATTTTGTATGTCTAACAACATCCTTGTCAGATAGGTAGTGAGAGGGCATCGAAATTATGACGCCCACCCAATTTATTTTGATGACTTTTGAGTTTTGCCAATGGCTAAGTAGTGAGGGGGTGTCAAAATTCTAATGCCCACCCAATTTATTATGATGACTATCAAGTTTTGTTGACGGCTAAGTAGTGAGGGGACATCAAAATTTTGATGCCCACCCAATTTATTCCGACAACTTATCGAGTTTTGCTAACATCCAGACCATCACACATACAACGTCCTTGTCAGTGTAGATACCATCGTAACTATTAGAAGTCTGATAGCTAAATTGTGATAGGGCAGTCTGAATTCAAATGCCCGAACCATCGCACATACAAAATCCTCATCGGTGCAGATGCCCTCGTTGCTGTCAAAATTTTGATGGGTACACAATGATAGGGTCGTCTGAATTTAGACACTCGAACCATCGCATATAAAACATCCTCGTCAGTACGGATTCCTTGGTTGTCATTGGAATTCTGACAACTTATCGAGTTCCCCCTTGGCCTCTCATCACCCTATCCATACCTTGACCCCGTCAGACCCCTCATCATCCTCCATCCCCATTGCCACCATCATCATCAACCACCTCTAGTGGTGGTATTGACTCTCCTAGCCCTGTCAATCAAGGAAAATGATGGATCGCAAAATAAAGGGCATAATCTTGGTGCATGCCCACATCTATCACTGTGAGCCTCAAATCCCACATAACAACATGAAGAGAGTAGAACTTTGCATGAGCTATAGCAAAATCCAATGGAGGTCCCCACTCTTCTCTCTCCTTGTACAATCTCGCATACAAGGCTATCCCCTGTGGCATCGGTTGTCGCTGACCAAACTATTGATATACCCATGACAAAAGAAATCTCTCCACTGCATAGGGTGTCCTCCCAGTCAAGTATCGACTCTGCAACAAACTTGACACCTCTATCGCATCGTCAAGACAAGGCTCGTAATCCAAATAGGGGCATCATACAACTGCATCCATATCATCTAACTTGTGCCTCCAATACTCTAGATTCCCTATCATAGGCTGGGAAGCTTTCTATCTACACATATACAAATAAGGATACCCCATTGGTCGAGCTCTCTGTAAAATGGGGCCTATAATGGCTATGTGCTCCCATGTCCAAATCTAAAGTAATGTACATCCTGCAGCCAAACTGGACCCCTAATCTCTACCATACACTATCTCACAAAGCTCGTGACAGGGGTGGGCCAAAAATAATACCCCTATGCATATCGGATCCTCTCTCGTATCATCCAATGCAACACATAGCACCATCCAACTAATAATCCATGTGATCTCCTATCAGGAAGGACAAAATAACCAGCTAATCCCACTTGCCCTGATGGAAGTGAGGCCTATCTATCTACCATATCCTACTAACCCACTAAGTACCCAAGAATATGAGGATCACCAAAAATCTCTCAAAGCACATCTATCCCTCCAACCTCCTCCACATCATACACAACCATCTCGCTAGTGATTGGAATCCATAGAATTTGATAGACATCCTTGAGCATAACAACAATCTCTCCTGTCACCAAGTGAAAGGTATTGTTCTCACTATGCCACCGCTTTGTTAAAGCTATCAGAAGCACTCCATTATTTCGATAGGAAGACATGCGCAACAGGTGAATTGGACCACAAGTCTCAAGCATTGCTGGATCATTTTCTGTCAATCGACTATGTAAGGAGAGTGTCTTTGGGTATTTCTCCTGAAGTTGTATGACACCTAAGTTGGCCTATATCAACACATGTGTACCATATCAGTTTCACCTATTCTAAAGCAACCAAACATCAAATCTAAATAAAAAAGGGGCACGTATCAAGGTGACAACAACGACGATATCACACAAAGAGTTCTAAATCAAATACTCTTAACAACTAGATGTGTTCAACTTAACCTATCTATCACAATCCAAAGTTTCATATCGAAAATCAATCAATTTAAGTCTCATATCGTAATCAATTATCAAAGCATCATATGAAAAATCAATCATTCAAGTCTCATATCTTAATCAAAGTTTAATATCAAAAATCATATTGACAAACGAAATCCATATCAAAATATGACTCATATCGACAATCAAGACCCATATTGAATTAGGACCCATATCGAAAATCAGGACCCATATCGAATT
Source organism: Cryptomeria japonica (assembly GCF_030272615.1). NCBI lineage: Eukaryota > Viridiplantae > Streptophyta > Pinopsida > Cupressales > Cupressaceae > Cryptomeria > Cryptomeria japonica. The sequence goes on along the minus strand of NC_081412.1, from coordinate 600,829,769 downwards.
AGGACCTATATCCAATCAGGACCCATATCTAATCAGGACCCATATCAAATCAAGACTCATATCAAATCAAGACCCATATCGAATCAGGACCCATATCGATAATTGACCCATATTGACCTATTGACACATATCTAATCAAGACTCATATCGATAATCAATATGATTCATATTAAGAAACAAGATCCACATCAAAATTTGATTCATATCGACAATCCGGACTCATATCGACCTATTGACCCATATCAACAATCAGTTTGACCCATATCAACCTTTGAAACATATTGACACTTGATCCATATTGACAATCAAGATTCATACCAATGCGACCTATATCGAATTTGAACCATATCGACCCGACTCTTATCAAATGACAAATCATATCTATTCTAGACAAACTTTTCAACATCCCATGACTCAAAGGACAAAATCAACACCTACCAACACATCAAAAAGGTGTCAAATGTCATAACAATCCTAAAAATCAAATTTGCACATGTCAAAATTTTCAAAATTTTCAAAAAACCTAAAACTATCACAAATGCATTAATACAATTGGCATGTGCGTTGTACGATTTAGTGTATGCACTAAGTCATACAACATATGCGCTATCCAATTGAACAAATCCGCTAGGAAAAAAATCGAATGCACTATGTCGTATGACATATGTGCTTCAAAACGGGATGTGTGCGCTAAAAGATTAAAAAAAACTGGAAAACCCTACCGTACATGCGAAAAATTAAAAAATCTATCCTAAGAATAGGGAAATCTAGATTAAAAAATTCACAAGAAAGGTTAGAAAATTAAACTTGCTGGTGGGTCGTACTCTGGTGGTCGTTAGAATCGTCAAACTCACTCAAAAATCGATGTTTGTGGTAGGGGAGCTCCATTTCTTCTCTCCTCTCCAAGCTCCAATCTCCAAATGACAAGTGCACAAATAAGGTGGAAATGGGCCCTTGAGGGTTTATATAGCCCATGCTAATGCAAGTGGTTGTGTTGCCTCCATGGACCTATGGGGCATGTACGCGTTATGCCCACATAGTCTATTCATCATTTTTCTCTATTATTTTTTAATAAAATTTATCGATAGATAAATAATGAAAAATTTAAAATATCCAAAAAAAATTAAAAAAATCAAAAAATAAAAAAAATCAAAAAATTTAAAAAATACAATTTTTTTTTCAAAAATCATCATGCTTCGCGATCCTGTCCCAAAAAATCATAATTTTTCTCAATTTATCTCCCGAGGAGGCATATCGACATCAATTTCATATCAATCTCATATCAACACCAGCTTCATATCGACTTTTCATATTGAGTCAATTTTTCATAACCACGACTTCATATCAACAACTTTGACAACAACATCATATCAAGAATTTTGGTGACATATCAAACATTTTTCTTTGAATCAACATGTGGTCACATGTCACTTCAAGGAGGGGACAAATGTAGACACCTAAAACTTGCACAACATCATTTATTTGCCTATTAATTAGACTAAGGTTTAATTAATATCCTTATTCTTCCAATAAGCCTATTAATCAGATTAAATATTTGATTAAAATCTTTTTCTTCTAACCTAACCTATTAATTAAACTAAGGTTTGATTAAGTACCCTTTAGCCATTTAATTAAATAAATCTTATTTATTTAATTAAAGTTCCTTTTCCCTTTTAATTGAATTTACATTTGATTAAAAATCCCTTTGCATTTAAATAAATTGTTATTTATCTGTTAATAGTCCCCCAACTTGGAAAATCCTACAAATGCAAGTTGCATCCTTTTTGGCTAAAATAAATCTTTTATTTTTATCCATTTCTTGAATCTAGAGATCCATCATCTTGTGCATCAAACTTATAGTCAATTTGTAGGCTATCAAGGAGCTCAAGTTGTCATTTTCAAGCATTTAGATCATATTAGTTGCATGCTAGTTTAGCTTTCATTATGTTGATAGTATCATGCTAACTACATTGTCATGCTAGCTTAATTCATAACATTGTGTACCAATTTCATAACAATATCCATGTTAGTCTAATTAGCACATCATAAGCTTTCAATTTGGAATCGACCTTAGTTTCATATCTTGTATCCCATCTCATATATCATCTCTTCATATCATTTGATCATCTAGCTAGGATCTTAGTTGCATTCGTTTTGATTCTAGATCATATGATTTAAATCTCGTTCTTTAGGTTGTCATCTTAAAGATCAAGTTCTCTTCCAAGTGAGGGCAGAGGACAATGAGATGATTTTGAGAGGTTTAGATTAAGTAACATGTTTGATTGATTTTGATCTCTAATGCAATGTCCCATTGGTGTGTTTATGTTGTTTGTGTCTCTTTTGCAGGTGCAACAATCTGGGCATACATAATGCACTTTGAAGTTGTAATTGTACTTGCAAATATGACTCATCAATATTGTGTATGTTTCAAAAATTGCATGCACATGTGTTCCTTGCATTAATCAAACAATTGACACAAAAAAATATCATAAGGATACCCTCTTCACCATAGAGTACCTAATGGGTAGTGGTGTTAGATTGTTGATTTATGTGCATTTGAACATTCTCAATTTCTATTGACTTTTAGAAGTTGTGAAATGGATATTTTGAACATTTTCTTGTTGGATATTATTGGCATATGATGAACCAGCATGTTGATATGATGATAATGTATGTTGTCATTGATGTCAATAAGTTCAAGTGAACTGGTATGAAGAGGTATGAGGAGATGCAGTGAACCGGTGTCAGGGTTTCACTAAGTGACTATCGGTTGGTAGTCTCAGCTCTAGGGTTACCGGTTTGGTGATCCAGCTTGTGCGATGCAACCAATGATATTCTGTGATGTGTTAGCCAAGAGATTTGAATGAGACCAAGGTGCCACGTCATCTTTGTGCGTGTGAAGGATTTCCTTGAGGATCTCGCATGAGAAGATCGACCAGGTGTTAGATGTCTACCTCGGGAATGATCATTCTTCTTAGCGGTATGAGAAGAGAGCATGATGGGTTACTGATTCCCATGTGCAGTGATGAATGAATGATGCAGATTATCTTATGATCTATTTAAAATTGTAATACTCTATGCAATATGTTTGGACGGTCAGGATTGGACCGCCTGTGTTGTAAACCTAAGATGCTTAGTGTTTAGGGTTTATGCTACTGACCTAACTGATGTCTATAAGGTCGATGATGTTTGTTATTGTAAAGTTGTTGGCAAAAGTTGTGTGTGTGTATCCGAGTGATGAGATACTTGCTAGACTAGTGAGTGGAGAATTGCAGAGTGTGATTGCAGAGTAGAGGAACTGAAAAGGATTTGCATTAGCATGTAATGTTGTTATCAAATTAGAGTTTTTACCTGTTGTCTTCTAATCATTTCAATAGTTGGAAAATCCCTTTACTAGGTAGCTTTAATAGGCTTATTGTAAAACCTGTAACCAGGTGACTCAAGATCATTGAGTTCTTCAAATCCTCTATCGAGGTAACTTTAACAAGGTTTCAACCTTTAACAGGGTATATAGACATCCCTTAATCGGGTGATCTCTAATAGGATCGGTTCCTAACAAAACCTTATTGTAAAGTCTTTAACCAGACTAGGCTCCTAACAGAGCGAGCTTCAAAAGAGTTCAAAAACAAGCTTGTGGGTATTCATCCCCACCGTGGTTTTTCCCATTTGGGTTTCCACGTGAAAAATTCATGTGTTATGTGTTATGCATTTTTCATGTGATGATTATGTATTCTTTGGTTGAAAGATTATACATGCAGAGTTAATAGGTTATGGTATTACTGGTATACCACATGCATATGTTTATGGGTGAAGTTATTATCAAGTATTGAATGCATTTGAAGTGTTTAGACTTATCAGTTTATGGTGTCTGATGTCTTACTGTGTTTAACCGGTATTGCCATGCTTAAGTTTAGTAATGATGACAATCAGTTGGTATTTCTTTAACTTGATAAGTTGTTGAGAACGTTTTTGTCTGTACTGATTCACCCCCCACCCCACTCGCCCCCCCCCCCCCCTCTCAGTACCGGTTAGGGTATCTGTTGTTCATCATTATTCATCATTTCTCTTCTTTCAATTGGACGATACTTGATCATTTGAGTATTTACAAAATCAAAACTATACTTGCATTTTTTTTGTCACTGAAATAGTCCTACAAATTTCATTTTTTGTTTTACGTTTGAATTTTTTTCAATTTTATGTTTAATTTTTATATTTCACATTGTGTTTGAATGCTTCTAAGTAAACTAATATTTTAAAATAAGTAATCATATTTTCATATATTTTGTGTGTTTTCGTATTTGCATGCATATAAGGAAGTTGGAATTATTTGACTATTAGAAAAATCAAAAACTAATTTTTATGTTAACAAACAATGTATTATTCTCTCCTTTTCAATCTATATTCAAATAGGTGTAACATTATTTCCACTTCCCCCAATCAAAGAGTTAAAATAACTATCAAATTTCAATGATATTTTGATTACTCGATAAATTTTTAGAACCTTTACAAAAAGAGGAGTTGATCTTGTTTTTGAGAGCTTCTTTGGGCTTTCTTTGTTATAAAGTAAATGTCACTATAGAATCTTGATAATGATTCTTGCACAAAATATGTTACTATTATATCATAAAACTGTACTAATTATATATTACATTTAAATTTAAAATGAAGATATTTCAAATTCGAAACAAAGAAAGACCTAAACTAGTTAACACTAAATTAAACAACTAATCCATTCCAATCTAAGTAAAATAAATACAAATAGACATTTCAAACATAAAAAAATAAGAAAAAAAATCGTTACTCTTTTCAAAATAATAGGACAAATATTTTTCCAATAAGAAAATTAAATCTTAATAGAAAGGTAAAATGAAAATATTTTTATAAATAGTTAATAATATAGATAAAATCAAATAATTCTTAAAGAGAAAGAGATAGAAATATGAGAAGATTGCCGCGTAAACAAGGGGAAGCGTAAGACATACGATATAAAAGTAAAACAAGAGACGCATAGCATCATGTTCCTGCCGAGAGTTAGAAATGTAGAGAGTAGAAGAGAAAAGGAAAAATGGAAAATCAATAGAAAGATGGGATGAATAGATTGCAAAACATTAAGAAGTGGATATTAGAAGCAGTAGGCATGAGAGATAAAAATAGTGCAAAATAAGGAATAAATTGGGAAAAAATTTCTATGTTTTATATTGTATGTGTAAAAGAATCAATTTTTTTTTAAGTGCAAGCTTGATTCACAGTCCATTGCTATCATTATCAAATCTTGATTTTCAGAGTATGTGTAGAAGGATCAAAAAAACATTAAGTGCTAACTTGATTCATATGAAGAGAGGAAATTTTGATACTAGAACATTAAATTTTTGTAATTAAATCCTTTTTCTGTTTACTGTTTAGAAATAAACATATTTTATGGGTTCTATCATTTTCCTTATGAAACAATAGTGTTGTACAATTCTTTCTCTAAGTTGTTTTCTGTAAGTTCTAAGAAGACATCTTACAAATTTTGCTATATTCTAGTAGCAAAAGCATAAAAAGCAAAGCAATTTAAAATTGTTAATCTTCTAAAATATGCATAACAAAGCTCATATAAACCAACAATTTACATTAAAATTTGGGGCAATGAATGGCATTTTGAGCAGTACATCGAATATACAGATATTTGAGTAGATCACAAGAAGTGTTAAAAGGATATTTATGCACAAGAAAGGAAAATAATTGCACCTTACTATTGAAGTAGGGCATTGAAATATTTTTGATAGAGATTTTACGAAACACAGATATGAATTAGAAGCAAATCCAAGAAATAATTTAATTAACAATTTTTTTGCAAATTGCATATAGTTTGATGTGATATTTATTGTCATTGAACATGGGTATGCTAGAAGGTAAGCAAGAAAAGCTCCTTTAAGCACTTCCGGTACTCAATTTTTGTTACCATCCATATGTTTTGGAATTTAATGCAACGCTCTTTTAGGAATATAATGCAGTTTAATTTCTCAACATGAGACTATGGGTATGTGCGTTACTTTTGTGACTGTAAACAAGAAGACTTTTTCTTACTTTAGGAGATCTGGTCTAAGTTAGCATTTGTGGGCTTTATGGTATCCAGACGTGAGACCAGCTACAGGAGAAGTGTTGGCTGATTCATCTTTATATCCTTCAGATGATGAAAGAGAATCAAAACAGTGGATAAAATATGAGGGAAAATAAAATATTCAGTTTTTATAAACTGTTTTTTGATATTTCCAACAGTTGATGTTCTAGATTGTTTAGTTTTCTAGAGGTTATTATATTTTTTATTTATTCTTACATTTTAGCACTGCTTGTGTATTATTTCATGTGTTTCAACAGTTCATTGAACTCACTGTTGTATAATGCACTTCTATGAAGATGGGTTTTCAACGAGAGAAATAATATTGACATTAGCTTCCCAAAATCGATTGAAACCTTTGTTTTACAGATTCTTATGGCAATGAATTGACAGTAGAAAAGGAATCATGCAAGAACAAAAATAAAGAAATTTATTTATTATTATTCCAAATCGCTTTCAGAGAATTGATCTGTTTTATTTGAATGCTGAGGCATAATAACTTTTAAAATTTCAATGTTAAAATTGGGCAAATCACAACTTTTGACTTGGTGGGTGCGAGATGGGTGTTTAAATTGGGGAAAAGAACACACAGTACAGTTTTAAAGACAATATTTAGCTACAAGCCTACAACCATTGTCACTAAATCTAGATGATTATGTTCATATCCAGATGGATCAGAAATATTTGTCTGATTTGGTCTAGACTTTATAAGTCTTATAGAAACTTTACAATTTTTTATTTTTTATTTTTCATTTTTAAACGTGGATATTTACATATTTTTTACCTCCAAAACAAATACAATTTCTCAAATCTGTTAACCATGGCTACAACCATAACCATTCTCTATAATTTAAATGTGGCCGCCATCTAAATTCTAAACCGCATAAATCAACATACAACTAGCATTAGTCACCTCTTTATACAACGTCCTGAGAAAATCACATAGATTCTGAACTGCATCCCCAGCAAGGTCCTGAAAAGATGAATAGCAATCAAAAGACAACCCTCATAGAACATTGACATGAAATTAAAGACATAAAAATAGACCACATCAAACAGCAGTTTACCTGGTCATCAACACAACTAGTCTCATCATAAAGTTTTCTCTTCTCTGGATCTCCAAGTATTGACATTACTTTTTGCAATTTCTGGAACTTTTCATTGGCATTGTACAATTCCAAATTTAAGAGCAACAAAAATCAAGCAAACATATATCAGTAATGCCAAAGCATCTCCTATAACTGCAAATTCAATACTTCCACAAAGTCTCCTTCCATGTATAAAAGGAAAAACCAGCACATACCTCGTCATTTTGATTTTTGTCAGGATGCAGCTGTAATGCCAACCTGTGGTAGGCCTTTTTAATTTCCTGTTGAGATGCAATCCGCTCCGCTCCAAGCACCTGCCATCCCCAGTGAATGCAATCATTCAAAAATGGCAAATCACATACCACTTTTTCACATGGAATGAGCGGTGCATAATAAAGTTTATGCAAGGATGGCATGATTCTAAAACAAACATCATCTTTGGCAAGAAAGATATCCTAAAACCAAATATTTCACACAAATAAAAACATTCTACCAGAACTTAAGTAATGCTTGACCAAACTATATAGTGATACAAAAGGTCCGTGTCAGTCACCAACTATCAATTACAGAAAACACAAAAGGTTGCAACTTAAGTCTTATTTGAATAGGCTAGCACACCAATCAAAGGGGTGTAATAGTATTTGAACCGGATGCAGCAAAAGAAGACACAATATCTAATTAAAGTTGAATTGCTCCAGTATATGAATATGTTAGATTCTTCTGGCATCAACTGCATAATGAGAACTTGTATAATACCTCTATTTTAAAAGGTCTAAAGTGCTATCCTTACAAGGGGCGACAAATACATTATGCTAGTTTATATTAAGTTAATGTAGCAAAAAATCTTTCTTGACCTTATCTTCTACAAAGTTCATGGAGGTCTTTATAAGGATGCTCAATGGGAGAAGTAAAGCATGCTTGATTTGATAAAAGATTTATGATTTTTGGAGACAGAAACCTTGAAGAGTTCAAAGAAGGGTTGGACAGAAACCTAGCTCTTCCTAATGGGTGGATTCATGACAGAGTCTACAATATTGTCAAATTTGTGAAGTCTTCTTTTGAAGACAAATTTGCAGAAATAAAAGATATTGCAGATCATAGGTCTGGCAAAATAATACAAAGCAGTGACTTGTAGTATCGCAGATCTAGAATCTGTTACCCCCATTTGGAGATTTAGTTGGATATAGCAGAAAAAAATTGCAATAATAAAACAAACCTAAACCTGGTTACCCAAAGAAGGGATGTGTTCATTCGATATGCCACAAAAGCACAAAGAGTCATTAAGTGTCACAAATTAAAGAATACAGAGTCATTAAGTGTCCCAAGAAGTGTGTTTTTAAGTAATCCAAATAATATTTTTTAAAGAAAAATATAGAAACTGGTGCTAGAATAAAATCCAACCCAGACCCAGCAATCCAGAGAACGCATGCCTTTATTATCTCAAAAAATAAAAAGTTATACTTTAATAAAAAAAAATGAATAGGTGTATGAAATAAATCTAAACTGAACTGAACTACAGACACATTTTAACTAAGTATCTTCAAAGATTCGAAATAAAAATAGGTCCAAAGAGTTGTAGTCGAATGGCTTAAAATGCCTAATCATAAGAAGAGCAACTCAAGTTCAAATCACAATTCCACAATAAACAGACGAATAACTGCATGTAGCAAGCCTGACTATTATGTATTGGACTCTCAAATCAGATTAATTGATGTAAAAAAAGGTCCAGACAACTACTCTGAGAGGAGAGACAGGTAATCATTGTATGTATTAGAAATATAAAAGCTGAGACAAAATTATTGATGAGCTTGGTAATGATTCACCTACCCTAAACCCGGATATTGAAAAATAAAATAAAATATAATAAGATATATGGGTGTTGCCAGTTACTCAATGAATGCCTCAAAAACATTGTTTGAAAAAAAAAAAAAAACACTCAAACCAAACTAGTAATGGGTTTGGGAATGAATGATCAAAATTTAAACAAACTAATGGGTGTAGAAATTCAATACAACTAACCAGAGAAGGCAGGCATACTTATAAAGTGTACAAGCAAAAAATTAAAAATTAACGGCTATTCGATATAAATATGAATCTAACCTGATAAAGGCTGCCTTGTGTAGTATCAGGGGTGACGTTTTTAGGGTGTGAGCCACTTCCTTCCTCCTCTGAGGCCGCATTTTGCTGTCTATTACTCTTCTTCGGCTTTGCCATTCTCTGAATGCAGCAATCAAATGCAAAACGCGCTGCAAAATGTGGAAATACCAAAGGCAATTTGAGAGAATTCCTTGTATGGCTCCTTCTAAATACTAAATGCATAGTAGCTCTTCCCGCGCTTTGTAGAGATGTTGGGCTTCATTCTTTCTCATTTCAGATTTTGAAAAAAAGGTTATTTGCCTCCAACGTAGTGGAGAAGGATTTTGGATTGTAAAGGAGGGAGGGCGGTTTTGTATTGCATTTAAATGCCTATGCATATACCTCATTTATGTTTGTTTCACATAAGCGTTCATTACAGTAATTAGAATGTTTGCCAACATATACAGTTACCTGCTCATCAGTGGAAATAAATGGAGAGGCATAAGCAATATACGCTATAGACCAACTTCTAATTTAAGATTTTCTGATAAAATGCGCTTCCTCCGTATGTGAAAGCAAAAATCCAATCTTGTAAAATCCTCTGCGCAAACAGGACGATACTGACAAATGTGATACTACTGCAGGACAAATAGCGCAACCCATCGTTACAAAACAGAACGAAAACGGGAAAGGCAAAAAAACAATTGACTGGTAAGACCTTAGTGTGCTACTTCAGCCAGCCCGTGAAGCAGGGGCATGAGGGCCACAACCAGAGCCAAGAAAACCCGTTTGCAGAACTTTCATAGTTTTCACTGAAAAAATTTAGACTTGTGTATGTCGGATGTTTCCAGAAACCTCTGCTATAAGCTTTTGTGTATGTCAGATGTTTCCAGAAACCTCTGCTATAAGCTTTGTATATATCAGATGTTTCCAGAAATCTAGTAGGAACTAAAATAAATAGGTAAAAAATACTGTAATCTGGTTGGATAACCAAGAAAAGTTTTTTTTTTATAAAAAAATTTGCAGCATCCTCCAATCATAATTGGAAAAAATGATTTATTATTAATTATTAAAATGTTTTTAATATTGAAACATTAGAAAAAAAATTAAAAACTAAAAAATTCTCTAATGTGATTGGATAGCTATAAAAGCATTTTTGCATCCACCGATTGCGTTAGTTTCTGCCTGTTGGCAGGAACTAATAAATGCAGAATGAGTATTTTTTTCTATACTGACTAGACTTGCCTGACTTGCCGTTACAAATCAATATGAAATTCTTATAATATAAAATATTTTTAATATATTTTATATTTATGATCTTCTAAATTGATGCGATAGTAAAAAAAGAGGCAAAGTTCAGCCATTGTTGGGCCACAAAATACAGATCGACTTTTAGCAAGAAACAAAACTCACAGCAGCCCTTTTTGAAAATATTATTCGGTGCTGTGCTTTCAAGTCAGAGAGAAATAATTGAATGTTCAAAACGCGTAAATTGAATGTTCAAAACACGTATCCCAAACGCTACGTTTTGTATTTGGAGTCAAAGTCAAAGCTTAAATATTCATCTGCAGCCACAAAATACAGACCGACATTTAGCAAGAAACAAAAGTCACATATCTCTGAAGACAGAACATTATTCGGTGCTGAGCTGTATGTGATTATGATAGCAATAATTTAAGTTACCAAATTATAAGAGTCAAGAAAAGGGCTGGTCTAGCTATCCGAAAAATCTTTAAAATTGGGTGTTTCTAACACCTCTTCTAGATTTAGAGGAGCATAGCTTATGGAGGAGTGTTTGAAGGTGAAGGTAAATTTACAAAGCAGAAATTGGAGACATGTCTCTAATGACAAAATGTTAGTTGATTTTATGGTTTATATATGGAGGAGGAGATTAAAAACCTTAATTTATAATATTGGTTTATTCAAATCTGGAATCTCATGAAGGAAATTGATGGAGGTCTTAGTGTTGGTATAAGGGTAGCTATGATAAATATGTTAATTGAACCAGGGCATATGAAGGGATGACCTAATGCCTTTGATGTGATTCAATATCTCTACTATGCTTCTTTGGTAGTTTTGCTAGGTCCTTCTTGTTGCATGATGAAATCAAGAATATTGTTCACCAATATTTTCTTTTGGATCACATGCGTGGATCTAAATGGAGGTGATTTTTTCTTTAGAGGATCACGAAGGAGCTAGTTAAAGGTTGAAGGTTTCTCTCCTTGCCACAACCATTCCTTACTTCTCCAAAAACTACAATACTTCCTTACTTCTCCAAAAACCACAATATGGGGGAGAATTAGAATTTTGTTGTTGAGATTATCCTATTGGTATTATGGTTTCTTATGGAGAATATATTAAATTTGGTAAGGTAGACTTGGGATAAGGCTTGCTTAACCTACATTGGCCCCAATAGAAGATTTTTGTTTTCTTGGCTAGGTGATGGGTATATAGTTTTACTTTGAACTCCAAACTCAAGTTTGTGGTCTCTTTGGGTAGTAGGTTATGGTACTATACAATTTTTTTCTATTTATGTTGGGCTTATATGGATTCTATTTGTTATGTAATAGATGGTACCATTATCTAGCCAATATCTCACCATCTATGTTTTAGATGTTATTTTTGTACTTTGTGGCTTGTGGTTGTGTATATATGTATTTTTTATAAAATATTTTTTGAATTTGCAATAGTAGCTTATGTAATAAAATAATAGATGCAATACCCAATACAAGCACACAAACATAGCGATGAACAATCATAATAACAATCTTCTTATAACTCACAAAACGACACACAAACACAATGCTTAAAACACCTTACTTCCTCGTTCCCTCTCTTGTGTCCCCTTCAAGATTCAATAATTATTTTTTAAACTTATTTCACAATCTTAAATCTCAACTAGGATATAATTAATTGATACTATCTTATATCAAAAGATGACACTTTTCTGTAAACTTAGACATGTTTTCTAATCCACCACCTTTATCCATTTACACTCATTTGCATACATTTGACTACATCTTATTCATGCATCCGCACATCCTCCCATACATTTCAATATTTATTACACATATTATTGCTTCCATATCTAAACATTCATTTTACACATTAAAAATTACAATTTCTTGTTCTAGGTTAATCTTGTGGTGTAGGAGAAATCTCACACCATGTAGATTTGACCCTTCAAAATTTGAAATTTAATTTTTCTTTTTGTTGACTCCTACCTATTTCATTCTCACCATGAGCCAACTTGGTACACATTTTGTATGATTTAAAATTGCTATGTAATTGTATTTTAAGGCATTCAATGTGCATTGAAATTATAATCAAACATCAATGAAAATGTCCATTGCAAAGAAGAAGCATTATAGAAATATTCCAATCTGGAGCACTAAAAATAATCTAAATTGCATAAAACTCATCTAGATTAATTTCATGCCTAAGATTATTGTTTCTATAATCTTCATGATTGAAAAGCTAGTCTAAACAAGGAGGTCAAACTAAGAGAACATGTGACCCTTTACAAGATAGATCTAAACCATCCATAAGTGATCTAACATTGTTAGATTGACCTACAATAAGCCATAATCATGAACAAAACCTATTCTAGAGATAAGTGTCCTAATCCCTCACATTTACTTTTATGAAATTGTGTGAGCTATTTAATTATCATTTCTAAACTAAGTATTGCTTTAATCTAGGTTGACATATGTTGACTTCTCTACATTTATTTAAGAAGCCTTCGTCTATCTTAGAAAAGCTTATATTTTTCATTACAATTATTATGAAACAAATTATTGAGAGCAAAATTACCAGTCACACCAAAAAGGTTCAATTTGAATAGTAAAGTATCAATCACAAATATTTGATCATATAAAGACGTTAAAACTTGTCTACAAGATGATTAGTTCTATCAAAGTTCACTTTTCTATTAACCATTATCAAATGGTTGATGCATTGATATATATTCCAAATATATCAATAATATTTACAATTAAGACTACCTTCAATATGCAAAGTAGTGACCAAGTGTAAGAGATTCCCAACCCCTTTATAGATTGGGAGACGACTAGTCTCCATGCACAAAATGCATTTATGACCATTAAATATACATGTATGGTCACCCTATAATTTACAAAATACATAATTGACTTATAAATTAGGATCAAATATATATGCCTCCATTTTCTTAGCAGAAGCATCAACTCACTCTCTTATATAAGAAATGACACTAAGTCATCTGATGAGCATAGATATTCCATTATTTTTAACTTTTCTTTTTCCCATTTTACACTTGTATTTGTCTGCCTTCTTGTCACCAATTTTTGAAGGAACTCTAATTTTTAATAAAAAGTAAAAATAAAAGTAGGATTGATAATGATATCGAACTCCATTAACATGCTAATTATTTTATGGTCAAAATGATAGGGGATGGTTAAAGAAGGAATGCGTCTAAGTATATGTGGCGTGTAGGAGACAAAGAGAGTTGTTAAGCATTGGCCAACCGATCATTTTGTTTCATTCACGGTTTAGAAGATGTTACAGTGGTCGGTGGCCCTAATTTTGTCGTAGTCTATCTAGCTTGTTTTAATTTATTTCATACTTTATTTTGATATAGTGGCCTGTGATCCTAGTTGATTATATTTATTCCTTTCTATTTGCATAAGGACAGCTGATGTTTTTCATAGATATATGATAATCTTAGCATATAATAGAGTATAAATATGTGTATATGCATAAGACTAAAATATAAGGAGATTGTTTATTTTGCTTAAAAATATAAAGTATCTTTGTGAAAACTCTTGCTATACATATGAGTTGAAATAAATTAGAAGTACATCATTACTAGGTAGCCGAGAAGGTATGGACGACTCCAAAGTTATCCTATGATTGTTTAATTATGTGTGTGGTATGTGTTTAGATTCAATATAGAACATGTTTTACAAATATGAATTAGTGGTGTGGTTTTGATAGTTATTGTGAGGCCCTACCCTGACTCATCCTAGCATTTCAATGATTTTCATGTTGAGACTATTATGGATGCTTTATTTTTATGCATTATGGATTTAGAACTATATGATTCCATGATTTGGATAAAATTGATGTATATTGATGCTTCATTTCTATGCATTATAGATATAGAACTCTATATGATTCTAGAATAGGATAACTTTGAGATGATGTATGTCATTATTGGATTTGCAGGACTTTATTATGATGATTGAAATAGGATGCATACCTTATGAATGGATCAAAATTACGAGGATTATGATAATTGCTTATATGGATAAATTGGGATATATGAGATATTGATTTGTTAATGTCAAATTGTATGCAGAGTGTTTGATGTGTATTCTTATTCATGTGATTAAATATTATATGAGGTTATTTGGAATTACTAATGTGTAAATTGAGATGTACAGGAAAATTATCCATGTGACCATGGAAATATTATGGAGAACCAAACCTAGACCAATGTACGTTCGTAAAACTAGGGGTTGTCTATTTGGAGAGACAACACCCTGTATGTATTGTATTTTATTCATAATGGTAAATGATGCATGTGTGCTAAACTTTATTTATTGAATTATTTAAATCCAACAAGAGACAATTTTTATGTGTAATTTTGTAATGTATTTTATTGTGTCACTTGACACATGTGCTGATTAGTGTCACTAATTTTGACTTGTCTCTTGGAGGGAGTTGTTTTAACCAAAGCCCTTTCAAATATTTGAGTGCGGTCCCAAATTTGTCTTGGGTAGGGGGTCTTGGGAGTGGTCAACTCAGGTTTGACCCGTAGGTTAACTTCAGGTGAGTTTCTAAGAGGTCAAATGGACTCCTAGGGTTAGTCTTAGGGCTTTTCCAAAGGTCCAAAGGGTATACCTATGGGTTAGGAGTATTTTTAGGCATGTGACTACTCCCATGTGACTGTTTAGTCACCTCAAAAAGTGATTTTTCCAAGATGAGCGAAAATTCAATTTAAAAAGTTCCATCTAGGTTAGATAACCTTCCCTTTTGATGTGAGATTCTTTTTCCCTGCTTTTTCTTACTTTTTCCTTTTTCAGTTTTAGTAACCGGTGAGAACTCAGACTAAGGCCTTTTAGGCAAGGATTAGGGACTTAGTGGAAAAATCACCCACTCTCCATTTTTGGAGATCATGCAATTTTGAAAAGAAGAGTTTTGGGACATAAAATTTGGCTAAGTGTAGAAGAAAGGATTGTGGAATTGGGCTGCTCATCCTCAAACTAGTTCTAGCAAACCTTTGGGCAGATTGAAGGTTGGTTCATCTTCTCCCTTTTTACGTTGCATGTTTATGTTGGAAAGATTGTTTGTATGTAAAAGTTGTTTTCTTGTATTTTCCTTTGTGAAAATTATTATGTGACCTATCTTTTATTTCTTTTATTCATTTATGTGATTTGGGAGTAACCAAGGCCTTCTACTCTTGGGAGAGAGGATGGCCTTAGGGGTGGAAGAAGTTTGACACCCTTAGAGTGAGAGGCTCTCATTATGAGAGTGATCTCAAGGGTTTGTTTATGTGACCCTTGTTTATGCATTTGGGGATCATAAGAAGAGAAGGTATGGCATGAATGCCTTGGGGGGCATAAGGGTGTGGGGTTAATGTACTTATGATATATCTTTGTTGCAATGAGATGGCTTTGTGATCTACCATGCTTGCAGTCTCCTCAAGGTATTTGGTCCACTTCCACCCTTATAAAAACATCACATTTTGTGATGAAGTGTAGCCTTGGTTGGGAAAGTGTTTGTTGTATGTTTTTCCCTTGCTTGTTTTGTTTGCTTGAGTGTAACCTGTCTAGGGCTTGGTTCTCCAAGCTCGGGGGTGGCTTCTAAGAAGCCTAGACTAGGAGGTGAGCTCTCCATGGTCATATTATTATGATTTATATGCAGGTTGCTTGGAAAGAAAAGAAAAAGACAAGCTAGGAGTTGTTGGTTTTACTTGATTTGTAGAAAAAGATTTGAGAATGGGGTATTATATTTTAGTTGCAGCAATGTAAAAGAAAAGGCTATATGTTTTATTTATTTTGAAAAAAGAAATGTATTCATTTATTTAAAGTCCTCATTTAATAGAAATGAGAGACTAGATGGGTATCTCACCCATTTGTGATGTTGACTATATTGTAATTTAAATATGTTTTAAAGAAATGCATTATTCTATTAAGTTATTATTGCAAAAGAAAATAAATGTTTATTTTTTGTTTAAGTTCCTATAGTTATTGAAATAACATATGTTGTATTCATGTTATATTTTGAAAATAAAAGTTCCTTTTATCTCTTTATGCCTATTGAAATAATCGAAATGAGAGAAGTAGTAAGCTTGCATGTTAGTAAGAGAAAATTAAGTATTTTATTTCCATTTACAAACTTTAGTTAAATAGATTTAATTTGTCTATCTCTAAGGATTATTTCAAATGATTTCTAGTCTAATATAGTTGATGTTAAAATTTATTAAATTCTATCATTTTATTTATTTGCAATAAATAAATCCAGACTTAATAGGCTATCTCTAAAGTTAGCAACTAGATTTGTCAAAAAAAAAATATACCCTATTTAAATCTATTAGTTTTGTAAAAACCTTCTTTATGTGATTTAAAATATATATATATATATATATATATATATATATATATATATATATATATATATATATATATATATATATATAAACAGATTGGTTAAAGTAAATAAAAGAAATTTTGCCTCTATTTCCATGCTATCAATACTTAGTAAATTTTTGCATAATTTAGAAAGCAAACAAAATATATTCTTAATTAGGCAAATTTGAAACTAAATCTATCCCTAAAATCTCATAATTATATATATATATCAAATATATATATACATGGGAATGTAACTATATATGTATGTATGTATGTATGTATGTATGTATGTATGTATGTATGTATATGTGTGTTGGCAATATTACATTATAACAGACAATGAAAGATTGTTGACATTTGAATAAAGATATTGAGAAGGTTGTTGATGATTATGGACATAACTGATTAAAGATGTTTTACTATCTTGATATTATTATTTTGTCATTGATGTCAAGAAATTGATTTTCTAATTCAGTATGATGTTGCCATATCTTGAGAAGTATGATATGAAGATTATAAAGAAGTCGGTAAAGACACGGGAAAGAATATGATGAATAAGGGGATAAGTTATTCAATGGGCAACTCTACCGAGTCAGACAATGATGAGATCTTGATGTTTTAGATTGTTTAAACATCATACATATGTTGAAAAATGTAAAGGTTAATACTACACTATGATATCAGGCAAAGAACCTAGTCGGTAAACCCTAAGGTTATCGTTGTCGGTTAATGAAGACAGAATATCTACCGAGTGAAGTTTGGTATTCACCGAGTTGTAACCGAACTATAATAGAATGCATTAAATGTTTACATGTGATATTTAATGAAAGAAGCTAATGAGTGGAGCGGATCAATGATTGGTAAGCCATGGAAGAAGTTTGTTAACGAATCTAAGGCAATGGAAAGTCGACATGAAGATCTACAGCTTAGATTGAACTGCATTACCCTAACACAAGTTCCAAGGTGAATGTGCAAGTTCCAAGGCAGGGTAAAACATTTTCAGATCGAAAGATACAATGAACCTGGACAAGATTAAAGATCTGATGGCTATGATTGATCATGGGAAATGTGATCAAGGAGATTAAGAAGTTAGAAGATTGTTTATAAATAGGAAACTGTTGATAAACAATGGATGTGGGCAAGTGTATGCACAGGGATGCTACATAGTGATTACCGAGCATAGAAGCTTGAAGACCTATTAGTATAACAAATTATTGATGCCTAGCAGATAGACAAGATTAGTTCTATGTCTAGATTGTATTGAAAAAATAGGAATCTGCTTTAGCATTTTAGATGTGAAGTTGCAGATAGATTTTCATTACTGCTATTTTGTGAAAGTGACAGGAAATCTCTTAACTAAGTGGACTTAACAGTCTTATATGTAAATCCTCTAACAAGGTGACATTCTGATTGAGTGTTTGAAATCCTTTGACAAGGTCACTTCTAACAAAGTGAAGATCTTAACAGATCTGAGGGAAATCCCTTAACCGGGTCACATCTAGCAATGTGTTTGTAATCTTTAACAGTATTTGCTTTTAATCGAGCATACTCTAGAAGAGTATATTTCTTAGTGGGTCCAAAATCCCATAGTGGTTTTTCCCTTTTTGGGTTTCCACATTAAATCTGGTGTTATGAGGTTTATATTGTTCATATGCTTTTGAGTTTGCATGTTTGACAGTTTTTGGTTATATGACTGATATATATGTTACCGAGGTTGAATCTGATGTTTTTATGGATGATTAAGTTTGGATGATTCACCCCCCCCCCCCTCTCATCTTGTTGGCTATTGGATCTGTACTTATATTAAGTATTAGAACTATCAATTGGTATCAGAGCTTTGGACTCCGAAAGGAAAGTTTAAAGGCACTTGAGTTAAAGATCCAAGATGTATAAGAGGGATGCAACTAAGCTGAATAAGTCAAGTTTCTCTACATGGCAGAAAAGGATGAAGCTACATCTATCAGGAGTTGGAGAATATGTTGTATACTATCTAGAGAATGATTTTGTTGCACCGAGCACCTATCCATTGACTATGGAAGAGATAAAGGCAAAACAAGAACATATTCAAGCAATGATTGAAATAACATCTGCATTGACTGATTCTGAGTTTAATGATCTAGAAGGCTGCAATGATGCAAAGACAATGTGGGATAAGCTCATATCAGTATATGGAGGAGATGAACATGTTCAAAGAGCAAAAGTGGATAGTTTAAGAGGACAACTTGAATCCATGAGGATGAATGAAGGTGAGAACATAACCCAGTATAGTACAAAACTAAAGGAGATTGTAAATCAAATCAAAGGAGCAGGTGGAACTATTGAAGAAAAAGATGTAACAAGTAAATTGTTGAGAACCCTTCTACCATCCTATGCAATCCAAGTCTTTGCAATCAATGAATTGAGGTCTGTACCTAATATGCCAATTTCCTTGGATGCTACTATTGGTAAGTTACATGCATTTGAGTTAAGTAATTTTGATAACAGTGGGTCATTGGTAAATAAAGTTGAATCTGCATTTAGTTCTTTTCATCTTGATGAATCTAATGATTACAATGAAAGAAAGTATAAGTACTCTGAAGGAGATCACAGTGGTGCAAGTGAAAGATTTCGGAAGAACATGGAAGCAATACACAAACTATATGAGGAAATCAGAAAGCAAGAAGAGTTTGAAGCACTATTAGCCAAAAGGTTACCAAGAGGCAAAGGTAAGTATAAAGGAAAACTACCTTTAAAATGTTTCAATTGTGATAAGATAAGACACATGGCTTCTAACTGTCCTGACAGAGAATCGAGTGAAAAAAGAGATTACCAAGATGACAGACAGAAAGACAATCATTACAGAGGACACCAAGACTTCGGAAGAGAAGATAAAAAGACATGCATAATAGCTGATGAGGAATCTAATGATAATGAATCAGATGAGATAGATACAGAAGAAGTTGTGTATGTGGCTATTAAAGATGGATCAGATGAAGAAAGGTATGAAGAAAAAGCCCTACTATCTCATATAAGTAAAAATGAATCTTGGATTATAGATAGTGGATGCTCACATCATATGACAGGAGATAAACACAAGTTTGTTATGTTAGAAGATTATGATGAAGGCTATGTTAGATTTGGTAATGATGCACCATGTCCGGTAAGAGGTAAAGGATCCATAACACTTCTTGATAATGCAAGATGCAATGATGTTTATTGGGTTGAAGGTTTGAAATACAATTTGTTGAGTGTAGTATAGTTAAACAACACAGGTTACCGAATAGAGTTTGAAAAAGGAATTGTCAAAGTTCATGACAAGCATGGAAAGTTAGCTGCCACCGGGACACAAACAAGAGGTAATACATTTCACCTTGACTCAACTCATAATAAGTGTTTGCCTGCAAAGATTGATAATACCTGGTTATGGCATAAAAGGTTTTGTCATGTTAATTTTGATAATCTGATCAAAATAAGTAAGAAGCACCAAGTAAGAGGTCTACCGAGTCTTGAAAAACTTGAGAATGCTATGTGTCGAGGATGCCAGATGGGTAAGATGACAAGATCAAGCTTTACAAGTAAGTCCTACACTTCTAAGGGAATTTCAGATCTTGTGCATACTGATCTTTGTGGTCCTATGAAAGTTCAAAGTTATTATGGTGATAAGTATTTCATATTATTTGTGGATGAATAATCAAGGATGATGTCAGTAATGTTTTTAAAAGAAAAATTAGAAGCTTTTCAAATGTTTAAATGGTACAAGGCTAGAGTTGAAAATGAAACAGGAAGACAACTGAAATGTCTTAGATCGGATAGAGGAGGAGAGTTCACATCTGATGAGTTCAACTTATATTGCAATGATCATGGTATTAAAAGACAAGTCTCTACACCGAGAACTCCATAGCAGAATGGAATAGCTGAAAGAAGAAACAGATCTATTGTGGATTGTGCTAGAACACTGATGATTGAGAAGAAAGTTCCACAAACGTTTTGGAGAGAAGCAATAAGCACAACTATTTACACCTTGAACTGAGTTCACTTGAAGAAAGGTACTTTGAAGACACCTTATGAAATCTGGTATGGCAAGAAACCTAATGTAAGTTATTTTAAGATCTTTGGAAGTAAATGCTATGTTCATAAAAATGATAGAAATGGCAAGTTTGACCAGAAAAGTGAAGAAGGAACATTTCTAGGATATTCTTCTAGAAGCAAAGCATTTAAATGTCTGATCAAATCATCTAAGAAAATAGTAGAAAGTGCAAATGTGAAAATTGATGAATTTGCAGAAAGAAATGATGAAGGAAATTCCAAAGAACTAGGAGACTATGATAAATTTGTCTATGTGCAACCGAGAAGTCCTACTGAGATAACTGCTGAAGAAAATGGAGAAGATATCCAGTTACCGAGTGATGAAGAAGATCATACAGAGCCTACCGAGCCTGTATTAGCCAAGTATGTCAGAAGACACCATGCACCAAATCAGATTATAGGAGATAAGGATGATCTAGTGATGACAAGGAACAAACTGAGACAGAACACATGTTTGATATCTAAATTTTAACTGAGAATAGTGAAAGAGGCATTTAATAGTGAAGATTGGATAAATTCTATGACAAAAGAGATTGATCAAATCAAGAAGAATGACACATGGACATTGGTCCCAAGACTGAAGGACAAAAATGTAATCGGTACAAAGTGGATCTTCAGAAACAAGCTAAATGAAAAAGGTGAGGTCATTCGGAACAAAGCAAGACTAGTTTGCAAAGGTTATGCCCAAGAAGAAGGAATTGATTATGGTGAGACTTTTGCACCTATTGCTAGACTTGAAGGAGTAAGAACATTGTTGGCATATGCTGCTTACAAGAACTTCAAGGTATATCAAATGGATGTCAAATCTGCATTTCTGAATGGAATATTAGAAGAATAAGTTTTCATTGAACAACCTGAAGGATTTGTTGAAGACAATAATAAAGATCAGGTATGTAAATTGAACAAAGCTTTATATGGTCTGAAACAAGCACCTAGAGCATGGTATGAAAGATTGCACTCTTATTTGATTAAGATTGGTTTTATAAGGACAAGTGAGAACAACAACATGTACATGAAGAATGATGAAAATGGAATACTAATCTCAGCCATATTTGTTGATGATATTATATTTTGTGGAAATGACTCTTTATGCAAGAACTTTGGAAATGAAATGAGCAAAAAATTTGAGATGTCATTAATTGGTGTGATAAAGTATTTTATAGGTTTACAGATACTGCAAATGAAAAATGAGATTTTCATTACTCAATCCAAGTACATAAAGGAAATCTTGAAGAAATTTGGAATGGAAGATTCAAAATCAGTAAGTACTCCTATGACTACCAATTGTAAACTATCAAAGAATGATGAATCTGCATCTATTGATGAGACACTCTACCAATCCATGATTGGAAAACTACAATATGTTGTTCACAGTAGGCCAGATATAGCACATGCAGTAGGTATTGTTGTAAGATTTTCTGCAGATCCTAAGGAAATACACATGACGGCAATCAAAAGAATTTTCAGATACTTGAAAAGCACTAAAGAGTATGGCTTAGTATATCAGAAAGGAAATAATTTTGATTTGAAAGTTTATACTGATGTTGATTGGGCAGGCAACATTGATGATAGGAAAAGCACAAGTGGAGGAGATTTCTTCTTAGGAGAAAGACTAGTGAGTTGGCTTAGCAAGAAACAAGGATGTGTTTCTCAGTCAACATCAGAAGCTGAATATGTTGCTGCAGCACTGAATTGCACCAATATAGCATGGATCAAACAACCGTTGGAAGGTATAAATGAGCAAGTTACCGAGCCAATAACTATATTCTATGACAATACTAGTGCCATTAACATTTCAAAGAATCATGTTATGCACTCTAAGACAAAGCACATATCTATCAAATATCATTATCTTAGAGAAGAAGTTCAAGAGAAGAAAGTGGTGTTGGAGTATGTTAGCACAAAGGAACAAATAGTAGATATCTTCACCAAGCCACTACCAAAGGACACTTTTGAGTATCTCAAAAGTCGGTTAGGGTTCCTACCCCTATCTACCATTCACTGACCGAGTTCGGTGAAAGAATCACTTCGATGACTCTATTGAATATCTTTTGGGGAGTTGATGCTGGAGTGATACACTTTAGAATGTTTTTCTGAAAGTGTACTGGAATTATTACTGGAATTATACAGAGAATGATACAGAGAATAGGAACTGAAGACAAATGCTATGACCGAGACTCAGTTGATACACAAACAACAGGAAATAACTTCTTACAAAAAGAAATTATGTTTAGTTCTTTTGTTTTTGGCATTGTTGTCAAAGGGGGAGAAGACCTACCAATGAGGGAGAAGACCTAAGGGGGAGAAGACTGAGAATATATGGGAGAAGACTGCAAGAAGACTACAGATTGAAATAAAGATTGAAAACATTAGAGAAGTCTAATGTATGGGGGAGAGCATTTCAAGCATTTTAGAATCACAACAATCCGAATCTTTTACAGGTCAAATCAATTGGTTTTGCTGTCAATGCCAAAGGGGGAGATTGTTGGAAATATTACATTATAACAGACAATGAAAGATTGTTGACATTTGAATAAGGATATTGAGAAGGTTGTTGATGATTATGGACATAACTGATTAAAGATGTTTTACTATCTTGATATTATTATTGTCATTGATGTCAAGAAATTGATTTTCTAATTTAGTATGATGTTGCCATATCTTGAGAAGTATGATATGAAGATTATAAAGAAGTCGGTAAAGACACAGGAAAGAATATGATGAATAAGGGGATAAGTTATTCAATGGGAAACTCTACCGAGTCAGACAATGATGAGATCTTGATGTTTTAGATTGTTTAAACATCATACATATGTTGAAAAATGTAAAGTTTAATACTACACTATGATATCAGGCAAAGAACCTAGTCAGTAAACCCTAAGGTTATCGCTGTCGGTTAATGAAGACAGAATATCTACCGAGTGAAGTTTGGTATTCACCGAGTTGTAGCCGAACTATAACAGAATGCATTAAATGTTTACATGTGATATTTAATGAAAGAAGCTGATGAGTGGAGCAGATCAATGATTAGTAAGCCGTGGAAGAAGTTTGTTAACGAATCTAAGGCAATGGAAAATCGGCATGAAGATCTACAGCTCAGATTGAACCGCATTACCCTAACACAAGTTCCAAGGTGAATGTGCAAGTTCCAAGGTGGGGTAAAACGTTTTCAGATTGAAAGATACAATGAACCTGGACAAGATTAAAGATCTGATGGCTATGATTGATCATGGGAAATGTGATCAAGGAGATTAAGCAGTTAGAAGATTGTTTATAAATAGGAAACTGTTGATAAACAATGGATGTGGGCAAGTGTATGCACAGGGATGCTACATAGTGATTACCGAGCACAGAAGCTTGAAGACCTATTAGTATAACAGAGTATTGATGCCCAACAAATAGAAAAGATTAGTTCTATGTCTAGATTGTATTGAACAAATAGGAATCTGCTTTAGCATTTTAGATGTAAAGTTGCAGATAGATTTTCATTACTGTTATTTTGTGAAAGTGATAGGAAATCTCTTAACTGAGTGGACTTAACAGTCTTATATGTAAATCCTCTAACAAGGTGACATTCTAATTGAGTGTTTGAAATCCTTTGACAAGGTCACTTCTAACAAAGTGAAGATCCTAACAGATCTGAGGGAAATCCCTTAACCGGGTCACATCTAACAATGTGTTTGTAATTTTTAATAGGATTTGCTTTTAACCGAGCATACTCTAGAAGAGTATATTTCTTAGTGGGTTCGAAATCCCACAATGGTTTTTCCCTATTTGGGTTTCCACGTTAAATCTGGTGTTATGAGGTTTATATTGTTCATATGCTTTTGAGTTTGCATGTTTGACAGTTTTTGGTTATATGACTGATATATATGTTACCGAGGTTGAATCTGATGTTTTTATGGATGATTAAGTTTGGATGATTCACCCCCCCCCTCTCATCTTGTTGGCTATTGGATCTGTACTTATATTAAGTATCAGAACTATCAATATATACATATGTATATATGTATATGTAGATATTTTATATATGTATATATATAAATATATATATGTATATACATATATAAAATATCTATATATACATATATAAAATATGTACATATACATATATACATATGTATATATATATACATATGTATATATATACATATATAAAATATCTACATATATATATACATATGTATATATATTCTTTAAAAAAAAAAATTAAAAAAAAAAAAATGGAATAAGGCATCGGGGAGCCTCGGCCCCTGTGGGACCCCGGCAGCCGCACTGTGGGCCGCAACCCATAGTCAGGGTGGCTTCACCCCCCTATGGGCGGCGTCCCACAGTAGCAATGGCAGCCGGGCTGGGGGCCGCGTCCCACAGTGGTGGCCAAGGCCGCCTTTGTGGGTCGTGACCCGCAGGCACAGCTGCAGCCGTCCTTGCGGGGAGCCCCCATGGCCTCCCCCAGCCCACACCTTCATTAAAACCCTGCGGCCACCTCTAGCCGCCTCTGCCCACTCCCCCTCGGCCCTACATAAAAATGGAGTAACATAGTTAAGCCCTAGCCCGAAAATTGGGTTAGGGCAAGACAATAAGGTGGAAGAGAAAAATAGGGTAGAAGGTGGGGGTATTTTATAATATTTTAGTTAGGTTACATGGGGTATTTTTATAATAATGTTTGTTTAGAAAATAAATATCCTCATATATAAATATATGTGTTTAATGAATATATATATATATATATATATATATATATATATATATATATATATATATATATATAGATATATATATACATAGTTAAAAATATGAATGTATAAATCTATCTTTAGTTTAATTATTTTATTTAAACATACATATTTTATATACGATTATATAAACATTTGAATATGATGTTTAAATTTTAATTCTTTAAAGCTTTATATTTTAGGAAATTATAACGATTCCTTTGTAAGATATTTGGCTATAGGGGGATTATTGTAGCCCACATAAATTTAGGCTTGTCAAGATTAAACTTTATAGGGCAATTTTTATTATGGATTTATTTAGCCCTTTAGTCAAATTTTAGACACATTATAATTATTGTTAAAATAAATCATGGGATTTACAAATCTAATTGCTAGAGTTAACCTAATTAATTCCTACAATGATTAAAAAGATTAATTGAGATTAATGATATCTCTTGTCAATTAATTTAGGGGTTTTTGCTTAAATGAATTTATTATTTATTAATTGATGAGATAATAATAAATTCTTTGGAGAGTTAATTTTCTGCAAGTAAATTAGATTATCCCACTTACTTAAATATAGTTGTTTAAATTAACTTTAGTTGAAGAAGAATTCAAACATAGTTAAGACAAGACTTGATAATGCATTATTTTAGCAAACTTAGTTTTATTAGGGTATGTTTTAAAAAAAAAAATTATTCCATTTGTGCCCAAAAGTTTGGGCGTGACAGTTATTTACTTTGATTTGATCTGTTAAGTTTACTTATTTATTTTAATGGTGTGATATATGTCTTATTTATATATTTATAAGGGTCTAAGTTTGTGTTAAATTAATTATTTATTATTTTTTGTGTGCAAAGATTGAATATAGATATTCTATAAATTAACTGTTGTTTTTATGAATATGACAGTTCCTATCATAACTATGATAGGAAGACAGTGATTAAAGTGTTTACATTAGCCTTTTATTTTTAAGGGTGTGTAACTAGTTGCATCTCATCCCACTTAAATCACTTCTTCATCCCTTAGGCAAACAACCACTATGCCTTTCATAAGTTTATGCTTCTCGGATCAACGCTCACTTAGGTATGAACTGGAGGAATCAATACTAAGATTCTAAATACTAGAGCTGAACAAAAGGAGCAATTTTTATTTCCAATTCTAGCCCATATTTGTACCCAATCATTTTGGTAGCATTGTCAGGGAAAGGTATTAAAGGCATGAAATCGTAATGAGTTAAGTTAGGACTGGTGCACCAAGGTGAAAGTTCATGCAATTGTTGACCTTTCCTAGGCGATTAACTTTGGTTTGCATTGTTATAGATCATATAGGTGTTAGGTCCCGGAGACAACTGAGAGGGGGGGTGAATCAGTTGTCTAATTTTAAACCAAAAATAACTTAACCAAATTATTGCTTAGTATCGATGAAACAGTCTATTATACCGGTGGACAGATTTAACCGATAAATGCAATATCGGTAAAGATTAATGCATGAAACTAAAAGAAAAATTCATCCACAACACATAACACCAATATTTGTACGTGGAAACCCTGTAAGGGGAAAAACCACGGTGGGAAACCTTACCCACAATCAGATGATACTACTGCAGATAGTAAGTGTACATAAATGGGGTCTGCACATGCAGAAAGGCCAAGTGCCTAGAGCTCACTGCTCAAACACAAATGGGAGTCACATTGACTATAGTTGGATGGTTAAATCCAATAAGAATGTACTTCTTGAAATAGCATCTTCATATGTTGGATTCAGTACCGGTGTAGTTCTGATATGCTTTCACAAAAACCTAGCTTCACCTTCAAATGATGTCTGTGTGTATAGCTCTACTTAATCTCGCATATACCTTCACACAAAACCTTTTCAACATTCCTCCATCGATCTTACAATTAAGACCTTACATTTATACCATAACCTAAGACCAATTTTAGTAGGTCGGCTCTACAAGATATTACAATAAAATCATTTTACAAACAATATAATATCCGATGCAATAACCAATTGAACATGTCGGCTTTAATGCATTTACAACAATAATTAATCATCTCCATAGTGTGCCATGTTGATCTGGAAAAGATAAACCTGTCGGTGTAACCCTGGACCTATTTGCTAGTAATAGAAAATATGCAAATACAAATATTCCAGTAAACCAATCTTTAAGACAAAGTGTCCAAAAGATGTCTTCAACATAATCATGTGATTTTCATGCCACTCCAAGTGCCGGTGATCATTATATCATGCCGGTGTACCATAAACCAGTGACTGTGCAAAAGTCACTTGCTTGCCAATGAATGTTGCTGGATCTCCAAACTGCTAGAGTTTTAGTAGGTGTTGATATCAATGACAAAACCATACCAAAATACCAACAATCTCCCCCTTTGGCATTGATGGCAACACAAGATGGAAAAACCATCAAAGTGCCAAAACAGAAGTGTCAAATATAAAAACCAACAATCTCCCTAAAGTAACAATCTCTCCCCTTGAGAGTAATATGAAGTTCCTTATGTTTTTCTATACCAATCTCTTCCCAAAAGATAATGTCTTTTTCCATAGATATCTCTACCCCTTTGACATCAAATGCCAAAGCAATATAAAAACCATTTTTAGATACAAAATACCAATTAGTTTATTATACCAACTACTCCCCCTAAGAAGTAGCTTCCTCATCAAAGTCGAAGTAAGAATATATCTCTGTTAATTCTGTTGGTTGATGACAGATATCAACTCTCTAAGTACCTACTGGTGGGGGTATGACCCCAAGTTGTTCTCTTGGATATTCAAAAGTCTCCTTAGGTAGAGTTTTAGTGAAAATATCTACAATCTGCTCTTTAGTTCACATAAACTAGTTTAACTACTTTTGCTTTAACATTTTCTTTCAGAAAGTTCAATTTGATAGAAACATGTTTAGTTTTAGAATGTTGTACCGGATTCTTGGATGTATCAATTGCTGCAGTGTTATCACAATAGATATTTATAGGTTCCTTGCAATTTACCTTTATGTCCTTCAACATTTGTTTAAGTCATAATATCTGTGTACAATTTGTTGCTACTGTAACATATTCTGATTCTGTTGTTGATAAAGATGTGCAACTCTATTTCTTACTTAACCAAGAAATTAATCTGT
This sequence comes from Cryptomeria japonica, assembly GCF_030272615.1. NCBI lineage: Eukaryota > Viridiplantae > Streptophyta > Pinopsida > Cupressales > Cupressaceae > Cryptomeria > Cryptomeria japonica. The sequence continues at coordinate 600,800,973 of NC_081412.1, read as the reverse complement.
TTCCAAGGAAAAATGCTCCGTCGGTGGTGTTTTTTCTGTCATCTACATCTCCTGCCCAATTTGCATCTATGTATGAACTTAATTTAAATTTTTCATCTCTAGGATACCATAATCCAAGATTTGTAGTGCCTTGTAAGTACGGAAAAATCTTTTTTACTACCGATTCATGATTTTCTCTAGGATTACTTTGAAATCGTGAAACAATACATACTGCATTCATAATATTTGGTCTTGTTTGTGTTAAATACAGTAAACCTCCTATCATATATTTGTACTTGGTTGGATTAACAAGTGTTGATTCATCTCTTAGTGATAATTTGTCATTTGTAGTCATAGGTGTACTTACCGATTTAGAGTTTTCCATCCCAAATTTCTTTAGTAGTTCTTTTAAGTACTTGGTTTTACTCAAAAACATACCTTTATCAATCTGTGAGATCTGCAATCCTAAAAAGAATTTTACTTCCCCAATCATAGACATTTCAAATTCTTGCTACATTTTTATAGAAAAATCTTTACATAATCCATCTTCTCCTCCAAAGATTATATCATCAACAAAAACTTCTATAACCAAGATGTCATCATTAGTCACTTTATAGTATAAATTACTATCTGCATTTCCTTTAAAGAAACCAATCTTCAAAAGATACTTGTCTAATCTTGTATACCAATCTCTTGGAGCTTGCTTCAATCCATACAAAGCTTTCCTTAACCTACAAACCATATCTTTGTCTTCTGTCAAAGAAAATCCTTCAAGTTGTTCAATGTAAACCTCTTCTTCAAGAATTCCATTCAAAAATGCACATTTAATATCCATCTGATATACTTTGTAGTTCTTATGAGCTGCAAAAGACAAGAATAATCTAATTGCCTCAATTCTAGCTACCAGTGCAAAGGTTTCATTATAATCAATTCCTTCTTTTTGAGAATATCCCTTACACACTAGTCTTGCTTTATGTTTGATTACATTACCATCTTCATTAAGTTTGTTTCTAAATACCCATTTTGTTCCAATAACATTTTTATCTTTAGGCTGGAAAACTAATGTCCATGTGTTATTCTTCTCAATCTGTTCTAATTCTTCTTCCATAGCTTTAATCCAAAATTTATCTTCACATGCCTCATTAACTGATGCTAGTTCAATTTGAGAAATAAGACATACCTCTTCATTTGCCAATCTTCCTCCTGTCATAACTCCTTTGTATTTGTTTCTAATTATCTGATCTTCAGAATTATTCAGTCTTACATACCGGGGTGTCTTTGTTTGTTGTTGCTCCTCAGTCACAGTGGAATTTTCAGATGATACCGGTGTAACTGGATCTTCATTCTGTACTGGTGGATTTTGTATAGATTCATTTGTTAGTATTTCTGTTATTGGTTCAAAATCTATATATCTTGAAGTTCCTCTGAATTGTTCATCAATCTTTACATTTGTACTCTCAACAATTTTCTACAATCTCTTGTTAAAACATCTATATGCTTTACTCTTAGATGAATAACCAAGAAATATTCCTTCATCACTTCTAGGATCAAATTTTCCAATGTACTCATCTCTTCTGATATAGCATTTACTTCCAAATATTCTGAAATATTTAAGAGTAGGAGTAATACCAAACCATAGTTCATGAGGGGTCTTACCAGTTTCACCTTTGATGTGAACTTTCTTGAATGTATAGACCGTTGTACTTACTACTTCTCTCCAATATACATGTGGTAGATTTGATTCAGACAACATACTTCTTGTTGCATCTAGGATAGTTTTGTTCTTCCTTTCAACAACTCCATTCTGTTGTGGTGTCTGAGGTGCTGACAGTTGTCTTCTAATTCCATTCACTTCACAGAATGCATTAAATTCCTTAGATGTAAATTCACCTCCTTGATCTAATCTTAAACATTTGATTTTCTTACCGGTTTCATTTTCAACCATTGCTTTGAACAATTTAAACTTTCCAAGTGCGTATGATTTTTCTCTGAGAAAAGTAACCCAACACATTCTTTAATAATCACCAATGATTAGCATGAAATATATATCACCTTGTAAGTTTTTAGTTCTAGTTGGACCACATAAATCAGTATGAATTAAATCAAGAGCATTATTTGATTTTTCTGGAATACTTTTGAAACTAGCTCTAACCTGTTTTCCAAATTGACATTCCTTGCATACTGTGTTGTGAGGTTTGACAATTTTGGGTAAATCTCTAACTCCCTTAGTAATACTGATCTTTACCATACAATCAAAATTTACATGACAGAGTCTCTTATGCCATAACCAACTTTCATCAATGTGTGTAATCAAGCATGTCTTTTCACTGTTATTCAAATGAAAGATATTACCTCTAGTCTGATTACCGATTGCAATTTCTAAACCACTTCTATTCATGATTTTTCATTTCCCATTCTTAAATTGTAACTGAAATCCTTTCTCAACTAATTGACCAAAACTCAAAAGATTATGCTTTAAACCTTCAACATAGTAAACATTGTCAGTGTTATGCTTACCATCAAGAGATATTGAACCCTTACCTTTGATCTGACAAGCTTTGTCATCTCCAAATCTTACTAAGCTGCCATTATATTCTTGAAAGTTCAAGAATTTACCTTTATCTCGTGTCATATGGTGTGAGCATCCAGAATCAATGATCCATTCATCCTTTACTTCAACTTGAGCTGCCAAGGCCTGCTCTACCGATTGAACAATATGTGTCGGTTGATCTTCTGTTATAGCAACAAAAACCCATCCATTATCTGCTGGATCTTCATCAGAATCATCAATTAATCCTTCATTAGAAACATAACAAGATTTGTCCTTATTCTTCTTGAATTTGTATCTCTAATATTCAGGATTAGGCTTGTATGTCCTTCTAGCTTCTTCTCTTAGTATTGCATGTCTATCAAGGCATCTTGAAGCCATATGACCAATCTTGTTGCAATTAAAACATTTAAAGGGTGCTTTACCTTCATACTTACTTCCAACTGGACCTTTAGGCATTTTTCTTGCAAATAGTGCTTCAAGTTCTTCAAGTTCTTCATTTTCTTTCCTGCTTTCCTCAAGTTCTCTTGCATAAAAGGCTTTCCAATCTGATTTGTCAAATGATGATGTAGATGATGTTGATGCCTTGAAAGCTAAATCTGTCTTTATAGTAGCAACACGACCAAATTCCTCAATTTCAAAGGCTGGAAGTTTTTCAATCAATGTATCCCTAGTTATTGATGTATTAGGCATTGTTCTTAACTCATTTATAGCAGTAACCTTCATTGTGTATGCCGGTGGAAATCCTCTTAAAACTTTTGAAACAATTTCATCTTCACTTAAGGTTCCTCCACAACATTTAATACCCAAAACAATTTCATTTACTCTTTCTATAAAAGCAGAAATTCTTTCATCTTCTTCCATTTTCAGATTTTCATACCTAACTCGAAAGCTTTCAAGTTTTGCAATTTTGACTGTGGAATCTCCTTTATTTAGTGTTTCCAAATGATCCCAAATAGCTTTAGCAGTTGATCTATCTGATAATCCCATGATTTGCTGATTTGTTAATGCACTCAAAAGTGCTTCTCTTGCTTTGCAATCATTTTCCTCATCTTTGGCCAGATTTGGAGGATTAGGTTGAGTTGTAGATGAGCAGTATATCCATTCTTTGTAACCTCCCAGATATCTTTTCCAATGTAATTCATATGTGTCTCCATTTTGATCTTCCATATGCCATAGTTTGCTCCATCAAGTTTAGGACTGTCCTTTCTGAAATAGTTGTTGGACATTGGATCTCCTCAAGTTGTTAAACTTCTGCAAAAAGAGGACTAGGCTCTGATACCAATTGTTAGGTCCCAGAGACAACTGAGAGGGGGCAATGAATTAGTTGTCTAATTTTAAACTAGAAACAACTTAACCAAATTACTACTTAGTACCGGTGAAACAGTTTGTTAAACCGGTGGACAAATTTAACAGATAAATGCAATACTGGTAAAGATTAATGGATGAAACTAAAAGACAAAGTCATCCACAACACATAACACCAATATTTGTATGTGGAAACCCTGTAAGGGGAAAAACCATGGTGGGAAACCTTACCCACAATCAAATGATACTACTGCAGATAGTAAGTGTATATAAATGGGGTCTGCACATGCAGAAAGGCCAAGCGCCTAGAGCTCACTGCTCAAACACAAATGGGAGTCACACTGACTACAATTGGATGGTTAAATCCAATAAGAATGTACTGCTTGAAATAGCATCTTCATATGCTAGATTCAGTACCGGTGTAGTTCTAATATGCTTTCACAAAAACCTAGCTTCACCTTCAAATGATGTCTGCATGTATAGCTCTGCTTAATCTTGCATATACCTTCACACAAAACCTTTTTCGCATTCCTCCATCGATCTTACAATTAAGACCTTACATTTATACCATAACCTAAGACCAATTTTAGTAGGTCGGCTCTACAAGATATTACAATAAAATCATTTTACAAACAATACAATATCCGATGCAATAACCAATTGAACATGTCGGCTTTAATGCATTTACAACAATAATTAATCATCTCCATAGCGTGTCATGCTGATCTGGAAAAGATAAACCTGTCAGTGTAACCCTGGACCTATTTGCTGGTAATAGCAAATATGCAAATACAAATATTCCAGTAAACCAATCTTTAAGACAAAGTGTCCAAAAGTTGTCTTCGACATAATCATGTGATTTTCATGCCATTCCAAGTGTCAGTGATCATTATATCATGTTGGTGTACTATAAACTGGTGACTGTGCAAAAGTCACTTGCTTGTCGGTGAATGTTGTTGGATCTCCAAAGTGCTAGAGTTTTAGTAGGTGTTGACATCAATGACAAAACCATACCAAAATACCAACAATAGGTCCATGAATCACAATAGGGATAGTAAAGGTAGATTCATAAGAAAAGGTACAACAAGTAGTTCTCAACAAGAAAAACAAAAATCAACAAAAAATCAATTGATTGAACAAGTAGTAGTTGAACCTAACTTAGAAAAGTGTGTTATAGAACCATCTATTATTTCTCCACCCACCATATCACAAACAATTCTTGACTTCCCTCAAGGGCCATTAATTATTCCATAATTTGCTAAGCAATTTGTTGATTCTTTTGAACTACGTAGTGGGAAGCCCATTGAAAAGTCATTCACAGTCATTTACACTCCTTGGGCATTTGAAGGCAATATGGGAGAAAAAAATAACAACAAAAACAATAGGGGGATACTTGAAAATAATAAACCTGTAAGTTTTGAGTTCCCCATTGTTGACCCTACTAAAGATGCTCCAATGAAAAATATCCCTCACTCTCCATTGCTAGTATTTAGGGGATTAACTGTAGAAGATCCTAATGTGTTTTTATTTGAATTTGAATTTTTGTGTAATAGCTATGATTGTCAGAATTATGTACATAAACTCAGATTATTTCCAAATACCTTGAAGGATGCACAACACTCAGGTGGTTTATGAGTCTTAGATCACAATTAGTCCACACATGGGAAAACTTGAAGGAAAATATTGTTGTGAAGTATTAGGAGTATTGCAAGACCAAAGAGGTACAAGATGAGACCTTTTGTTTGACGAAATGTGAGGAGGAAACAATGGAAGATTATTAAGAGCAATTCTTGTTCAGTTTTCAATGAGCCCGACAAAATGGTTTGACTAATGATACCATTAAAATGTTGTTTCTTAGGATAATTTGGGATGATTGCATAAAAATATTAAATCTTATGGGAGGGGGTGATATTTCTAAAGCATGTTTTGAAGACATTTGTGAAGCATGTAGGAATTATTCATGATTTTCTTGGTCAATTCGAGGATATATGGGAAGAAATAATTTGGCAGGAGTAGGTACATCAAGTATCACCAAAAGAGAACTTGGTATGTTACTTGAAGACTAGAAAACTAATTTGTTAAGTCATATGGGTAAACAGATAGATACGCTTTATACTCAAAAGAAACAAGAGGATTCTGAAAAAGCCTTAGCCATATTTTGTCCAACTTGAAGAAAAAAGGATGGTAGTGAAGAATGTCTCTATAACTGAACCAAAATTTCATCCCTAGAGGATGCTAGTAGGCATTTCATCTTAAGGCCCCTTCCTGTAGATATGGAAGAATTTGAATATAGTGAAGAACCTGTTTACTTTATGGCACCTAGACATCCTTAGCCACCTAGACCCATGCAACCTGGAATGTCTAATAACTATTCTCCAGTTGGGCCAAGTCAACCTACTTCTATTTCAAATCAGTCAGGATGGTATGATGGTTAGCAACAACCTATTCCTTATTATCAATCATTGCCTAATCAACATGCACCACAATCATGGCAACAATCTTGGAGGTCACAACCACAATACCCACAATATCCACAACAATTTCTACCTTATCCACCACCTCTAGTCATACTTACATATCAACAATAACAACTTCTTCCACCTCCACTGAACAATCAGTTGTCCCAGCTAAAACAACCACCAAAAGTGACTCCAATATCTGCATAGCCCACTTTGAATCCAAATAACAAAGAAGCACAACCGGTATACAATAGTGAAGTTGCAGGATACCCAGCCTATCTAGTCAATACATTGGAAGCTGAAAGTGTACAATTGAAGTCCAAAAAGAATTTGCAAGGGCCAACCATTTAAAAGTTGAAGATTCCCCAAAGGATAATATTGAAGAACCACCAAGGCCTCCCTTTACTGATAGATTTGACAAACAACCACCAAATACCATAGTTTTTTCAACTACTTTTAATTTTATGAATGAATTGTGAAATGTTAATATTAAAATTCCTCTTTTGCAAGCAATTCAGGATGTTCCTGTGTATAACAAAGTAGTCAAATAATTATGTGTATGGAAGAAAAAGAAGAGGCAAGACCCTAAAACCATTCAATTCATTGGTCAATTTGTTGATTTAATGTTGGGAAAGATTTATGTTCACAAGTATGCAGATCCTAGTAGCTAGATTATTAAGGTAAGAATAGGTAATATTCTTATCCTCAATACTTTTGTGGATTTAGGAGAATCCATAAATGTTATGATCAATGAAACCAAGTAAAGATTAGCTCTGAAAGCTTTAAGACCAACACCAATAGTTTTGCAAATGGCCAAATCATTCTTTGGTAAAACCAGAAGGTATGATATAAGATATTATTATTTTTGTTGACTCTTGGGAGTATCCTATTGATTTTATGATTTTACAACCCAAAATTAAGTTGGGGGGATGTACTCCTTAATTTTGGGAAGACCTTGGCTAGCAGCAACTAATGCTTTTATTAATTGTAGGTTCGAGAACATAGTGATCTCTAATGGGGAGCAAACAAAGCAGTTAATGGTGTATTCGCCAACTCAACCTTTGTAGGAGACTAAGGATCCCCTTTGGGTTGATAGTGTTTTGGAAGATTCATTACCAATCCTAACCATTAATAAAAGTTGTGATGTGACTAGCCCTTCAGAGGACAATGTTTTAGAAATTTTTTTAAATAACCACTATTCACTTGGTAGTGTTTTAGAAAATTTAGTTTCTTGTCTAGATATTAATTGTACATTTGGGGACTTCCCATCTACAAATGATCGATGTTCTCTTCAAAATTTTATTATATTGCATCAATTGTTACCTCACAACTGTCTGTATATAGTCAGTTCTTGCTTTCTAAAAATTCAAGTCCTTCACTAGCCACTACTCAAATATTTATTGTAAGTTCACCTATGCAATCCCAAGCTATGGACATATTACCTGGAAAGACTCAATCTAAATCCTAGTCCTTCTCAAATAGATGGTCTAATCACTATGTTGTGTGCCCATAAAGAAGCCTTTGCATGGGAGTACCAAGATATGTGTGGAATTCATCTAGCTACATGCACATGTATCATATTTATATAGAGGAAGGAAGTAGACCTATGAGGCAACCCCAAAGGATATTGAACCCAATCCTATGAGAGATTGTGAAAGAAGAGATTTAGAAACTACTTAATGTATGGTTTATTTACCCCATCTCAGATAGTCAATGGGTGTTACCGCTTGTGGTAGTTCCAAAGAAGAATGGGAAGTGGAGAATTTGTGTTGACTACAAAGCCCTTAACAAGGCCACGAAGAAAGACCATTTTCCTTTACCATTCATTGATCAGGTCCTTAATACCCTTGTGGGGAAAAATAATTCTCCTTCGTTGATGGATTTAGTGGTTACAATCAAATCCGCATAGTCCCCGAAGGCCAAGATAAGACCACAGTTACCTGCCCTTGGGGTACATTTTCTTATAATGTTTTACCTTTTGGTTTGTGTAATGCCCTTGCTACTTTTCAAAGAGCAGTCCTAAGTATTTTCGCTGATTTAATTCATGGTTGCGTAGAGGTATACATGGATGATTTTACTGTTTATGGGAACACCTATGAGGAAGCCAAAACAAATCTTGAAAAAGTTACTTAAAAGATGTATTGAGACTAATCTCTCTTTGAGTCATGTAAATTATTATATCTTGATGACAAAAGATATTGTTTTGGGTCATTATATTTATTCTAAAGGCATTGAAGTTCATCCTAAAAATGTTCAGATTATATAGGATTTACCTATACCCACTTGTCCTAAGGATGTTCATAGCTTTTTAGGACATGTTGGATACTACGGAAGATTTATTCAGAACTCTAGTAAAATTGCCTCACCACTTTTTTCCTTGTTAGGTAAGGATGTTACTTTCTTATGGAATGATGAATGCCAGCACACATTTGAAGAAATTAAAGGAAACCTAATCTCCATCCCTATGTTATGAGGACCAAACTGGGAATTGTCATTTCACGGTCATATTGGTGCCTTAGATAACTCAATGGGTGCTATCTTGACCAAAAGGAAGTTTCAATATTTTATTATATTTATTGTATCAGCAAAAACTTCACAGGTGTTGAGGTAAATTACACTATTACTAAAAAAACAATTTTTGGTTGTGGTGTATGTAGTAAATAATTTTTCTATCATATTACTGGTTATAAGGTTTTCATTCATACATGTCACTCTGCCTTTAGGTTTGTAATAAATAAACCAGTTTTTATTGGTCGAGCGATTAGATGGTTATTGTTATTACAAGAATTTGACATAATTATACTTGACAAACCTGGTCAAGAAAATGTCGTTGTATATTTCTTGTCAAGGTTGCAACAACAAGATGAAATAGTACCAATTGATGATGCTTTCCCTGATGAGCATCTTTTAGCCATTTCAGCAAAAAGCTCATGGTTTGCTGATATAGAAAAATATCTCATCACGTGATGGTTTCTACCACATTTCTCTCCAAGGGGATGTTGAAAGCTGGTTAGACTCAATGGTTAGTATACATGGATTGATGGCTTTATCTTCCGCACAAGGATTGATAATGTAATGCATCGACGTGTGCCCGAAGATGATTTTTTCAACATGCTTCATGTATGCCATACAGAACCCTACAGAGGACATTTTGTTGCTCAAAGGACTACTAACAAAATTATCAGTGCAGGATACTATTGGTCGACTATCCATAAAGATTGCAAGAAGTATGTGCAACACCATGACAAGTGCTAGTGCATAAGCCATCTTATGTGCTCCAATGAGATGCATCTACACCCTCAGCTTTCCATTGAACCATTTGAAAAATGGGGGCTTGATTTTGTGGGACTTGTCAACCCTCCATCTCAAAACAAGGAGTATATTGTGGTTTGTATATATTATATGACCAAGTGCGTTGAGGTTGTTTCTTTGAAACATGTCAGGGATACAAAGTTAGTTGAATTCCTCTATTTTGAGATCTTTGAAAGATTTGTTGTTCCATGAGAGATAGTCACTGATCAAGCACCTCAATTCACATCCGAGCTCATTTCTACTTTGGTTTGAGAGTATGAAATCTGACATCGCAAGTTCTCACCGTATCATCCTCGGGCCAATGGGCAGGTTGAAGTTACCAATCGAGAAATTGAAAATATTCTTACCAAGACAATAGTGTTTTATAATCACGATTAGACTGTACGACTCCTTGAATTTGTGTGGGCCTATCATACAATGTGGAAGACCACCCCTAGTCTAACCCCTTATAAACTTTTTTATGGTAAAAAAATCTATTCTTCTTATTGAGTTTGAGGTGAGAACTTTGCGCACTGTACTCTAGCTAGGTATGAGTCTTTCTGATGCATATAAAAAGTGTATTTCTCAACTACACTCTCCTTGGATGAATTGTGCTAGGAAACTCTTTTCCATGTAGAGACAATTAAAAAGAATAATGTTATTTGACATGATCACTTCATCCGACAACGATCCTTTCAACCAAGTGACTGGGCACTCTTGTATGATTCCCACTTCTAGGATTTCAAAGGGAAGTTTCACACTCGATGGCTTGGACCTTCTTAGATTGAGGTTGTCTATGATAATGGTTTTGTTAAGCTTCACACTATTGATTTTGATTGTATGGACCCCATTATCAATGGTCATTGTTTGAAGCTATACAAGCGACCTTTTTCCAAGCCAAATTTTGTTTCCAGTTTGTCTACGAAACTCCATCTTCTTGACTGAGTTTCTATTACCTCTTCAAGTACCTTTTAGGTACTTCCCTAATAATAATATATATAAAAACATTAAAATTTAAAAAAATGCAATAAAAGATCCAATAATGAAAACCTTCGGGCATTGTTGGCCAGTTACCATTTGAAAAATAGGTTTTTGATGGATGGTAACTGTCAAATAAACCTAGATGTGAAAATTGGGTTTCCAGCACCTCTAAGTGATATTGGGTTAAAAATCAAATGATTGATGACCTACTATTGTTAAAAATTAATAAATAAATAAAACTTTGGCATGCTTCATATCATCTTCTTGGCAAGAACCCAAACATGCCTTACTCTTGTGATTCTGCTATTTGCCACTTTCTCGTGGCTCTTTCCTTCCTCCATCCTTGCCAATTTACATCTACCCTAGTCTTTTTGTGGCCTTGGAGAGTTCTTTCCTACATGGAATCCTTTTCACCACATCCGTGTGTTGCCTGCATTCTTCACTGCCACCATCATCTATAGGTCCATCTATCTAAAGTGATATATTTGGTTGTTGTCATGTGTTGGTTGTGCATGGCATGTGTCTGCCCTTATTTTCTAATGATCTCTCTTCATCATATATATGTCGATCTTATATATCCAATATGTCATAGTCATCATTGTTTGTGTGTTCCATCTTACCATTTCTTTCCTAACTATCAAATTTGTCATGTCCTGTACCATTTATCTGTGGCCTCCATGTAACAATCTCCTTCCACTCTTCGTACTCATTTCCATCATATTAATATGGCCTTTATTTTCCCATCATCATGGAGGTATTGTTCTGTCACATCATCCTCTTCTTCTTGATTCGATTGTGATTGTACCTGCTTCCTCCTATACTCCTTCGTTTGTATCGCTATACGTCAGCTCCTTGGAGTCATAAATGCTACCACATGTTGGCACTTTTCATCAAACTTTATACTTCTTCCAGTTGCCACCTCGACCTTCTTCGACCCATATTTTTGGTAATTGCTAACATTGTTCTTTCCTGATTTTCTTTTTATTTTTATTAACTATTATAGTTTCCTTCCTTCAATTGTGTGTCATTGCATGGACACATCGATGAATTAGTTGGGGAGAGTTGAGTTCATTTTTAAGTCATTCTATTTTGTAATACCTATTGTCTAGCCATGCTTTGTCATTATTTCCCTTAAATTCATATTATTCCTCTCCATACTTGCTAAAATAAATCCTAGTAGATATCATTAAACCATTTTTATCTTTGAAAACCTATGTTTTAAGACTGTAAAATGGTTTCATCCTAGTTTGATATTCTTGTTCCATTCATGGTGAAAACTCATCGCCCCCGCTTTGAACCTACTTCCATGCAAGAACTAAAAGAAAATCAATAGGCATGTGATGCTTTTAAACAAGTTCACTAGAACATTTATTTTAAATGGCTGCGAGGGTATGATGAGAAGGTTGCTATGGAGTTTTCCTAGAATTTTTGCACTAACAAGGCTAGTGTCCGGGGACTAGAAGTTACAACCACAATGGAAGCAATTGCAAAAATCTCTGAGTTTCCATTAATAGGGGATAATTATTTTCCTAGTAGGGCTAAAAGAATTGTGGACTTGCAACCAACTTGGAAGAAATTCTTGCAGAGAGGAGAATCAGTTGAAATGGTTGTTGGGCAGGGTACTAAATTAGAGTCTTTAACTAGTCATTGGAAGTATGTTGCTAAATTTATCATTCAGTATATCACATGTGAAGGCATGTGTGTATATGTTGTCACCCGACACTTTAGGTTGTTGTTGCATATTTGTAGGGGAATGTTTGTTAATGTTCCTTATTTTCCTTTCCATTCTCTACGATGAATGTCTAACTCAATGCAAAATGGACACATTAATTCTCTATCTCATCATGGTTTAATAAAATTATTGGTTGTAAGGGCACTAAAACTACTCTCCTATTCTAGTGATGGGACTTGTTTGTTCACTCACAAGAAGATATCACCTAATCCTCTATAGAATAGGATTCTTCTATAGAGTATTCCAAAGAGAATACACATTTTGATGAGTTTTCCTCTACATCTCATAAATAACTTAGTGGGGATAAGATGTCTGGTGACAATAAAGGAAACCCTATTCAAACCTATAAAACACTGAACTAAACCCTAAGTTCAAGCACTAGGGTAACTAGGACCGCAAGTAAAACCCTTTCTAGCAATCCCACAACAAATCCTAACAAGAAAACAGAGAATACCCCAAGTACTAGAAAGAGTAGTGGAAAGAAACGGTTGTTTGAGAAAACCCCTCTTAAGCCGACCTATGATAAAAAAGACAAACAAAAACAAGAAACCCTAGCCAAGTTAGAAAACTTGGCTAATGTCACCAATGATTTTGTTAAATATAAATATTTTGACCAAGACTTAATAATAGTATCTGAGGTTACTAAAAAGAGGGGAAAATTCAATAGGGAGTATAGTTGAGCTAAAAGAAGGCAAGCAAAAGAATGAGAAAAATTTGGCCATAGTAAAAACACCTCTGAGTTTTCTACAGATTCACCTTAGGACAATCAAGACACATCCCCAAATATAGATTATAATGATCAACCACCAGAACAAAATTTGAATGTGCAGGGAGAACTTGGGAACAAGTCCCCTAAAATTCTGTCCCCACAACATGATCTGAATAAGGCCATAGAAAAAACCATTTTGAATTCCATTAACATAGAAGGAAATGCAAGGACCCAGAATGATCAGTTTTATAATTTTGGTGAGATTCAAAATGAAGTCATGCAAGTAAGTAATGAAGACGTCTACAAGGAAGATGCATTGAAAACTTCTACGGAATTGCATAGAGAAATAGAACAAGGTGGTATTCAATCACCAAATATTGACACTAGAGTACAAGGGTAGGAATTTGAGTCAGAGGATAAGTTTGAGGCAAAAGAATAATTTGAAGAGGAACTTGAAGAAGAAATCCCTCATTTGACAAAAGAGGAAATCTTTGGCTTGCAATAAATAGTAACTAAGTTAACAACAAAAAACCAAGTCTTGAATGCCCTTTTACAAGAAGCCCATTCTGTCACAAACTCACGGACAAAAGAAATCAATATACTCAGAGTAGAACTCGACAAAGCAATTGTGTGCAAAGAATCTCATATATCTATTCAGGAGCATAAACAATAGGTGTAGGAAATGTGACAACTTTGGGCCAATGAGATCTCCAACACTAAACATAAGCTTTTTGTTTTTTAGCATATACTCCTTTGCATGAGGACATACAAATTGGTCAGCTGGGGGGAAATGATGAGCATAGAAATTCTATTATTTTTACGTATCCTTTTTCCCTTTTTACCCTTTTATTTGTCTACCTTCATGTTACCAATTGTTAAATGAGCTTTATTTTTTAATAAAAAGTAAAAAGAAGATTAGAATTGATAAGGATATCAAAATCTATTAACCTGCTAATTGTTTTATGGTCAAAATGATAGGGGACAGGGACGGTTAAAGAAGGAATGTGGTTGAGTATACATGTCATATAAGAGGCAAATAGAGTTGTTAAGCATCGAGAAACTGGTCATTTTGTTTCATTCATAGTTTAGATGATGTTACAATGGTCAGTGGCCCTAATTTTTTCTTAGTATATCTAGCTTGTTAAAATCTGTTGCATACTTTGTTCTGATATAGTTGCCTACAGCCATAGTTGATTATATTTAGTCCTTTCTATTTGCATAAGGATAATCGATATTGTTCACACACATATGATAATCTTAGCATACAATATAAGTATAAATGTATGTATAAGCATAAGACTAAAATATAACGAGATCGTTTATTTTGCTTAAAAATCTAAAGTATTGCTCTCTGAAAATTCTTGTTATGGGTGTGAGTTGGAATAAATTAAAAGTGTATCATTACTAGGCAGTTGAAGAGGAAGCTACCACTCCCAATTTATCCAATGATTGTTTAATTATGTGTGTGGTATGTGTTTTGATTTAATATAACACATGTTTTACAAATATGAATTAATGGTGTGGTGTTAGTCTCAATTTTTTATTTTTCTTCTATCCTTCCTGTAAGAAATTAAATAACTCTGTTTGCATATGAAGAGATCAGGGAAATAGAACTCAAAAATAACATATAACAAGGTTTCAAAACCTTCTACACTTTGAACTTATCCAAAGTTCAGGTGGGTATACCTTCTGTGAATATTTTTCACACTTTAAGATTGAAATCCACAGTAAACCAGTACTAAAAACCCATTGATTTCATCACCTCAATGAAACTGAAACATTAAAAGAAAAACTTGTGTTCATTTTCAGTATTGATCTTCAAGAAAGATAGAAAGAATCCCACAATTGGATACCAGTGCCTTATCTCGGGCTACAAAGTCACCCAAATCAAATTAGAGTTTCAAAACTGAACAATCTCATACATTTCACCATCTCGGCCTTAGTTAACCGCATACATGCCTTACATATACATAAGTTTTATCCTCTTAAAACTAAAATCGTTCATCAAATTCAAGATGAGAAAACAATTGATTTACTAATAGAGATATTTCATGCATATTTAATTCCTCTTCCTTGAAGAGAAAAGCTAGAAACATATCCATATGACTGCCTTACAATCCATGTTCAATCAAATCACCCTAGACTATTCAAATGAAACTAGCAAATCAACAAGTGCACACCAGAAGACAACACAGATTTAGGCCTGAAAAGTGTTGATCTGTATCTTTATATTCATTTTGAAAAATAATTTTACATGACTCAAAGTATTCTCTGTAATAGCTAGAAAAAACCCAGATACATTTCTGCAGAGTTTCTTTACAAAAATTCTTGTGATCCCCTTTTCTATTATTCCTGGTATCCATTTATAACATTATGGATGCATACAAGCTTCGGACATTCCTAAGAAAAGTTTGTTACAAACCACAATTTCTTCCAAGAAATAGTTACAAGTCTTTTTTAGTCTCAGCGGCCTTTTCGGTTTGTTGCTCCTCTGTAGCATCTTCTAACTGCTCCAGGATTCCTTCTTCTTGCACCACATATTTCTTGGTCCACTCTTGGAACATGTCATCATTAGGCCATGAATAGTTAACAATCTTCTCTTTCAACTTGAATAACCTTTTCCAAGAGTTTCTCACTTTCCTAACCTTTGCTTCCAAAAAGCCATAATGTGACTTTATCTTTTCTATGTCTTCAATTATTTTAACAAACAAAGATGTGTCATCTTTGTTGATGATTTCATTCACTCTTAAAGACAAATTAGCTCCCAGCTCATCAAGCCACACCTGTTTGTCCTTCAATTGATTTTGGTTAACAAAACCCCTAGGAAACAATTCAAATTTATGCTCAGTATATTCTTTCCTCTACAAGTTAGCTTTCCTCTCCACATTGGCTCTTCCTTCTGCTAACTTGGTCAAACCTTTTGCTAACTCACATGTGGGTTTAATAATAGCATCAGATATTGCTTCATCATAGGATGCACACATAAGTTCTAAATCCACTTCTCTTGGCATCCACTTATTCAAAATCGGTTCTAAAATAGCCTTATCCTCATTTATCTCACACAAGGTGTCCAAAATTCTTTTCATATTAGTGTGCACAGTGGGGGCCTCTACTGTATCAACAAAACTCAAAATGGTGGCCTTTACCTTCTCTTCATATTTACTCGCAAACAAGGCTTGAGCCTGTTTCAACTTTTCCAACTCATGTTGAATGGTCTCAGCTGATTGAAAACTAGAAGGCATAGGAGAAGGGGGAAATTCTATGATAGGACTGGTAGGTGGAGGTCTTGCTGGAGAAGATGCAATCATCAGGGTAGAGGACTCACCTCCTTGGTGTTGTCCTGCCAATTGACTCTGCAGTTTAGCAATAATACTATCCCTGTCAGCTACCTCCCTTTTGGCTTCATTATAAGCCTTTAGAATTATTTCCAACTTCACTTGGAGATCAGCTCTCTCCTTTGCTTCTTTCTCTACCACTACCACACTAAACTTTGCAGTTTCTAAAACTATGTTGGCAGCTTCTACCACCCATGTATCCTGGACTCTTTTTACTATCATACCTCCTAGAAAACTAGATCCTGAGGTATCCTTCCTTCTTCTACTTTCATCCCTCTTTAGGGACCACATGACCAGAGCAGCATTATCTTTGTTGAATGTCACTCCCTCCATAGGCTTGGTCTCTTTCCTGACTACCTTGAGTACCAAGACATCTACTATATACCATTCAGGGAGGAGTAGAACACTGGCCTTTGACACCATTTCCCTTCCTACTTCAAGAGTGATGGCTTTGAATTCAGCCATCATTTCTTGTTTAACTTCTTCCTCCACTAAGGTTGTATCTTTGTGAGGCTGCTAACTCATTCTCTTTTCACACCTTGCCTTGAATTTTTCAATGTTTTGTTTCCATACAAATTGCATGAAGGTCCTTGCTATGACAAAACTGTTGTTAGCTAGGAACTCTTCACTAGCTTGTTTGACAGTCGGGTCTAACTCTTTCCCTTTGAACTCATCTTCAGTTAAGTTCATCTCGACACTAGGTGGCTCTTCTAGCATTCCCTCTTATGTCTCTTCAAATGTGTAAACAATCTTGTTGAGGCTTCCTAACTACAACAATTGTTCTGCTACTGCCTATTCATATCCTATATGGATAGGGGATTGAGATGGAGAGTACAGAGGTTCACCTATTTGCATTTCTTTCCCCACCCTTTACCTTTTAGGGGATTCTTGGATGTCAATGACATCTTCAATTGTTCTCTTCCCTCTTGAAGTGGAGGGATCACCTGTTATTGGCATCAATACACTATATTTTGACTTTTATGAATCACATAATCACCGGGGGGGGTGAGTTTAGCAAAGGCAAGCTTAGATAGAACTAACTTAGCCTTGTCAGGGTTATCTCTTATTATAGCCTCCCTCTTTTCTTTCAGAGTTTGCATTAAATCTTCAAAATAAAGAATTAAGAATTTGATCTTTTCCTCAAAGGGATTAAAGCTAGACAGAGGGTCATAACTGCTATCAAATTGATGAATGAAATTTAGACCCTTTTTGTATGCCACCCACTTTTATTTCCTCAATTCTTGCTCATCCAAACTAAATTCATTTCTAATTAGGTCCTCAAGAAAATGAAATTGGTGTGGCCTACCTTTGCATATTGCTCTCTTTCTGAACATACCGTTGAAAAAATCCCCAAGGTCAGCAAACCTGGTTACTGCAGTAGACAACCTATATGGTTGAAAAAAATCATCAAAGAATTTCCAACCACCTTTGGTGATCATGAATTGATGGACCATGGTAACAGTTGGGAAAATAGTCCCTTTACCCCTATTTGTCAGCTGTGCCTCTTGTACACCTCCAATTTGCCTTAGGACTTCTGCAATTCCTATCTTCAAGGGGACTTGATAAGGAAATAAATATGGAGTGCCTCTGAAACCATAAACTCTGAAAACTGTAGAAACAGGGTACAAATACATATCCCCCCAATTATGAACAATCTTAATACCTTCAACAAACTCCTTAGGCCTGAGGAACTCCAAAAGAGCCTTTGGGATCCTAGGGTTTTGTGGGCATAAAATAATACTAAGCCTAGATGAAAAGCATCTATCAAACTTCAAGTAACTGGCATCCTCTCTGTCCCAAGACAAAATTGTGCTCCACAGTTGCACAAGCATCTCCTCACCTTCCTTTTCTTTGACCAAGTCCATTTCCTTAGCAAAATAATCAACTCCTTTGAACAAAAGTATGTGCATTAGAAGAGAATACCATCCAAAAGGTCTATCCACCTTACCATTTTTTATCCCTACCAGCCCTGTATGAATTGCATCAGTGAGGTAAGGTGCATAATCAAATGTTATTTCTAGAGAAGGGTTCAAAATTTGTGCCATCATTAGCATATAATGGCTTGGCATGGTTGTTTCAGCATCTTCTCCAAGGATCTGACATAGTGACCAATACATGCCTTTGGCCCTTAAAGTGAACAAATTCAAGGAGAAGGGTTCCATGGTGCTAGGGCCCACTATCGAAAACCCTCCTATTTTAACAAAAAGCTCCTTCAAAGGGCCACTCCTGAGGTGATCTCTCTGCACATCATAAACCTGGACCAATGTTTCAAAATCAATAGGCTCTAATAAATTTTATGCCTCACTGAGCTTAAAAACATTCCTAAATTCATCATCATTGATCTCTATCAGGGCTCCTCCATCGATATTCCTCACACATCTAGAAACAGGATCATAATTGTGTGTGATCTGGGTTAGTAAGTTTACATCCATAAAAACCACAGGGACTATGAGCTTCCCCACATCTAGTTCCCATATGCTATTCATTGGGACACTAGCATGTCTCTAACCGAATCCCACTTTAAAAAGACCCAGCCCTAAAATCTGTATTTGTGAATCCCTTAACCATCTACCTTTGTCATACAAACCATCTCCAATCCTTAGATGGGGGGCTTTAGGAACCAATTCTTTGATTTTGGCTGCAACATTCGTGGACATGGTCAATTGTTCCAGGAAGTCATCACATATATTTATATCTTGATAATTTACCTTCCCTATGAAATACCTTCTTGGTTCCATCACGTTAATGCAATTATATCAATTGAGATTTAAACAAAACTCTGATAAGGCAAGAACACAGCAAGTATCAATTTTTCAAACTGTAACTAGCAAGCAAGACACAAAAAAATCTGTTACTCTCCTGAAGAAATTCGCTTTGCACCAGCTCCTCTGCAATAAACTCATTGAAATGGTACCAATATTCAATTGATGTACACCTTAATACGGCAATTGGAATTGAAATGAGACATTAATCCTGCATGCTTCAGCCATCAACTCATAATTGAATTCGCAATTGAATTCAAAAACGGTCTCCAACAGATCACAAGTTTTTCTGAGTATTTTGTTGTTTTGCCATTTCACAGAGCTTAAAATCCTCGCACCTTTCCTTTGCGAAGCAATGACGTTCATTGGATCTTTGGAAACTTGCACTGCCTTTACTTCCCCTGATCCTTCTGTATTAGTAGCGGGCCCCACCTTCCTTTCACTACTTCATGAAAGGTAAACCTTGTGCACTTTGATCACATGAAACAATGTTGGTCGTCTGATCAATTAGCACTTGATCGATCTTTATTGCTTACAGTGACCACCAGTCTTTTCTACTAACCGCGCACAACCATCATTGCTAGTGGTTTTCACCGCTTCGTGAAGGCTAACCACCCTGCATCTTTAGGTTGCAAAACAATGCCCATAGTTGGATCCACCTCGAGATGTACACCATTTAACACACTCAAACCTTTAAAGTGGGCCCTCATCTTAGAGACCACTTTCTTTGTTTCATCACCGGCAAATGAATCTTACGTGTCAGTTGGCTATTCATTCACGAACTCCATCGGGCTCCATTCTAAGACTGCCACGTGTTCTATTTCACCATGGGTTTCAACACCATCGCTGGTTAAATCAAAGTGGGACCTCAACAATCCTTTGGAGCCACGTGCATCTAACAAGCCATCATTTCTCCCAACCAAGCAACCCATTTGTCCTGCCATGTCATTCGTCGTGTGCCTACCATGGCATTTTGCTACTACGCGAATGGTAATCTTAGTTTGATTTGAGGCTGTGAATCAACGCTGGCCGTCTAATCAACTACAAGTTGATCAATCTTTAAAACCATGACCTGCTTATCCTTTGGGCCCACCAACCTTTTTTCTACTTCGCAGTCTTTAAATGTTAGGCAACTCTTCTTCGTGAAGCAATGATAATCATTAGATCTTTGGAAACTGCTTGTCTGTTAACCTTTTCGTGACCACCTTTCCCGGGCCCTCCACCTTTTTGCTACTTCATGAAAGGTAAAACATGGACATCATTTGGCTGTGAATCTATGCGCACTATTGGATCAACTCCACACTGATTGTCCTTTAACCAAAGGAACTGCTTACCTCAAGGACTTGCCAACTCTTTCGCTATTTTGTAGAGGATAAATCACATGCACCTTGAGCTAGCGAAGCAACGTGAGCCATTGGATCCACTACAAGATGCATTCCTTTTACCTGATGAATAATCCTTTGGCTGGGCCCGCTTACCCTTTTTGCCACTTCGCGAATGCTAAACTGCAGGCATCTTCGCCCACTAAACCAACATGCATTGCAGGATCAACTTGGACTTGCATGATTGTTAAGCGGCCCGACAAATATTATAAACAAGACATAGGTAAAGGTGCAAAAAATGGAAAATAATCAACAGACCACCTAGGGAAAACCTAAAAGGGGGGGGACACTTTCATGACGGACCGACCCTTCCTTAAGTGGAAAAACGAATGCAGGAATAGAATGCGGGAAATTCAAAAAGGGAAAAGCAACATCTTAAACCTTCAGACCTAAAACACAAAGGCAACATGAGGGGTTTAAGCATACCATTTCACACCTTAAAGAGCCAGAGAACAAAATTATCCAAAAATTAAAATAGTGATAACATGTGGTTTTGATAGTTATTTACTTTGATCAGATCTGTTAAGTTTACTTATTTCTTTTAATGGTGTGATATGTGTCTTATCTAAGTATTTATAAGGATCTAAGTTTGTGTTAAATTAAAGATTTATTATTTTCTATTTGCATAGATTGAATTTCTTCAAATTAAGTATTGTTTTTATGACTGTGACTGTTCCTTTCATAACTGTAACATGAAGACAATGATCAAAGTGTCTACATTTGCCTTCTATTTTTAAGGGTATCTAACTAGTTGCATCTCATCCCACTTAAAATACTATCTTCATCCCTTAGGAAAAAAACCACTATACCTTTCATAAGTTTACACTTCCCAAATTGACACTAACTTAGGTATGAACTGGAGGAACCAATACTAGGACTCTCAATACTAGAGCTGAAAAAAAAGAGCAATTTCCATTTCCAATTCTAGGCCACATTTGTACCCAATCATCATCCAAATTTGTATTTGGATTTAAATAAGTAGAGTACCTTTAGGTCATATTTTGTCATCAAAAGGGTTTAAAGTGGACCCTAAGATTAGGGTTGGCATTATACAGTGTAAAATTCATATAATTGATCAGTTTGTCAAGAATGTCTTGGAGTACTCATTTATTTTCAAATACATGTTCATAGGTGACAACACAATAAAGTGTACCTTTTTCTGCTTAGTGAGTCATGGAAATCAAAACATTTAAAAATATATGCTAATTACAAGTAAATTATTAAAAAAATTAAAATAAAGTAAACTAATAATTTTTGAAATTTTGATGTAAATTATATTTTGAACTTTTAAATAGAAAAAAAATTCTGTTTTGTATATTTTTAATGAAAATACATTGAAATATTGATAGATCTTAAATAGTTTTCTTGAAAAATAGATATATTTTTAGAAAGCTTATGGTAATGTAATGATTAGATAATATAGTTTTCAAAAAGTTTTGTACTATGTTTTGAATGCTTATTTATTTCTAATAAATGTTTTAACTAGTTTTAATACATGTACATATCTAAATTTTAAATTTGACAAATTTTTAGTTTAAATTAAACATTATGTTTTGCTCTTTAACTACATGTAGATATTTTTCACATGGTTGATTAGTCTAAGGGCAGTGTTCATTGTGACAATGAATGGACTTCTTATCAGTCTAGTTAATTACCCTTTGATGACAATAATTCTAGGGTTCAATTTTATGTCAAAACCATTGACATATTATGTGCATTATAATATCTTGAGCAAACATTATAAAACACCCTTGTCCTACCAAATAGGGATAGGGCACTTAGTATTACCTAAGATGAGCTATTAAATATGCTTGACACTATTTGATCATATAACTCCTATGATGATATTAGTGTTGATGTTTTTTATAGTTCTCTTTTTCGTAGTGTTGTTGGTGGGATGAGATGGAAAACTATCTCTAAGGATGTTTCTGCTGCACATGCTCATAACATGTTCCCCAATTATGTGGGAAAACATAGATTCAAGGTTATCTAACCACTATGTGCACTGATGTACTTGTGGCCCCATTCATATATCCTAGATGGTTGACATCTCATCATAGATGGCCATAAAAGGATGAGTTGCAACTTTATTTTTGAAAACAACTATATGGAGACTTGCATTTATAGTATGATGTACATTATACAGATTTTCCATCGCATGCTAAGCAAGAGAGAGGAAGGTTTTGTATCCAGTTTAGACCACCTAATTCACTGACATTAGTTGGTCTCAACCTTTTGTTTCTTTTAAAACATTTGGATCTAGCATAGGCAACTAATGATTCTAGACGAGATATTTTTCTAGCATTGTGGCTATTGTGACGTAGATTGATCATATGTCATCCGATCATGTTGGGAGATATTTTTTACATTTATAGCATACCATTCCTCCTATTGGGGGCACATCTAGAAGTTATGATCCTTATATCTATGCCGACATACCATCTCTTATTGATGTTGCATGGTTGTCTGAGGTTGATCATTTGTGTTGCATGAGTGCATGTCTCCCAAGTGATTTATTACATTCCTATCATTTTATTTCTTTTGAGTATGGGATCCCTCTCCATGTTGTATCAATACATGTGAGATGATGTCTTGGTAGACGATCTTGTAGTAGCCATGGTGGCAGAGCTTCTCGGGGTTGATGATACAAGAGGGTATTTCAATACATCCTATAGCCCCTTCTCAACATACATCAGTTGACCACACACATCCTCCTCTACCTACACCAATTGATCCCACACAAGATCTCTCTCAGCATATGCTTCCGTTGTGTGTTCTTGTAGCTCCCTCCATCATATGTAGCATCATGATTCAACATCTCATATTCAAGGTCGAGGCCTTTTTAATAGTCTTCTTATGGCTACAAATGAGGCACAACTATATATAGATGTCGACCATGTGTCCTTTCATTCTTCTAAGATCAATAGGATTGAAAGAGCCTCCAAGACTTCAAATGAGGTACATAAATTTCTATGATATTTATGAATTGCTTTTAAACCAACTAGATTACATGTTCAAGTTTAAAGACTAGATTTCAACTTCGAAATTGTTAACATAATTTGAATTTTGAATTATATACAACATTGTATTACATTGGCAACATTAGGAGTTTTCCAGCCTTTTAATGATCCTAGTCATCATCACACTCAAGCATTTAAATATTTAAATAGATGTATCTAGAGAGCCTGGTACAATGAAGACATTCATGCTATTTTATTTTACTCAATTACATGTAGTTTTTACAAAAAATTTGATGTGTGTGTGAGCGTGTGTGCATACACACACACACAAACACGCAAGGGTTTTTGGATCATGTCTCAGTTCTTCAACTAGGATTCCTATGCAACATGCACGCTCTGATGATGCATATATGTTAGAGGCCAAGTAAAATTTGTAGACAAAATTTTTAATTTTATATTTTTTGTACTTATGTTGAAGTAATATTTATTTTTACCATGTGCTTAAGTATGTGTGTGTGTGTACATGTACTTTCTTGTGTAAGGATAGTGTTCAAGACATGGATCAATGTAGGGCCCACCAACCTAGTTTTATACATGTTTTATGAGCTTGTTTAGTACATACATGTATCTTGGCATTTCAGCATCTTTGTTTATTTGAAAACTTTATTTTATACATATAGTGCATAGACAATTTATTCGACAAATTATATATTCTTTTATACATGTTTTATGAGCTCGTTCAATACATACATGTCTCTAGACATTTAGTTAGTATTTTTTTATATATATGTTTTATGAGCCTGTGTTAGATTTTTATCATTAACATTTTGTAGAAAAGTTGATTTTAGAAAAATAATAAAAATTATTTTAGATGAGAAATATTTATATAATTATATTTTAGAATTTAATATTGGAATTAAAATACAAAGATATTAAAGTTCATGCATGTTTTACATTAAACTTAAGTTTTTAAAGTATTAAGTTAGTGTGTTCATTGGAATTGGAATACATAATTATATTCTAAAATTGTTTATTGGAATTGAAATTAAGTTAGTGTGTTCACATGTATGTTAAATTACATTAAATTTGATGTGTACATTTATTAAAATATAAAAGTGTTCATTTTAAGTATTAAAGTATTTATATTAAAAGGCATTCATTTAAGTATTATAACTTAGCATATAGTAAAATTATATAGTGTTAAAAGACTTAATAAAATTATATAGTAATAATTAAATTAAAAGACATTAATTTAAGTATTACAATAATTGTCTTGAAAAAAATCATAGAATTTAATCATCCACATCTATAAGGATTACTTTACAAAAAATATTGAAACAATATGCATGTGTCAAATTTAATCATCCAAAAAAATATGTAATATGAAAAAGAGCATGAAGTTAAATTTAGTTCAAAAGCATGAAGGAAAGGGTTTTTTCAAACCATAATAGATCTAAACTATCAATGTTATGTTTCCCATGAGCTAATAAACACCACATTTAGTACATGACAAATTATACATCAAATGTCAAATTATGATCTACAACATATAATATGAAAAAGAGAATGTTCAGTTAAATTTAAATAACTTAATCATCCATACAAACTCTCATGTACATATATATACATATGGTCCAAAAAAATGTGAGTTTACTTGTACTAATAACTTAAGTGAGCTCATTGTACACATAATCAAGATCCTCTCTATCTTTTGTTATCTCTAAAATCCTTTCATGATATTTAATAAACAACCTCCACTTTTGGGGGGCACGCCCTCTTTTTGGTAAAGTCTCAAAATGTAATCTTGTTGCTATATTTAAGTGATTGTAATGCAGATTTTTTTGGCCTCGCATATAATCAGTAAATCTAACACCATTATTATCTATCTTGGTTTGTTGATTATAGGTACCTTCAATAATGACTGATCCAGTGGGATATTTTTTGTCATCATCATCTTCCACTAATTTTTAAAATTTGTATTTTGGTTATGTGCATCTTAGTAGATAATAGTCTAAACCTTCTATATTGTCAAGATATGAAACCAAAGCAAAAATATCATATATAAACCATGTAGCATTCTAAAATCAAGGGGGCTTCACTTAATGAACTTGGGATATAGAATGTGCATTCATGGCATACTAAATAATCCCCCTATTTTCAAAAAATATTGCCCTAAAATCCTTTTTTGTTACCCCCTCCCAATACACAGGTTGAATTAAAAGCCCCCCTATTTTCACCAAATATTGCTTTTTTTTCATATCTTGAATTAAAAACCACCCTATTGTCACCGATAGGAAATATATTGCACCCTCAATTTTGGGATATTAAACCCCCTAATATGAATGTGCATGATATAATATTGCCTAGCCAGTGAAGCCCCCATGCCTAGAATTGCACCCATTTATAATTTTGACTACATTTGGGGCCCTCACCTTAGCGTTCTCATCCCTATGCTTAATCAGGAGATATTTATGCCTCCCCCATGCAATAAAATTCATTTTTTCATCTTGCACTATGTTGGGGCCCCTTGTTCTTGATACAATTTGGGGTAGGATTAGGGCTCCACACTCTAGTCCTCCCTAATTGGGACCTATTTTGGCCCCTAGGCCCTATCTCAAATTTGAGCGGGAATTGACTCCTCATGTTGGCCTATGTCAAAAATATTAAATGTTTTATGATAGATAGGTATATAAGGAGGTCTTCGTCTCTCATTTAGGTATATACATTCATGAAGATGAAACTGGATCTCAAGCGTCCAAGCGTTCAAGCATTCCTCAAGGCTGCATATTCTTCATTCATCAATTGTGGAGAATAATTACATCATTCATTTACAATAATGTGTGTGTGTGTTATGGTTTTGTCATGTTCATGTTATTTCATAAAATATATGTGATTACATCCAAGAAAGAAAGCATCATCCTCATCTATTGCAGATCTAAAGGTATACCTTTTCATCATTTATTTCAAACATTTGCAATATTTCATTCAAGGTTGATTCAAAACTGGGTTTTGACTTAGACAAACCCCTATTCCCAACCCCTTTCTCCTTCTTTTTATGTGCAGGAAATAGGTGTGCAATTGTACCTCTGGAATTAAGCTTTATTTGCAGAGATGAAAAAACCCTTTTCGACGTACGGAAAGTTCAGAGGACTAAGAGGGTGGGCATCATGGTCCAAACACACAGTCTCTGCTACTTTTGGCAGATTTTGCAGAGAATCTCTAAATCATTTCCTACTTCTCAATTCCAGATGCAGGACCAAATCTGGAATTTGTAGCTCATTGTTTCCTCTTATTTTGTCTTCAATTTCAACACTTTACTTATTCAACTTACAAAAGAGGATCAAACACATTTGAAATACAATCAATCTACTTAGTATTAAGTCCTTGTATCATTTAGGATTGTATCTAGTGGATTCATCCCCTCTTTTGAATGTAAAGTCCTCCAAGTAAAAATCGGCTTTGTGATTTCCCCCGTCCATGTGGTGAATTTGCTGAGCCCAAATTTTCCAATTTACATTTTGGTGAATCCAACTCCTTACAACATTAATTTTTATTTTTATTTTCAAATATGAGTGTATGCAATTTAAAATTGAAATTTTTATTTACAAGTTTTATTTCCTTGCAAATTTTAAAAATCTAGAGGTTAATCTCAATAAAACACTAATTTTTAAATTCAAAATTGAGCTTGTGATTTGGATAATTTAGATTAATTATTTCAGATCTAAACATTTTTTCAATTTCATAATTCAAAATTTCATCTACAAGACATATTTCACAATTAATTTTTAAAATTAAGTGGTTAATTTCAAAAACCCTAATTTAAAAAAAAAAATTAAAATGAGCTTGTGGGTTGTTTAAATTTTGAATTTTCCTCTTCAAATTTGGATTCTAATTTCAATTCAAATTTAAAATTGCAATCTTAGATCAAATTTGAATCTCAAATTTAAATTTTAAAATTAAGTGGTTAATTAAACAAACCCTAATTTTTAAATTTAAATTAATTTTGTGCATTTCCCAATTTTTCAATTTCCAAATTCCAATCTTAGATCTATTTTCAAATTTAAATTTTAAAAATTAAGTGCTTCTTTATACAAGACCCTAATTTTGAATTTAATTTTCTTGTGGACAATCTCAAATTTAAATTTTAAAATTTAGTGGTTAATTAAACAAACTCTAACTTTTAAATTTAAATTAATTTTGTGCATTTCCCAATTTCTCAATTTCCAAATTCCACTCTTAGATCCATTTTCAAAATTAAATTTTAAAATTAAGTGTTTCTTTCTACAAGACCTTGTAGTCACATAAATTTGTCCAGTTTAATTAAATGAAATTTGATATTTATTTGATTAAAAAACCACCAACCATCAGTTAATTAAATTAAAATTTAATTAATTCATCTTCAAACATTCTCCTATTAATTAAATAAATTATTCAATTTATTTTAATTCATTCATTAAACTAAATTCACAATCAATTAAATGAATAAAATCCTATTTATTTCATTTATCCCCATTTCCTCTTTTAAATAAATTAAATAAAACATTTATTTAAATCATTAAATCCCCCCACTTGCATTCTCCTAAAAATGCAAGTTGTACCTATTTGTTGAAATAAATGAATTTTATTTTAATAAAAATCCTATTTTCCCTCACCCACCAAACCTACTTGCAATCCTAATCCCCTTCTAGATTCTTCTAACCCCTTCCTAATTATCCTAATCCATCCCCTAATTATTGTCACATTCCTAAGCAACTTGGAGTCACTTCTCAAAGACTTCAAAGTCTTTGAAAAACATTCAAGGCTTGATGTGTTCAACAAGCTAACCTCTAAAGTCTTCCAAACCACTTATGGCTCTTACCTGACCATTAATGGTTAACTCAACTCACCCACATGGATAGAGATTTTGACCCCTAACTCAGCCCTCATGTAACCCATGTTGTCTCTTCAAGCATTTATTGCTTTGACCATAGTTATCCTCACTAACTCTTGCTCAAGAGTTTATCCATTGGATAATGAATTTATTCACTCAACCCAACCTTAACCTTACCCCGTAGAGTAACCCTCAAGTCATGTCAAGCATTTAAAGCTTCTTCCCTCTCCTCTCAACCCATCTCATGTTGACACTTGTCATCCTAGGATTGGGTTGAAAGTCCTCACATGGATCATAAACCATTCAATCCTAACCCTTGTTGAGATTACTCAATCTCAACCATCCATTGCTCCATTTTTCCTATAAATAGAGCCCATTTCTTCATAATCTAGATCCTAAAAGCTTGTATGTATTTACATTATAGTCATTTTTAGAGAGAATTTAGCATAAATCAATCATATTCACTCTTTTGGTTTAAAATCAACACTAGCTAATTACATAATCTCCCATATTAGCTTTTGTTCACACTTGCATAGCATTAGATTAATCATTTTCAATCTTGAACCTCCATAAGGCATCCATAGTGCAAAAAGTTGTTGAGAGCTACACTATTTTGGAACTTGGAGAGGAGAGGAACAAGGGAGGAGGAGCTACAAGCATGGTGGAAGGCATTTGGAGATGCCTTATTGTATTTTCTTTCATTGTCAAATGCTTTATTATGTTTTTAGTGTCTCTCTTGGTATGCCTGCTTAGACTAGTCTTTGGTTGATTAACACTAACAACTCTTTGTTTCTTGTTGTTTCTCATATATGTTATACCACCACAGGTTTTTCTAACATCTCCCATTTTGCAGAGCATCATTTGGTGAACCTGATGTGAATCAAAGAGCAACTATTTTTAAACTACTAATTTTTTACTGTTTTAATTGACACACAGGTCACGCTCTTGCGCTTTTGTTCTCACTTTAGCACTATCGCAATTTGGTATTTTAGCACTATTGTTCCTCCAATAGCGCTATTGTCCCCAAATTAGTGCTTTTGTTTATAGTCTAGTGCTATTGACCCTGAAGTGGCGTTATTGTTCTAGTATTAGTGCTTTTTGTTTTGTGTTTGACAGAGTTAACTCTGTTTGACAGCATTTATTTTAGCGTTGTTGTATTTTCTATTGCGCTTTCGTGTTAAATAGTGCTTTTGTTCTCATACAGAGTAGCGCTATTGTAACAGAGAGTTGTGAAAAATTCCTTGTAACTGAAAAATCAAATTTTTTTAGGCTTGTAGAGGCCCACCATGTATGTGGATTTTGCTAACTTTTTGTTTTTTGTGCAAGTTTGAACTAACCCCATTTTTTTCTAGGATTTTAGAACTTCACTTCTTTTATGGCAAGTTAAAAATCAACCTCAAACTTTATTTTTGGTGTTTAAAGCTCAACAAAACAAACTTTGATTTTCTTGCAAGTTAGGGGAACTTCAAACTTTATTTTGGTGCTTTAAAACTCAACAAAACAAACTTTGATTTTCTTGCAAGTTAGGGGAACTTCAAACTTCATTTTGGTGCTTTAAAACTCAACAAAACAAACTTTGATTTTCTTGCAAGTTAGGGGAACTTCAAACTTCATTTTGGTGCTTTAAAACTCAACAAGACAAATTTTTCTTTTCTTGCATCAACTCAAACTAAAATTCACAATCCATACTTTGTTTTGGGCAAAATAAAAAGAACAAGACACTTTTCTTTCAAGCTCAAAGTGATTTTCCTTCAAAGAAAAACGTGCTCTTAGTTCAGTTGACCAAGATTTCCAATTCCTAGATTACAAAAAAATTTGCCATTGAAGGATAAAAAGAACACCATGATTGTTGGAGAAATATCTCCAAATAGTTAGATCACATTGTGATGATGAGTTAAAAAGAGCAAGTGTCTTTTGTGTTTGGCACACTTGTGAAAAAAGTTTGTTGAGTGGTCCTACTTCTAACACACACTATCCTCTCCCTTGGCTTTCGTGGTCCTAGGTGCAAGAGAAAAGTGTTAGTAACACTCAAAGTTTATATTTTTAAGAGAGGCCTGCCAAGAGATACATCACTCTTGGGAATGACCTCGCACGGTAAATCCTTTGAGCCGCTATAGAAACCAGGTGAGAGCAAAAGTTGTAGCCTTGGGTATAGTTGTTCCTATAGTGCAACTTGTCGAAAGGACAAATGGGCCCCACCACAAGTTACAAGGCTCTTAAGTGAGTCACTGCAGAATGAACTTATGTCCAAAGACATCAAAAATTACTAAACAACTTGAAGTAGTAGCCCACCTATTCTATTGATTGAGGATATTTGTGAGAAGTTCAGTGCAAGAGCATAGAAGGTTTTTCTCCCAAGATACTCACCATACATATTTCCTTGAGTAGAAACATAGCTTTTTGAAAGGTTACTTGTAGCCTAATAAAAGTGGTGACTCCCCCATCATAGGGATCATCTATTTGTTATCCTCATGCAAGACTTAGTATATCACATCCTTACCTACCACAACAGGATTCATAAGGTATGTAGTACCAAAGTTGAAGAAATATCAAGATGTGGGTTGAAATTATCGCAACTAGCCATTTGACCATTGATAAACTAAGTTGACTTGTGTCTTCATTTTGTGTCAAGACTAGTGATAAACTAAGCCAACTTAAGGCTTTTTGGAAAAACATACTCAAAAAAATTTGGAAAGAAAGGGTCATAAAAAGTCCAAAGATTGGGTTGATCTAGACCCACACTTATTTGTGCATTTTGAGGCAACATTCTTGTGTTTGTGTGCTTGCTTTGTTTTCTTGTCAAAGAAAAATAAAAATAAAAACAAATTCCAAAACAAGTATTCATCCAACACAAACACTTTCAAATACCAACAAAGATAAAAAATGAAGTGCAAACAACAAAGTATCAAACTATATGACCATTCTTCACATTTTGAGAAGGAAGAATCATCATCAACATATCAACTTGAAGAAAAGACCATTGAGCTTAAAGGCTTTCATTAAAAGAAGGAAATTATTCTATCTTAATAGACAAATCTTTGTCTCACATAGAACCTTCT
Source organism: Cryptomeria japonica (assembly GCF_030272615.1). Classification (NCBI taxonomy): domain Eukaryota; kingdom Viridiplantae; phylum Streptophyta; class Pinopsida; order Cupressales; family Cupressaceae; genus Cryptomeria; species Cryptomeria japonica. The sequence continues at coordinate 600,769,598 of NC_081412.1, read as the reverse complement.
TACGTCACATGGGTCTATATCTTCAAGGAAAATCCAACAAGTTTGATCAAGAGTCTTTAAACTGCAGAGATTTTACTCAATATAGAGCTTTGAGTTATCATTAAAACAAGGGAGGCAAAATCAATCCTGCCCTCTTTCCAAACATTTTCATCACATATAACTTAGCAAGGGAAGGACCGCTAACCCCTAAAAGAGAAGAGGAAGAGTTTGTCCTTTTGTAAAATAGAGTTTCTATTGAAGTTAACATTTCATCCATTCTCACATTCACACATCATCAATCCATTCCAACTTTGAAAAAATAAAGAGGTTTTGTCCTAAGTTCTTAGATATTGCTTGAATCAAACACAACACATCACTTTTTAGAGTGTCTCTACATCTAGGATAAACTCATCCTAAGAGGCATTTCTACACAAGTTAAAACTAGTCTATGAGTGAATCCTCTCATTACTAGGTAGTGGGGTTTGTAACACATCTCTGATCTCTCTAAACCTTATCATATCAAACATTGTCAACCAAACACAACAAGCAATTCAAGAAAAAAAATCAGTAACATCTACCTTTAAGTGCTAGAGATCCATATGCAAAACACTTCACCAAACATTTATCTCTCATTTCATCACCAACTCATCATCATTTTCACCAAACTTTAACAAAAACTTGTAAACAAAATGGCTCAAACCAGATCAAGGTCTAGACAACTCAAGATAGAAGAAGAAGAGGAGAAAAATCTCAATGAATTCCAAAAAGCTCTTGGAGGAAACCCAAATGATGAAAATCCAAGTACTCCTACTCCTGCAGCAATAGAAAGGGCACAACACAACCCTCTCTTCAATCAACTTTTTGATGAAATACTCAAGAGAAACGCTGATGCTCACTTTTTAGGACTTTCCCAAGAGGGAGCTAAACTACCCTCTGATTTTGATACTATGAAACTAAGGAAAGCATCAGAACACCAAAGTCATAATGAGGATGGAAGAGGTCAAGATCACATCAGATACAACCTTCATCAAGGAAATCCCCCACCTCCTCCTCCTCCAAATGACATTGACATGTTGCGGCAACAAGTCAAGAATTTATCCCAACAACTCCATAGTGGTGTGAAAACAAACCAGTTTTCACTTAATGATATTTGTCCCTATCTCTTTGATAGGAATCTACATATGCCACCTTTTCCACAAGGGTTTGAAACACCTAAGTTTGAAAAGTATCAAGGAAAAAGAGACCCTTGTGATCATGTTAGAGGATTTCATTCAGCTTGCCTAGAAGTGGCATATGAGGACACATACCTAATGTGACTTTTTCCCCAAAGTTTGGGAGGAACAACCACATCATGGTTTTCCCGACTACCAGGTGGCATTAGGACATTTGAAGAATTGGTCCATAAATTCCTTGCACATTACTCACATAACATTGAACGTGATATCACCATGGCCGATCTGTGTAACACTAAACAAAAACCAAGAGAGCTATTTTTCAGTTTTCCTGCAACAATGGCATCAAATGTCTAGTAGATGTTCTCTTCAGTTACCTAAACAAGAACTAGTGGAAATATTTATTTCCAACTTAAACAAAGAAATGGAATTTCACCTAGACATGAAAGGCACAGAATCCTTTAATGACATGATCACTAAGGGTTTAAAATGTGAATGAGCCCTCATCAAAAAGGGGCTTATCAAGATATACAATGAACCAAAGGACAACCCTCACCCGTGCTTCAATAGTGATAAACCCAACTTCTGGAACAAAAATAAAAACATCATCAATGACGGGGTTGTTGATGCAAGGACTATCAAAAGTGCACAACCTATGGTCCGATTTGCGGGACAAAACCCCCCACCCAAGAATAACATGGTTGCTCCCCCAAATCAAGGATGCAATATACAGTAAGAAGAACCACGACAACGCTAGCAAAATTATTAACCAAAGCCTACATACACTCCCTTAGGGGAACCTATTGAAACAATACTATGTCAGTTGGTTTCTTCAAAACTGGTGACTTTACCAAAAACATCTAATTACAAACCACAGGTCAAACCTTCATGGTGGAGGGATAATGAACATTGTGAATTCCATAATGGGAAAGGGCATAAAACAAGTAACTATCATAGATTGAAATATCTTGTTTAGGATCTTATTGACCGAGGCGAGATTGAAATTGAAGGACACGACTCAAAAACCATAAATAATGATCATTTTATGTTTAAGAATCCACTTCCATCACAAGATCAAAGGGGTCCTTCCACTTCGGGGTGAAACACAGATACCATTGACTATACGTGAACCACCTATAATTACACTATGAATCACCTATATAATGCCAATGAAGGAATTGCAAACATTACCATCAAAAATCCCAGCTCCACCTACAATGTTGTTACACGTCGCGGCAAGATCACCATTAAAGCAGCTCCACAAGGCATCACATCTATCCCAAAGTAGTATAGCCTTGTGGAACATTTAGATAAGACGCCTGCACTGATATCTATCTTAGAGCTATTGTGCCTATCCCCATCTCATAAAATAATCTTGGATCAAGCTCTCCAAGAAGCATCAGTCCCTGCTAATATAAATACAAATCAATTCCAAGCTATGGTTGGAAATCTAAGGTCATCACCTTGTCTCACTTTCTCTAAAAGTGATAATACATCCTTCCAGCAACCTCATAATGCCTCACTCCATACTAAAGAATTTATCAACCAACACAGGATCAAGTGAGTCTTGATCGACAATGGAGCAGGCCTAAATATTTGGACATTACAATTGGTCACAACATTGGGATATGCACTTGAATCAGTGGATCCATGCAAAAAGATAACCATAAAAGCCTATGATGATGTGGAGCATTCTTCAAAAGGAGTAGTTGTGTTACCAATCCGAGTGGGCCCAGTGGTGAATCACATCATATGTCAAGTTTTGGACCTTCCTCTGCCATATAATTTATTTTTAGGAAGACCTTGGATACATGCCATGCAATTCGTTCCATCCACCTACCATCAGTGTATCAAGTTCCCTCATAACGGTGTAGAGATTACAATCTTGGGCGATGCAAATCCTTTTGCATATTGTAACAATATCAATCACCAACTAGAGACTATTGTTCCCAATAATAGAGAAGCTATCCTGTCCACATCATATGTTAGTCCAGCCTCTCTTTCCAGTTCAAACACCACTATACCCAAGTAAGAGAAGCTCAAGATGAAAATGGCAGAGGAAGGTCTTGGAGAGTACAATCTAAGCCAACTCTTTTGTGTTGGGCAAATGCCCACTTCCCCTAGAACTCATGGTAAACCTCAATGGTTACTTCAAACACCACTAGTCAAACCAGCATGCACTTTGATGACTTTTATCCTTGGAAAGAGTCAAGAAAAAGAGACCAGAGATGAGGACTTAGTAGAATGGATCTATAAAGATCCTCTCACCACGGGCATCCCCAAAGCTAAACTTCCCACAGATCAATATGGAAAAGAATGGGTTATGATGGTCAGAGTGCCTTGGGACCTTGCAAGCAAGGATGACATGAGCCGCTACAGCCGGAATTAAAGCCCAAAGATAACATGGGATTAGGCTTTCAAAAGGAGATCCTTCCTAAACTCAAATTCAAAGGAAAACCCAGTAAACCTCTATATCATCCTACTACAAACATAAAGAGGTCACCTTTGATTATATCAACAGCACCAAGAACCACACCAATTGCTCCAATACAATTGAAAATCCCAGCAATAACATCCACGACACCAATCATCCCACTAATAAAACCAGTAACCCCATAAGCAACAACAATGGCATCAATAGCACTATTAGCAATATCAGAATCCCCAACAATATCAACAACACTAGAAATTCTAGCAGAAGCAATAGATTCAACAATGTTGATAATCGTAATATTGGATTCATTGATCCCCATAATCCTTCCTGCAACACTGATCATTTCATCTACAATGGTACATCAGTCAATCACACCTACAGTGTTTAACTCAAAGGATATCCTGGTATGGTATAGTAATCAGATATTGGAAAGTGACTCAAAGACTGACTCACATGAGTGGGAATTTGATTCAGTACACCTCAATACTTCATATGAGGAAGACGCATCACCCCCTCCACCTCACAAAGAAATCCCTATTTATGACGAAGTACAGATTAAAACCTCTGGGGTTCCTAAACTGGAAAACATCTTCCACAAACCCTACATCACATCCTATGCCTAATTTTGACAAGGAGAGTACCATCAACAACCTTCACCACAATGTCTTAACCCTCACTAACACATCTTATGAACTTAACCTAATCGATGAGGTAATGCCCATTATCCATCCTGAACTCATTGAATGGAACCAATCTAATCCCCCATGCCTTGACCATTTCCAAAATGATGAGGCGATCATTGACTTTTTGGAATTACAGGATAACATACCAAGTGGGGATCACAAAGATGGATTCACCATTGAACTTAATAGCGCAGGATACTTTGGAGTAGATGCCAAACCTTTTAGCTACAAAAATATAACAATAAAACATGGATCTTCCAGTGAAAACCACACTTTGGCACTGTTTAATCCCACAAAAGTAAAAAGAAAGAGCACATCCAACGGTGAAAACCTCTCTAAGGCACCTGAGGATGAAAGATTTGACATTCTCCCCTCTAGTACACAATAGGAATGATCAATGATTCTCATTAAAGAGACAAAAGAATACAATGTGGGGACTCTTGAAACTCCTCACCACATACATCTGGCATATCTTTTAACTCCAGAGGAACAGCCTAAATTTTTTGAATTCTTCCAAAAATGCCAGATCAACTTTGCATGGTCATATGCAGACATGCCTGGGCTTGATCCTAATTTAGTCATGCATCATCTCGCCATAGAAGAAGGAGCCAAGCCTGTCAAGCAAAAACTTTGCAAGATGCATCGCCAGATTGTGGTACTAGTTAAAGAAGAACTTAAGAAACTCCTAGATGTTGGTTTTATTAAACCAATTGATTATGCAGATTGGATATCCAACATTATGCCTGTCGAAAAACCAAATGGGGGCATCTGTATCTATACTGACTTCAGAGATCTAAACAAGGCATGTCCTAAAGATGACTTCCCCCTACCAGACATCGACATAATAGTGGACCTAACAGTAGGACATGCCATGCTTTCTCTCATGGATGGCTTTTCAGGGTACAAATAGATAAAGATCACACCAGAGGATCAACATAAGATGGCCTTCGCATGTCCATGGGGAACATACTATTGGAATGTAATGCCTTTCAGTCTAAAGGATGCAGGAGCGACCTATCAATGAGCAATGATCACCATCTTTCATGATATGATGCATACCATAATGGAGGATTATTTTGATGACTTGTTGGCAAAATCATTCACAAGAGAAGGCCATCTGGACATATTAGAGCAAATCTTTGATAGACTGGAACAATATCATGTTCGGCTCAACCCAAAGAAATGTGTCTTTGGAGTAACCTAAGGAAGCTTCTAGGATACATTGTCTCCAGCAAAGGCATTGAGGTCGATCCTACAAAGGTCAAAGAAATCATGGACATGCCACCTCCAAAGAATATTAGTCAGCTAAGGACATTACAAGGGTGGCTACAATCCATTCGAAGATTCATTGCACAACTAGTAGATAAGTGTCATCCTTTTACACATCTATTACACAAAAACTTTCGCTTTCAATGGGATACCAGATGCCAACAAGCATTCCAGATGCTTAAGGACTATCTCATGAATACACCATTGTTGATCCCACCGGATCTAAGTAAACCTCTATTTCTCTATATTTCAGCAACAAATACAGCATTAGGAGTGCTACTAGCTCAACACAATGCAGATGGGAAAGAGTGTGTTGTTTACTACATCTCTCACACATTGGTCGACTATGAACTCAATTACACACCTATTGAGCAAGCTTGCCTAGCAGTAATCTTGGCAGCCACTAAACTAAGGCACTATTTGTTAACACATAAAGTACAACTCATTGCAAATATTGATCCACTAAAGTACTTACTCAGCAAAGCAGCATTGACTGGCCACTTGGCCAAATGGGTAATGGTTCTAAGTAAATTTGACATCGAGTATGTGGACCATAAGGCTATCAAGGGTCAAGTTATTGCAGATTAGTTGGCTGAGGCACCACTCATAGGCGATCATCCTCTCGTTTCCAATTTTCTAGATGAAGAGATATTCATGATCATAACAGCACAACCATGGAAACTATACTTTGATGGTTCATACACTAGGCATGGCTCGGGGGCAGGCATTTTGTTTATCATACCTCAAGGTGACAGCATCCCAAAGTCTTACAGGCTCACATTTCCATGTACAAACAACATAGAAGAATATGAGGCCTTGATCACATGAATCAGACTAGCCATACAATGGAAATTGAAAGAGTTACAAATATATGGCAACTCGCAACTAGTCATCCAACAAATCATGGATGAATATCAGACCAAGGATGACAAACTCATGCTGTACAAGAAAATGGTGGACTATTTAAATGCATCATTTACTACTATCACCTTTGAGAAAATACCCAGAGATCATAATCAAGCTGCTGACGCTATGGCTACCATTGCATCTCTCCTAGATCTTCCACAAAATTCAACACGCTATGAGTTCTTGGTGGAATGGCTTTGGATTCCCACTTATGATATCCCCGAATCTAAGATGATGTTGCCTTATTGGTTCTGAATCCCCATGGTAGGGTGAGTTCTACACCTATCTACGCGATCACACACTTCCACCAAACCAATCGCATAACCAATGTAAAACCTTCATTCGCCAAACTGCTCGATATACCATTATTGCTGAAACCCTATACTGACTAAGTCTTGATGGTACTCTCCTTCAATTTTTGGAACAGGATGAGATAACAAAGGCCTTGGAAGAGGTACATGAAGGAATTTGTGAAACTCACGCAAGCGGTCCTTCCCTAGCCAAGAAGATCATACACGTTGGATATTATTGGTCGTCCATGGAAAAAGACTCCTACTATTTTGTCAGAAAATGCAAGAAATGTCAAGTTCATGGAGATCTGATACATGCACTAGCACAGGAATTGCAACCAATCACAACACCATGGCCTTTTTGTCAATGGGGACTTGACCTTGTGGGTAAAATTCATCCATCTTCATCGAACAGCCACAAATTCATTATTACTGCCACTGAATACTTCACCAAGTGGATCAAAGCTATTCCAGTTACCCAAGTCACCGGCAAGAAGATCGTCTCATTCATCCTTAATTACATCATCTATTGGTATGGTTTACCCATGTCCATCATCACAGATAACGGGCTTCCTTTCAAAAATCAGGATGTCTATGAGCTCTATGAGAAGTTTCACATCCAACACCACTTTTCCACTCCCTATTACCCACCAAGGAAATGGTCAAGCCAAAGAATCAAACAAGAACATATTAAGAATCCTCAAGAAGACAATCAATGATGCCAACCTTGATTGGCATGTTCAATTAAATCTAGCACTATGGGTGTATCAAACTAGCATTCAAACTCCTACAGGCGCAACTCCTTACTCATTGGTCTATGGCGCAGAAGCCTTCCTTCCTATCGAGGTTGAGATACCATCTCTATGGGTTTCCTTGCATAATCTAATAGATGATGAAGCATACCAAGTCTCTCATCTCCAAGATTTAGAGCTACTTGATGAGAAATGACAAGCTGCATACAGCCACCTTAAAGCCTATCAACAACGCATGAGTTGAAGCTATAATCATCGAGTTAGACCTCGTACATTTGAGGTAGGTGATCTTGTTCTTGGAGAAATCCTCGTAACCAACCAAACAAAGAACATCAGGGAAAGTTTGAATCAAACTAGCTGGGTCCATATGTTATCATTGTTGTATTTGGGTCTGGGGCATATTTAGTTGGCTACTTCAGAAGGAGAACCGCTAGCCGATCCAATCAGCAACATGCACCTCAAATGATTTTATACCTAAGTTGTATGGAGCATCAGACTCCCATACATACCAGAAACTCACCAAAAAAACATTCAAATAAATGTCCCGAAGAAAATACAAAAAAATCAAAATAGTAAAGAAAAATCATGCATCCAAATGGTGAACAACCACTCTGGTGGCACCTTGGGTAAGTACGATGGTGAAAACCTAGCAAACAAGTGCCACTTGTAAAGGCTATGGCTCCATTATCTTTCAGACTTATTGCGATCACATTCATTGCATTCACACATCCATCCATCCAAACCATGGCTTGTTATTGATCTGCAATCAAGGATAATACTTCATGCATCTTGCATCCTGCTTTTTCATAGTCATGTCTAATACTGGGGGCAATTCCCTTAACTTATTTTGATGAAAGTGGATTCTACATTTCTTGTGATTCATTGAGTTCTTCATTCAAACCTATCTCACAAAATCCAAAAACATTCAAAAATTGTCACAAAATACCAAAAACATTCAAAAACACTCGCAAAAATTAAAAAAACATCAAAAACATCAAAAATCAATCAAAAACATGGCAACACCTTGTATATATGCTTTTCAAGTAGATACCAAACAAACATTGTGAAATACTCAAACAATGACCACTTATCACATCAACCAAACAAATCAACATCAACACACAAACTGTCTTAACAAGGATGCATCCTTCCTTACCAAAACAAAGACATGATGACATTTTCTTTGACAAGAAAATTTTGTTTAAGCTATCAAGTACTTGGTCAATTTGATATGTTATTTCTTGATTTATATCAGGTTCCTACGCTACTCTAGGATATCTACAAGTGATTAGAGTGGTCGAGATGGTTCCTAAGCATTTTTTTTTGTATCTTCTACGAATTATTCCAATGAAGTTCTGGGGCATGTACTAATGGTGTCTGGGTGGGAAGTTCACTAAGTTACATGATCATATGCAAAATATAGTCATGGATCACTATGGCTTGCTGACTACAGCGTATACCTCAACCATATGAGCATGAATCATTATGGAGGGTCCATATTCTTTATTCTTTCATTATGTTGCTTGTTTGCTGGTACAATGCTCCATCCTTGGTTCCTACTGCCTCGTCCAAGATTGATACTACCATGCTCAATGATGAAAATAAAGCACTATGGATCGTCATTCCATCTCATCTGTTTATATTGCATTTTGTTGCATATCACCCATCCGTTTGATCATTCATTATTCATATGCATGGTTTTGTATGCAAGTGTGAACAAGTTTAAATATGTGACATTATTTGGTCTTGGATACAATCACGATAGAGTTCTATGATACATCATCAGTGCATCATGCAAATTCTAATCAACCTTGCATTCATCTATCATGAACACATCATCATTTCATTCATTTAGTTGCATTTAAATGCACCTAGTCCACTATTATATACTTGCATTTAGGTTTATTAAATTCATTTTTAGATCTTCATTTAAGTACATATTCATATCATTTAGTTGCATTTACAATACATCTAGTCCATTATCATTCTCATTAGCATCATTTCATCATTACAAAAATCAAGACATTTAAATTCATTTGTAAAAAAAAAATCTTCATTACATTTATTACCCTTATTAGCCATTACTATGCATTCATTTAGTATCATCTACGATTATCATTTACCATCATTTAAGCTTATTTGCCATAAATTTGTTTAGATTTTCATAGTTGCATACATTTATTTATCTATCCATTAGTTAAGTGAATTCATCTATCCATATAGTATATTCTTATGCTCACTCATTTCATCTTACACCCAATTTCATTTAGGATTCATTAACATGCATTCATTATCCTTTTAATTGCATTAAGGTGCAGTTATTCATTACCCATGAGTTACATTATCATCATATTATCATTTCACTTAGTCATATTTTATAAACATTTAGATCATAACAAAAACCATTTGTCTCAACATTGGTTTATACATTTTACACATGCATTCATTTAGATATCATCACATCAACATTTACACTTAGCATTTGTTTATCCATATTGCATTCATTTTAACCATCTAGATGCATTTACATAAATAAATCAGACATTGCATCAAAACATCACTGCATATCATCATCTCATCATCTCATCAACATAAAATATAAGTACTATCTACATCATCATTAGTATCATTTCATTATGCATACATCATCATCCTAACATTACATACATAAAGCATTACACTAACAAATCATGCATATCAACCTATATCCACATGTTAGCATCACATTCATAAATCATGCACATAGACATTATATAAGCATCATCATAAATCATGCATATAAGAATCATCTCATAAACACATACATATAGCAAGTACAACTATCCATCTTAGCATAAATCATAGATCATCATCCTGCATAAATCCATACATATCATCAACATGCATATCATCACAAAATATGGGATCTCCTCATATATCATATCATATCACAAAAACATACATGTATTAGAGTACAATGAAGTCAATAATATCAGCTACCAAGAGCCATCCAAGACACAGTCCAAAATGACAATGTAATCACATACATAAATGCTCTCTCAGATCCCACTCTGACCAGAAGCTACACCACCATCACCACCTGCACCACCTGCACCACTAGCTCCCCCACTACCCCCTGTACCACCTGCACAACCTCTTTGTGGAGGACCCATCACACCACTACTACTCTGCATCCTCTGAGACCGCTCTGATCTTGCCCGATGCATCTGTCAATAGCTCATGGCATGCTGACTAGTTGGCACCACCTACTCATATAACCCCTACCAATACTCTATCTCAACCTGTGCTTGCCGAATCTCCCTCATCACCTCCCAAGTAGGACCTGTAGCGTCCTAAAATTGTGACACTTGCAATTTCAACTGCATTTCGGTCTTCACGATGGCGACGCAACACGCAACCTGAATCGAGACCCCAAAACTTGCTCGCGACACTGAAAACTGCATTTTTCAAGCACCCTGGCCTGAACCTCCTTGCACCCTGCTGTCCCGGGAGGTGGGACCAGAGCGCCCAATGCCCTGGTCCCTGGGTCCTATTTTGGGCCCGGTCTCCTAAGGGGCTCGGGTCTTTTTGTTTGCAATTTGGAAATTACATTTCCTGGTCGGCCTAAGGTCGGGAAAATCAGTCTATCAGCCCTAATTGACAAGTATATAAACTACATTTTTCTCTCTCATTTGGTATGGGGAGGATATGTGTACAAAGCGTGGAAATTATACTCAAGCACTCAAACATTCAAGCATTCAAGCATTCAAGCATTCCTTCAAGCAATTGAACATTTCAAGTCTCCATTCAAGGCTAAGTGTTGCATTCAAGTCAAGGATTCAACCATTGAAGAGGAGATCACATACTACATGCTACAACATACAACATACAACATCTAAACCTTCGCACATAAGGATACAAACATCCTTAGAACAAGGTATTAGTACTTATTTTACAGTCATTTACATTTACAGCACTTGCTCATTTCTTGGTTAATTCCAAAACCGGGGTTTGACCTAAAGGCAAACCCCTAATCCCTAACCCCCCAATCGTCTTCGCTTTTCTGTGTGTAGGTTGCAGGTACGTGGCTGAAATTGAAGATCTGGAACCCTTGTGCAGAGACGAACAGATCCCCCTTCATTTCGCGGATTTTTCGGAGGACCGTGGCGTCGGGCGCCATCGTCCCGACAACTTTTGCTCAAATTTGCAGGACAGCGCCGTATCGACATTCTACTGCTAATTCCAGGTCTGCAGCTTCATCCTATAACCCAAACTCAGTTTATAAGCGAATCTTTATGACTTTCTATGTATTCTTAGCTTAATTTCCTTAACAACATTCTTTACAAAAGAGGGTAGCCTTGCTTTTCTAACCCTTGAAATTCATTTAGCATCCAATCTTACATTGTGTGGGATTGGATCTTATGAGTTTCAACCCCTCTTTTGAATGTAAATTCTCTCCCCTAAGTGAAAACCATCGAATCCTAGCAAACCTCCCTTCTCTCTCCTCGGAGTTGGAAGAGGGGAGAACAACTAGGGTTCGATCGCGATTTTCCGCTTTACATTTTGGTGAACCCGACGTGAACATCCTTTCTGATTTTTCATGCTTAGATCTGAAAAAATTGATTACATTTCCATGTTTGATCTTTTGCAAAATTTTAGAGGTGATTGCATAAAAACCCTAAATTTTCTTTTTAGTAATTGAACTTGCGAAATGTCTAAATGTTAATGCCTGTTTCAGATCTGCCCTTCCATTACAAATTTTCAATTCATATTTATGCTTTAATTCTGAAAATTAAGTGGTTAAATGTCAAAACCCTAATTTTTGAAACCCTCTTAATTCAACCTTTGTCCGACAATTTGACCAATCAAAACATCTCCAAATCAGCTGTAACTTTGGATTCTGCAATAAAATCACAATATCCTTGTAAAGCGGAAAATCGCGATCAAACCCTAGTTGTTCTCCCCTCTTCTAACTCCGAGGAGAGAGAAGGGAGGTTTGCTAGGATTCGATGGTTTTCACTTAGGGGAGAGATTTTACATTCAAAAGAGGGGTTGAAACTCATAAGATCCAATCCCACACAATGTAAGATTGGATGCTAAATGAATTTCAAGGGTTAGGAAAGCAAGGCTACCCTCTTTTGTAAAGAATGTTGTTAAGGAAATTAAGCTAAGAATACATATAAAGTCATAAAGATTCACTTATAAACTGAGTTCAGGTTATAGGATGAAGCTGTGGACTTGGAATTAGCAGTAGAATGTCGATACGGCGCTGTCCTGCAAATTTGAGCAAAAGTTGTCGGGACGATGGCGCCCGGTGCCACGGTCCTCTGAAAAATCCGCGAATCGAAGGGGGATCTATTCGTCTCTGCACAAGGATTCCAGATCTTCAATTTCAGCCGCGTACCTGCAACCTACACACAGAAAAGCTAAGAGGATTGGGGGGTTAGGGATTAGGGGTTTGCCTTTAGGTCAAACCCCAGTTTTGGAATTAACCAAGAAATGAGCAAGAGCTGTAAATGTAAATGACTGTAAAACAAGTACTAATACCTTGTTCTAAGGATGTTTGTATCCTTATGTGCGAAGGTATAGATGTTGTATGTTGTATGTTGTAGCATGTAGTATGTGACCTCCTCTTCAATGGTTGAATCCTTGACTTGAATGCAACACTTAGCCTTGAATGGAGACTTGAAATGATCAATTGCTTGAAGGAATGCTTGAATGCTTGAATGCTTGAATGTTTGAGTATAGTTTCCACGTTTTTTCCCTCATGTATCTCTTCTCCCCATCTATCTCAAATGAGAGAGAAAAATGTAGTTTATATACTTGTCATTTAGGGCTGATAGACTGATTTTCCCGACCTTAGGCCGACTAGGAAATGTAATTTCCAAATTGCAAACAAAAAGACCCGAGCCCCTTAGGAGACCGGGCCCAAAATAGGACCCAGGGACCAGGGCGCTGGGCGCCATGGTCCTGGGGACTAGGGCGCTGGGCACCCTGGTCCTGAAGGACCAGGGCGCTGGGCGCTCTGGTCCCACCTCCCGGGACAGCAGGGTGCAAGGAGGTTCAGGCCAGGGTGCTTGAAAAATGCAGTTTTCAGTGTCATGAGCAAGTTTTGGGGTCTCCATTCAGGTTGCGTGTTGCGTCGCCATCGTGAAGACCGAAATGCAGTTGAAATTGAAAGTGTCACAATTTTAGGACGCTACATTTAGCCCCCACTTTAGTGGGAGTATGTATGCTCATACTTCCGGTAAAGTACAAGGAAACAACATTGAAAGACATTCACCACGTCAAGGAGGCAAGATACACCAAGCCCCCAGTGGACTAAGGATCTTACGACTTCGATTGACAAAGTAAAAGGGAAGATCACGAGGGAGAACCATGACTGTCAGTAGTAAGATTCCCTCACTATGAGTCATGCAAGAAAGATATCAAAAATTTTCAAGGCAAGGTTAAATTTACCAAGAAATTTTCAAGTATCTTGAAAAGATATGAACGGGATGTATGCCCCCCTACGTTAAAGCGATCGCACACGCCTCACTAGGGGTGATTGTTTTAATGTAGTGATACACATAAGAAATGAGAAAGGAGCACGTTATCGCAAGGATTTAGCCCCCAAGTGTGAGATAAACCCAAGGATAATAGACACAAAACATAAAGCACGAGGTGACTTCACTTTCCTCGGGGTCAGTATGCTGTATGATAATTCATGTATATATATCATATGTATGTATGCATAATTGTTCTTCATTCCCCAATCAAGGAAGGTCACCTAGAAGAAGGGAACACATGTGTCTTTAAAGTCAACATGAGAGAGACCGAGGGATCTCAATACTTTGCATCGTCCTCAAGTAGACAACACCAAGGACAACAAATAGAAGAATGAGAATAACATATAGAAGAAGTAACAAAAGAGAGGGGGAGAGAATCTGCTATGCTAATGTAACTAGTCTAGCACGTCATCTACCCCCCGATCTTGCTGATCAATGTTTCGGGAAGGCAGGGAACACGCTAGAGGAGGAACATCCAACACAGCAGATGGAGCTATCACAAGATCCAAACAAGGGCTATGTTCATGTTCCGAGCCACATTGTTCTTGTCTAGGAGCTAGAATAAGTTCTTTAGAAAATTCATTAGATAAATGGTTATCAACATCAACAAGTTCATATTCACTATCAGAAGCAAGAGGAGTAACATTTTCATCTATATCGTCATCAAGATTTATAAAAATAGGATCTTTAACTCACATAGGATCAAGATCATCATGCATCTTATGTTTAGGAGCTTTAGGCTCAATGTCTGGCTGAGGAGAAAATGGAATAATGCTTGTTGAAGGTGTTTTTGGAGATTGCAAAGTTTGAGAAGCAGCTGCCTGAGCTCTAAGAAGACGCTTTCGTCGGCGTTCACGTGCAGAACGATTTCGTCTAGTCTTAGTAGGAAGTGGAGAAGATTGAGGAGGAGGAATGTTCTCATCCTTAGCACTTGGGTGTTTAGGTTGTGGTCTCTTAGGCTGGATAATAGGAGAAGAAGAAGGTCTCTTCTCTCTATAAAAAGAAGGAGGAGGAACTGCTCCATATAAAGGAAGAATATTTGGTTTAGGGAGAAGACCAAGTCCATCATGACGAGGAGGTATAGGTCTACTCTTAGGAATTTTATTAAGCATAGACATAGTCACATCCATAGGGATGGGTTGGGAATCTTCTTGAGGAAAGACATTAGTTTTATCTTTCAAAGGAAGAACTTCCTTCTCAAGAATGATAGGAATGTCAAGTTTAGGTGTTCTAGGTTCACTTAGAGATAAGATCATATCTGTTTTCCACTTTTGATAAGATTTGAAAAGATGATCACTTCGCGGAGGAAGAGATTGGAATTGTTTAGGCCAAAAGTAGTCTATAGGAACACTAGAAGTTCTTTCAGCTGGTTTAAAGAGACTATGATTGACAGTAACGACTTCACCATTATGGGGAAATTTCAAACACTTATGAATAGGAGAAGCAATAGCTTTCATGGAAGATAGCCAAGGATAGCCAAGCTTCACACGAAAGTGTTCGGAAGATGGAATAATAGCAAAGTTCACATCAAGAGATTTGTTATGGACCTCAATAGGCAATGTAATACAACCAATTGCGGGATAAGAAAATGCATCAAATAATTTCACAATCACATCTGTTTTGTCATAGATCACTTGATTCAATTGCAAAGTAAAAAGAAATTCTTCAGTAATAACATTAACCATGCACGAAGGATCAATAAGCACTCCACGGCAAGGTGTATTCTTGACTTTTGCAACTATGTATAAAGGACCATCAGGTGCCCTAATGGTTTCACTGGAATCAAATGTGATGGAAGGTTCTTCAGGGATTTCTTGCTGCTCTACAAAGTTAATCACATTCGGAGTCATAGACACAAGACCATCAGATGAGAGAGAGGAATCATTAGCCTCAATCGCATTAGAGGTATGAGAAGGCAATGGATCAGTGAAAATCTGAAGATTTTGGTTAGGAGGAGCTACAGATGTGTTGCCTTTATCATTCACTCCAGAAACAGAAATAGTATTATTATCAATCAAATCTTGAATTTTACCCTTTAAAGAAAAACATTTTTCAGTATCATGACCAGGCTGACGATGAAATTGACAAAAGGCTTTGTTATCAAAATAAGGTGAAGTAATCTTTGCAGGATCAATTTGTCTTATAGGAGGAAGAGTAAGCACATTTTGTTCCAATAACTTATTCATAATACTATGCAATGATTCATTCAAAGGAGTATACTTTCTTTCTTTCTTGAAAAATTTAGAAATAGGAGGCACACCTGATGCTGCATTCACATTGTTGTTGATGATATTTTCATTGAATTTGATGGAATCTCTGTTCGGTTTAAACTTCCCAAATGGTTGTTGACTGCTATCACACTTATCACTCGGAGCCATACGATGTGATTGTTCCATTTGACTCACAGTCAGTTGATAATTGTGAAGAGTTGCACACAACTGTTGGAAAGAAGTAAACTCAGAAAACAGAAGTTTGTCTCGAATATCTTTTTGTAAATTAGAAATAAAGATTCTTTGAATATCATTGTCAGGCACTGGAAAAGAAATTTGAGCATACAAATGCTTATATCTACCAATGAAATCAGTCACTTTTTCTTTAACACCTTGTTTACAATGCATTAAATCAATCAAAGTAACTTTAGGACTTATATTGTTTTGAAATTGTTGAATGAAAGCATTTGCAAGTTGTTCGAAAGAAGTAATAGAATAAGAAGGCAACGAGCAATACCATTGTAGGGCTTTGTCTCTTAATGTTCTAGTAAACAGTTTTGCAAGCAACCTTTGGTCATAAGCAAAATCAGTACAAATTGTTTGAAAAGTCTTAACATGTGTTAGAGGATCTCCTTTACCATTATAAAGCTCCAAATGCGGGATTTCAACATGTTTAGGAGGGATAGCTCGAACAATGTCAAGAGAAAGTGGGCTCGCAACGTCAAATGTGGGCACACTAAACTTAGATTGATTCATAGAGGCAATTTGTTGCTGTAAAGAAGAGACAGTTTGTGCTAGATTGTTAATGGTCGCTTCAGTCAAAGAATTCATATTGGATGTGTTAGATTGAGATGGAGGTGTTATGTTATTGAAAGAAGGTAAAGAGTAAGGTGGTGGGACTCTATGATAATTAGTCATAGGAGATGATTGGACAAGAGGAACACTACAAGGAGGAATGGAATGGTTAAATGAATTGCCCCCTTGCGTCATGTTCATTTGTGAAGATGTAATAGGAACACTCATTGCAGGAATGAATGAAGAAGTCGGATTGAATGAAGGAAGAGGGTTAATTGAAGAAGAAGGGTTGCCCCCATGACTGGTGATCATAGGAGGAATGTCTTGTGTTGAAGTAGTCATTATGTTTGATGTAAAAGTAGGTATACTAGCAATAGGAGTCGTCAAAGGAATAGAATGATTGTCTTGAGTAGGAGGTTGTGTATAACCTAAAGATTCGGCACAACTCTTCATAGGCATCACATTCGAACCCAGAATGTGTGCAATACCACGCAAAATATCAATTCCATTCTTATCACTTTGAAGCATACGTTTTAGACCCTCAATTAAAGGAAGAGCTTGACTATCAGGGTATTCTTGAGACATCCATTGTCGAAAATCGTCAAATTGGTTATCCAATTTTGAAAGTTGTTCTACAGAAACCTCATGGAGAGCTTCTTCATCATTAGGAGGATTAGAGGAATTACCCATGTCCTCGTTAAAAAGGCTATTCAAATTAGGTTCCATCTCCTCAGTAGTTAAACCTCGGAAAGACTTAATTCTACGGCTTCGTCTAACGGGAATAGTGTAAGTAGGGCTTATTGTTGTAAAACTCATGCACTAGAAAGAGAGAGAAGATTTTGAATTTAGAGGTAGCAATTTTCAGTAAAATCAGCCAATCTTCTGGATTTAAGCTGTTAAATGCAATCACAACAGTCTCCCGAAATTTCGGAAAAAATGTCCAGGACCGTGGCGCCCGGAGTGCAACACGGTCCCTGCAACTTTTTTCAAAATTTGCAAGGATGAAAGGTATGATGATTTTAGAGCTAATCTGAAAAAATTGAGTGATTTTACGATCTGTAGATAGGCCAAATTAAAGTTGCAATCTCAAAATTGAACCCTATCAAGATTGTCGAAAAATGCAAAATTTGAATTTTGAAAAAGAGAGGGAAACTGAAATTTTGAATTTTATGATTTTAGAGGGAATGTCAAGAGCAATGCAAATTTTGAAATTTGAAAATTGACTCAATTTCACGCAAAATTCAATTTTGAAAGCGGAAATCGAAGTTGTTGTAATTAAGCACTTAATTTCAAAAGTCACAAAATGCAAGAATTTGAATAAAGCACTGAAATTTTGAATGAATGCAAACACAATTTTCAGATTTATGATAATAAAAACTCAATTTTGACACAAAATTTTAATTTCAATGATTTTTGAATGATTAGAAGCCTTAGACCAAGCAATCGCAAGACCAACTTTGACTGTAATTTTGAAAGTGTTATAATTGACAAAATCAGCCAAAATTCTGGATTTTAGCAAGAAAATACAGCAAGATCTCGCTCCCGAAATTTTGGAAAAAATGTCGGGGACGATGGCGCTCGGAGTGCAACACGGTCCTCGCAACTTTTTTCCAAATTTTCAGGGATGAAGGATATTGTGATTTTATTGCAGAATCCAAAGTTACAGCTGATTTGGAGATGTTTTGATTGGTCAAATTGTCAGACAGAGGTTGAATTAAGAGGGTTTCAAAAATTAGGGTTTTGACATTTAACCACTTAATTTTCAGAATTAAAGCACAAATATGAATTGAAAATTTGTAATAGAAGGGCAGATCTGAAAGAGGCATTAACATTTAGACATTTCGCAAGTTCAATTACTAAAAAGAAAATTTAGGGTTTTTATGCAATCACCTCTAAAATTTTGCAAAAGATCAAACATGGAAATGTAATCAATTTTTTCAGATCTAAGCATGAAAAATCAGAAAGGATGTTCACGTCAGGTTCACCAAAATGTAAAGCGGAAAATCGCGATCGAACCCTAGTTGTTCTCCCCTCTTCCAACTCTGAGGAGAGAGAAGGGAGGTTTGCTAGGATTCGATGGTTTTCACTTAGGGGAGAGACTTTACATTCAAAAGAGGGGTTGAAACTCATAAGATCCAATCCCACACAATGTAAGATTAGATGCTAAATGAATTTCAAGGGTTAGGAAAGCAAGGCTACCCTCTTTTGTAAAGAATGTTGTTAAGGAAATTAAGCTAAGAATACATAGAAAGTCATAAAGATTCGCTTATAAACTGAGTTTGGGTTATAGGATGAAGCTGCGGACCTGGAATTAGCAGTAGAATGTCGATACGGCGCTGTCCTGCAAATTTGAGCAAAAGTTGTCAGGACGATGGCGCCCGGCGCCACGGTCCTCCGAAAAATCTGCGAAACGAAGGGGGATCTGTTCGTCTCTGCACAAGGATTCCAGATCTTCAATTTCAGCCACGTACCTGCAACCTACACACAGAAAAGCGAAGATGATTGGGGGGTTAGGGATTAGGGGTTTGCCTTTAGGTCAAACCCCGGTTTTGGAATTAACCAAGAAATGAGCAAGAGCTGTAAATGTAAATGACTGTAAAACGAGTACTAATACCTTGTTCTAAGGATGTTTGTATCCTTATGTGCGAAGGTATAGATGTTGTATGTTGTATGTTGTAGCATGTAGTATGTGATCTCCTCTTCAATGGTTGAATCCTTGACTTGAATGCAACACTTAGCCTTGAATGGAGACTTGAAATGATCAATTGCTTGAAGGAATGCTTGAATGCTTGAATGCTTGAATGTTTGAGTATAGTTTCCACGTTTTTTCCCTCATGTATCTCTTCTCCCCATCTATCTCAAATGAGAGAGAAAAATGTAGTTTATATACTTGTCATTTAGGGCTGATAGACTAATTTTCCCGACCTTAGGCCGACCAGGAAATGTAATTTCCAAATTGCAAACAAAAAGACCCGAGCCCCTTAGGAGACCGGGCCCAAAATAGGACCCAGGGACCAGGGCGCTGGGCGCCATGGTCCTGGGGACCAGGGCGCTGGGCGCTCTGGTCCCACCTCCCGGGACAGCAGGGTGCAAGGAGGTTCAGGCCAGGGTGCTTGAAAAATGTAGTTTTCAGTGTCATGAGCAAGTTTTGGGGTCTCCATTTAGGTTGCGTGTTGCGTCGCCATCGTGAAGACCGAAATGCAGTCGAAATTGCAAGTGTCGCAATTTTAGGACACTACAATCCTTCATCCCTGAAAATTTGGAAAAAAGTTGTGAGGACCGTGTTGCACTCCGAGCGCCATCGTCCCCGACATTTTTTCCAAAATTTCGGGAGCGAGATCTTGCTGTATTTTCCTGCTAAAATCCAGAATTTTGGCTGATTTTGTCAATTATAACACTTTCAAAATTACAGTCAAAGTTGGTCTTGCGATTGTTTGGTCTAAGGCTTCTAATCATTCAAAAATCATTGAAATTAAAATTTTGTGTCAAAATTGCATTTTTATTATTATAAATCTGAAAATTGTGTTTGCATTCATTAGAAATTTCAGTGCTTTATTCAAATTCTTGCATTTTGTGACTTTTGAAATTAAGTGTTTAATTAGAACAACTTCGATTTCCGCTTTCAAAATTGAATTTTGCGTGAAATTGAGTCAATTTTCAAATTTCAAAATTTGCATTGCTCTTGACATTCCCTCTAAACTCATAAAATTCAAAATTTCAGTTTCCCTCTCTTTTTCAAAATTCAAAATTTTGCATTTTTCAACAATCTTGATAGGGTTCAATTTTGAATTTGCAACTTTAATTTGGCCTATCTACAGATCGTAAAATCACTCAATTTTTTCAGATTAGCTTTAAAATCATCATACCTTTCATCCCTGCAAATTTTGAAAAAAGTTGCAGGGACCGTGTTGCACTCCGGGCGCCACGGTCCGAGACATTTTTTCCGAAATTTCGGGAGACTGTTGTGATTGCATTTAACAGCTTAAATCCAGAAGATTGGCTGATTTTACTGAAAATTGCTACCTCTAAATTCAAAATCTTCTCTCTCTTTCTAGTGCATGATTTTTACAACAATAAGCCCTACTTACACTATTCCCATTAGACGAAGCCATAGAATTAATTCTTTCCGAGGTTTAACTACTGAGGAGATGGAACCTAATTTGAATAGCCTTTTTAACGAGGACATGGGTAATTCCTCTAATCCTCCTAATGATGAAGAAGCTCTCCATGAGGTTTCTGTAGAACAACTTTCGAAATTGGATAACCAATTTGACGATTTTCGACAATGGATTTCTCAAGAATACCCTGATAGTCAAGCTCTTCCTTTAATTGAGGGTCTAAAACGTATGCTTCAAAGTGATAAGAATGGAATTGATATTTTGCGTGGTATTGCACACATTGTGGATTCAAATGTGATGCCTATGAAGAGTTGTGCTGAAACCTTAGGTTATACACAACCTCCTACCCAAGACAATCATTCTATTCCTTTGACGACTCCTATTGCTAGTATACCTACTTTTACATCAAACATAATGACTACTTCAACACAAGACATTCCTCCTATGATCACCAGTCATGGGGGCAACCCTTCTTCTTCAATTAACCCTCTTCCTTCATTCAATCCGACTTCTTCATTCATTCCTCCAATGAGTGTTCCTATTACATCTTCACAAATGAACATGACGCAAGGGGGCAATTAATTTAACCATTCCATTCCTCCTTGTAGTGTTCCTCTTGTCCAATCATCTCCTATGACTAATTATCATAGAGTCCCACCACCTTACTCTTTACCTTCTTTCAATAACATAACACCTCCATCTCAATCTAACACATCCAATATGAATTCTTCGACTGAAGCGACCATTAACAATCTAGCACAAACTGTCTCTTCTTTAAAGCAACAAATTGCCTCTATGAATCAATCTAAGTTTAGTGTGCCCACATTTGACGTTGCGAGCCCACTTTCTCTTGACATTGTTCGAGCTATCCCTCCTAAACATGTTGAAATCCCGTATTTGGAGCTTTATAATGGTAAAGGAGATCCTCTAACACATGTTAAGACTTTTCAAACAATTTGTACTGATTTTGCTTATGACCAAAGGTTGCTTGCAAAACTGTTTACTAGAACATTAAGAGACAAAGCCCTACAATGGTATTGCTCGTTGCCTTCTTATTCTATTACTTCTTTCAAACAACTTGCAAATGCTTTCATTCAACAATTTCAAAACAATATAAGTCCTAAAGTTACTTTGATTGATTTAATGCATTGTAAACAAGGTGTTAAAGAAAAAGTGACTGATTTCATTGGTAGATATAAGCATTTGTATGCTCAAATTTCTTTTCCAGTGCCTGACAATGATATTCAAAGAATTTTTATTTCTAATTTACAAAAAGATATTCGAGACAAACTTCTGTTTTCTGAGTTTACTTCTTTCCAACAGTTGTGTGCAACTCTTCACAATTATCAACTGACTGTGAGTCAAATGGAACAATCACATCCTATGGCTCCGAGTGATAAGGGTGATAGCAGTCAACAACCATTTGGGAAGTTTAAACCGAACTGAGATTCCATCAAATTCAATGAAAACATCATCAACAACAATGTGAATGCAGCATCAGGTGTGCCTCCTATTTCTAAATTTTTCAAGAAAGAAAGAAAGTATACTCCTTTGAATGAATCATTGCATAGTATTATGAATAAGTTATTGGAACAAAATGTGCTTACTCTTCCTCCTATAAGACAAATTGATCCTGCAAAGATTACTTCACCTTATTTTGATAACAAAGCCTTTTGTCAATTTCATCGTCAGCCTGGTCATGATACTGAAAAATGTTTTTCTTTAAAGGGTAAAATTCAGGATTTGATTGATAATAATACTATTTCTGTTTCTGGAGTGAATGATAAAGGCAACACATCTGTAGCTCCTCCTAACCAAAATCTTCAGATTTTCACTGATCCATTGCCTTCTCATACCTCTAATGCGATTGAGGCTAATGATTCCTCTCTCTCATCTGATGGTCTTGTGTCTATGACTCCGAATGTGATTAACTTTGTAGAGCAGCAAGAAATCCCTGAAGAACCTTCCATCACATTTGATTCCAATGAAACCATTAGGGCACCTGATGGTCCTTTATACATAGTTGCAAAAGTCAAGAATACACCTTGCCGTGGAGTGCTTATTGATCCTTCGTGCATGGTTAATGTTGTTACTGAAGAATTTCTTTTTACTTTGCAATTGAATCAAGTGATCTATGACAAAACAGATGTGATTGTAAAATTATTTGATGCATTTTCTTCTCCCGCAATTGGTTCTATTACATTGCCTATTGAAGTCCATAACAAATCCCTTGATGTGAACTTTGCTATTATTCCATCTTCCGAACAATTTCGTGTGAAGCTTGGCTATCCTTGGCTATCTTCCATGAAAGCTATTGCTTCTCCTATTCATAAGTGTTTGAAATTTCCCCATAATGGTGAAGTCGTTACTGTCAATCATAGTCTCTTTAAACCAGCTGAAAGAACTTCTAGTGTTCCTATAGATTACTTTTGGCCTAAACAATTCCAATCTCTTCCTCCGCGAAGTGATCATCTTTTCAAATCTTATCAAAAGTGGAAAACAGATATGATCTTATCTCTAAGTGAACCTAGAACACCTAAACTTGACATTCCTATCATTCTTGAGAAGGAAGTTCTTCCTTTGAAAGATAAAACTAATGTCTTTCCTCAAGAAGATTCCCAACCCATCCCTATGGATGTGACTATGTCTATGCCTAATAAACTTCCTAAGAGTAGACCTATACCTCCTCGTCATGATGGACTTGGTCTTCTCCCTAAAACAAATATTCTTCCCTTATATGGAGCAGTTCCTCCTCCTTCTTTTTATAGAGAGAAGAGACCTTCTTCTTCTCCTATTATCCAGCCTAAGAGACCACAACCTAAACACCCAAGTGCTAAGGATGAGAACATTCCTCCTCCTCAATCTTCTCCACTTCGTACTAAGACTAGACGAAATCGTTCTGCATGTGAACGCCGACGAAAGCGTCATCTTAGAGCTCAGGCAGCTGCTTCTCAAACTTTGCAATCTCCAAAAACACCTTCAACAAGCATTATTCCATTTTCTCCTCAGCCAGACATTGAGCCTAAATCTCCTAAACATAAGATGCATGATGGTCTTGATCCTATGCGAGTTAAAGATCCTATTTTTATAAATCTTGATGACGATATAGATGAAAATGTTACTCCTCTTGCTTCTGATAGTGAATATGAACTTGTTGATGTTGATAACCATTTATCTAATGAATTTTCTAAAGCACTTATCCTAGCTCCTAGACAAGAACAATGTGGCTCGGAACATGAACATAGCCCTTGTTTGGATCTTGTGATAGCTCCATCTACTGTGTTGGATTTTCCTCCTCTAGCGTGTTCCCTGCCTTCCCGAAACATTGATCAGCAAGATCGGGGGGTAGATGACGTGCTAGACTAGTTACATTAGCATAGCAGATTCTCTCCCCCTCTCTTTTGTTACTTCTTCTATATGTTATTCTCATTCTTCTATTTGTTGTCCTTGGTGTTGTCTACTTGAGGACGATGCAAAGCATTGAGATCTCTCGGTCTCTCTCATGTTGACTCAAAAGACACATGTGTTCCCTTCTTCTAGGTGACCTTCCTTTATTGGGGAATGAAGAACAATTATGCATACATACATATGATATATATACATGAATTATCATACAGCATACTGACCCCGAGGAAAGTGAAGTCACCTCGTGCTTTATGTTTTGTGTCTATTATCCTTGGGTTTATCTCACACTTGGGGGCTAAATCCTTGCGATAACGTGCTCCTTTCTCATTTCTTATGTGTATTACTACGTTAAAACAATCACCCCCAGTGAGGCGTGTGCGATCGCTTTAATGTAGGGGGGCATACATCCCGTTCATATCTTTTCAAGATACTTGAAAATTTCTTGGTAAATTTAACCTTGCCTTGAAAATTTTTGATATCTTTCTTGCATGACTCATAGTGAGGGAATCTTACTACTGACAGTTGTGGTTCTCCCTCGTGATCTTCCCTTTTACTTTGTCAATCAAAGTCGTAAGATCCTTAGTCCACTGGGGGCTTGGTGTATCTTGCCTCCTTGACGTGGTGAAAGTCTTTCAATGTTGTTTCCTTGTACTTTACCGGAAGTATGAGCATACATACTCCCGCTAAAGTGGGGGCTAAATGTAGCGTCCTAAAATTGCGACACTTGCAATTTCGACTGCATTTCGGTCTTCACGATGGTGACGCAACACGCAACCTGAATGGAGACCCCAAAACTTGCTCGCGACACTGAAAACTGCATTTTTCAAGCACCCTGGCCTGAACCTCCTTGCACCCTACTGTCCCGGGAGGTGGGACCAGAGCACCCAGCGCCCTGGTCCCTGGGTCCTATTTTGGGCCCGGTCTCCTAAGGGGCTCGGGTCTTTTTGTTTGCAATTTGGAAATTACATTTCCTGGTCGGCCTAAGGTCGGGAAAATCAGTCTATCAGCCCTAATTGACAAGTATATAAACTACATTTTTCTCTCTCATTTGGTATGGGGAGGATATGTGTACAAAGCGTGGAAATTATACTCAAGCACTCAAACATTCAAGCATTCAAGCATTCAAGCATTCCTTCAAGCAATTGATCATTTCAAGTCTCCGTTCAAGGCTAAGTGTTGCATTCAAGTCAAGGATTCAACCATTGAAGAGGAGATCACATACTACATGCTACAACATACAACATACAACATCTAAACCTTCGCACATAAGGATACAAACATCCTTAGAACAAGGTATTAGTACTTATTTTACAGTCATTTACATTTACAGCACTTGCTCATTTCTTGGTTAATTCCAAAACCGGGGTTTGACCTAAAGGCAAACCCCTAATCCCTAACCCCCCAATCATCTTCGCTTTTCTGTGTGTAGGTTGCAGGTACGTGGCTGAAATTGAAGATCTGGAATCCTTGTGCAGAGACGAACAGATCCCCCTTCGTTTCGCGGATTTTTCGGAGGACCGTGGCGCCGGGCGCCATCGTCCCGACAACTTTTGCTCAAATTTGCAGGACAGTGCTGTATCGACATTCTACTGCTAATTCCAAGTCCGCAGCTTCATCCTATAACCCGAACTCATTTTATAAGCGAATCTTTATGACTTTCTATGTATTCTTAGCTTAATTTCCTTAACAACATTCTTTACAAAAGAGGGTAGCCTTGCTTTTCTAACCCTTGAAATTCATTTAGCATCCAATCTTACATTGTGTGGGATTGGATCTTATGAGTTTCAACCCCTCTTTTGAATGTAAAGTCTCTCCCCTAAGTGAAAACCATCGAATCCTAGCGAACCTCCCTTCTCTCTCCTCGGAGTTGGAAGAGGGGAGAACAACTAGGGTTCGATCGCGATTTTCCGCTTTACAGGACCCTATGATCCTACTCCAACTCAAACTCTCTCATGCAGCTATGCTAATCTCTCCACTGCATCATCCCTCTCCCGCAGCACTACAGTCAACTCTTACTCTCATGCAAACAACTGCACATCTCTAGCTTCCACCTCCGCCTCCATATCCTCTAGCCAACTCTGCAAAACTAATATCATATGATCCCGCAGATCCCCACCACCTATAGCTCCCTCCCCCATATCCATAGGTGCCTCTCCATTGGCTCCCTCACCTATAGCTCCCTCCCTTGTATCCATAGGTACCTCTCCCTTCCCCGCATCCCTGCCTCCTAATCTAACTCCTCCCTACATCAAAGGTCCCTGTGATAGGTACCCCCTCCTCCTCCTCCAAATCCACCACCCCCTCCAAATCCACCACCCCCTCCAAATCCACCACCCCCTCCTCCTCCTTTATCACCACCTCTTCCATCCCCACCACCTCCATCCCCTCTCCCTCATCCACCTACTACCACTCTGCGACCTCCTCTCCTCCTCCGTCTCTGTCTCCTCTCCTCCTTGAAGGAGGGAATAGGCTCTACTAGATTTGATATCCAAGGAATCCGATGTGTCGTAATATACTGTATATTCTCCTCTGTCACCCTTGCATCCATAATCTCAGGTCTCATATGCCATGGTCTCGCCTATAGCGTGTGGAACTCTAATAGAGCCTGATCATAAGCTAATATTGGTTGCCACTGGAACCTCTCTTGGACCACCCGTGCATACTCTCCAGACCCACTCGGTAGTCCCTGCCTCCATTTAAACTGTCTCAACACTCTCTCAGGTAGCTATCTCTCCACATTGCAGGATGTCCTACCAATCAAGTATCATGTCATAAAAACATACAGAAAGGCCTCTGTATCATCCTCCCAAAGCTCACACTCAATATACAACCTCCAGATCACTGTATCCAAATCATCAAGTGCCCATCGCCACCACCCTAACTTCCCCAGGTGGGGCTAAATCATCATACCTCCATACATATATACATAGGGCTGATCCACTGTCCTAAATCTTAGATTCACTAGTCGAGTCATAGGTAGGTGCTCCCACGCACAAATATGTAACAGAGTGATCCCCACTCCCAGTGAGCTCACCTCTTGGTATACTACCTCATGCAGCTCCCAATATAAGTGCGACAGCACGCACGGTCCCCATGCAAAGTGGGTCCCCTTTGTCATCATCTGCTCTATCACCTAGCCCCAACCAACAACCAGTCCATGAGATTGCCGATCTGGGCATAGAAGTCCCCCAACAATACCTGATAAAATAATCGATAGTGGCTCATACAAGGTAGCTATATCCTCCCATGCTACCGAGCCATCATCAATAAATACGCCCTCATCAAAAAACTATTGCACTACTGTTGTCCCCCAGGCTCGATCATATGTCACCAACTCTCCTCGAATACGAATGTGTAGGATGCACCATACATCCTCCAGTGTCACAATCATCTCCCCTATGCTAGGTGAAATGTACACGTCTCACTATTCCATCACTTTGTCAATGTTGTAATCAAACCGCAATTCGTCTTAATCATGGGCATATACATAGCATCGTACAGGCCTGTCGCTGTAATGCAATCAACCTCGACCTTTGTCAATCGATCTTGTAGCACCTATGGCTTTCTCTCCTGCATCTATAAGAGGTGAAGATCCTTCTACACATGTGCATCAACCATCATCATCAGTTGTTTTGTTTCAAACTTTCTTAAGTTTAAACCTAGACTATCAACAGATACTTTGATCAAGTATCTTCAGGTCTCAACAGGTAAGCAATCATGGCACACCTAGACTAGAACAGGCATTTATCCTAATGACCTAAGTCTGAATAGGACTACTATGGTTCAAAACAACTCACTTCTCCATCCATCCATCATTGGAATCAGGAGATTCTCTTTCTGCACATTGGGGCATCTATTTTCCTAACAATAGCGCTACTTTGCAAACAATAGTGCTACTATGATGACTAGACCAACTATGCAAAAGTGCCATATCAAAACAATAGCGCTACAAGTAGGGATCAATAGTGCTAAACACACAAAAGCGCTACATCAACTATGCAAAAGGGCTACACATTGTAAAAGCACTAAAACCACTATGCAGAAGTGCTATAGCAGTACAATAGCGCTCAATAAATTGACAACAACACCAAAACATAGTTTTAGTGCTATTGTTTTGACTCAACTTGGACCAAACAAAAAACATATCAAAAATGCATCAAACGAAAAATTTCAAATTCACATACCACTGGTTCGTAGTCATCTGGTTGTTGGAATCGACGCACTTGCTCTAGCCGAAAGGTCACTATCAGAGCTCTGAAATCACTATGGAGACAAATGCAAATGACCTTGTTTTCACCCCTTCACCCCCGTATATACCCTTCTCCGTAAACCTAATTTTACCCCGCTCACCGCTGTGGTCCCCGTGAACTTCTAGAGCCTCCCATTTCTCCATTTTATCTCCGATTTCTTCTTTTTTTATCAGTATTGCTAAATTCTTCTCTTCTATCACCCCACCAATTTTCATTCTTTTTTGAGAGATCGCCCGATTTTTTGAAATTTTCAGCCCATCTCTCGAGGGGGCAGACCACCCATTAAATTAACATTTTATGGGGCATATTTCTTCACACCTATTTTTCTTTCTTTGAAACGACGTGATAAACCACACCGTCTCAAAGAGGGGCAAATGTAGTCACATAAATCTGTCCAATTTAATTAAATGAATATTTGATATTTATTTGATTAAAAATCCACTAGCCATAAGTTAATCAAATTAACATTTAATTAATTCATCTTCATATATTCTCCTATTAATTAAATAAATTATTCAATTTATTTTAATTCATTCATTAAACTAAATTCACAATCAATTAAATGAATAAAATCCTATTTATTTCATTTATCCCCATTTCCTCTTTTAAATAAATTAAATAAAACATTTATTTAAATCATTAAATCCCCCCCACTTGCATTCTCCTAAAAATGCAAGTTGCACCTAATTGTTGAAATAAATGAATTTTATTTTAATAAAAATCTTATTTTCCCTAACCCACCAAACCCACTTGCAATCCTAATCCCCTTCTAGAGTCTTCTAACCCCTTCCTAATTATCCTAATCCATCCCCTAATTATTGTCACATTCCTAAGAAACTTGGAGTCACTTCTCAAAGACTTCAAAGTCTTTGAAAAGCATTCAAGGCTTGATGTGTTCAACAAGCTAACCTCTAAAGTCTTCCAAACCACTTATGGCTCTTACATGACCATTAATGGTTAACTCAACTCACCACATGGTTAGAGACTTTGACCCCTAGCTCAACCCTCATGTAACCCATGTTGTCTCCTCAAGCATTTATTGCTTTGACCATGGTTATCCTCACTAACTCTTGCACAAGAGTTTATCCATTGGATAAAAGCATTATTCTTTGGATAATGAATTTATTCACTCAACCCAACCTTAACCTTACCCTCTAGAGTAACCCTCAGGTCATGTCAAGAATTTAAAGCTTCTTCCCTCTCCTCTCAACCCATCTCATGTTAACACTTGTCATCCTAGGATTGGGTTGAAAGTCCTCAAATGGATCATAAACCATTCAATCCTGACCCTTGTTGAGATTATTCAATCTCAACCATCCATTGCTCCATTTTTCCTATAAATAGAGCCCATTTCTTCATAATCCAGATCCTAAAAACTTGTATGCATTTACATTATAGTCATTTTTCGAGAGCATTTAGCATAAAATCAATCATATTCACTCTTTTGGTTTAAAATCAACACTAGCTAATTAGATAATCTCCCATTTTAGCTTTTGTTCACACTTGCATAGCATTAGATTAATCATTTTCAATCTTGAACCTCCATAAGGCATCCATAGTGCAAAAATATGCTGAGAGCTACACTAATTTGGAACTTGGAGAGGAGAAGAACAAGGGAGGAGGAGCTACAAGCATGGTGGAAGGCATTTGGAGATGCCTTATTGTAATTTCTTTCATTGTCAAATGCTTTATTATGTTTTTAGTGTCTCTCTTGGTATGCCTTCTTAGACTAGTCTTTGTGTATTAACACTAACAACTCTTTGTTTCTTGTTGTTTCTCATATATGTTATACCACCACAGGTTTTTCTAACATCTCCCATTTTGCAGAGCGTCAGACCCTAATTTTGAATTTAATTTTCTTGTGGACAATCTCAAATTTAAATTTTAAAATTAAGTGAGCAATTAAACAAACTCTAATTTTTAAATTTAAATTAATTTTGTGCATTTCCAAATATTTTAATTTCCAAATTTCAATCTTAGAGCTAATTTCAAATTTAAAATTAAGTGGTTCTTTTTGCAAGGCCCTAATTTTAAATTTAAATCTCTTGTGGACAATTTCAAATTTAAATTTTAAAATTAAGAGGATAATTAAAAGAGCCCTAAGTTTTAATTTTAAATTAACTCCTTCAATTTCAAATTTTAAAATTAAGAGGTTATTTTCACAAAGCCCTAATTTTAAAATTCAATCTCTTTTCGATAATTTTAATTTTAAATTAAGAGGTTATTTTTTACATAATCCTAATTTCAAATTCAATTTCCTAGGAGGTTGCATTATTACTCTTTATTCTTTCAATCAATTTTTTTATTTAATTGAGTAATCATCTTTCCTACAATTTTACATTTTTCAATTATTTTGTAAGTTTCAAAATTCCAATTCAAATTTAATTCTCCCTCCTTTATTCAATTTTATATTCATGTATGGGGTGAACATTATTATGGTTAAATGACATATGAGTTTCGTGTTTGATCATAAGTACATATGGAGTTCTTATCTTATTTTGATAATTCAATTTCAAGCTACATTAAAGATGTTTGTGATGTTCCCTTTCATGCATATGATGGTAATTTAGTTCTCCTTTCATTCATAGCTATGATTTTCCCTCTCCCAAAATTGATCTCATTAATGAGGGCACATTGGTGTAAAAAGAGAATATGGAAACTTCTTTCGAAGATCTCCCTTCTAAACATGAATCTTTGGAGAATTGTGTTCCTTCTTCTCCTAAAAATTACCTCCCTCATAAGGATTATTTTGTGCAAGAGGATGATAGTATGGCTACTTATTCTAGTGATACCATAACTTCTTTTCATGATCTTCCTCCTAGAGATGAAGCATTTGTTACACATGATAGTCCCTTTCCTAATGTTTGTCTTAATCACAAGGATACTTTAGAGAAAGAGGATGATCCTATTTCCCATCATTATAATGCTTCCAATGCTCTCTCTCCCCAAATTGAATATCCTAACAAAGATCAAATCAATGCCATTCATATTGCTGAGAAACCAAAAATTGTTCCTGATTATCATGTGGTGCCTTACACATATAATGATGAGGTGTTTTCTTTAGAAACTAATGAGAACATAAAAATTGAAGCATAGTATACTCTCTTAGTTCCTACAATCCTCTCTCAAATTCAAACAAATATACTATGTCCTACTAAATAAGTTCCTACAAAAGAACTCTTAAGATGATTGGGGGTTCTTATATTTCACAACTTCTTTTTCTACAAAATCTAAGATGCCTGAATTTGATAATCAAAATTGTTATCCAAACACATGTTTATAAATTGATTGGACCTCTTTAAACTTCAATCCAATTCCACCTAAGAGTGAACCCTCTCTTGATCCTACACATAAATGCAATGGACAAGTTTTAGGATGTGTGCAACAAAGTTGTGAAAGTCATGAGAAATCACACTTTTCTAAGGAAAAGATAGGTTTACAACCTCTTCCTGTGTCAACATCTTCTCCTCCACTGTCTAGTTAATCCACACCTTATAATTCCAATTTTGTGTTACAGCGAGAAAAAAAAAATTCCGATCTTCTCCATGTCAATTTAATCACTCTCCTTTGGCCTAAAAGAAGAACGAAACATAGACAACATCTTGAAAATTCTTCTTTTTACACATCATCAAATTCATGACCATTCTACTAAGCAGTGTCAAGTTTTGAAAATAAAAATACAACATTATATTGATATAGGTGTCATAGAAATAACATCTAACAATGAATGTCATATTTCTCAGGATCATTTCAAATAACATTCAAGTTTCTATTATGTTTCTCCTCACTATGTGGTAGTGTTGGTTTAGCTATTGGGGCTCATTGTCATTCATGGTGGTACAATTTCAAGTGAAATCATATTTAGTGAGAAACATAATAGTCTATTTATCTTGTCTCTATGCTTAGGGGGCAAGAATATTATCCTTCCTCTTTCTAAATGTTTCACCATTTCTTTTATGGATTGCATTCTACATAAATTGATGTCCTTTCTTGAATATAATTATCATTCATGTGAGTACATGTGTGTCCCTTATTAGGAACTATTATTTATTTGGAATGGTATGTCTATTATGAATAATCTCTCCTAAGGAAATGTGTGATTCTTCCTCCTAATCTATCCATGTCATCTTACTTGGGGGGCAAGGATGGATTTTTCCATTTCTCTTTTGCTATCTAAAGTATCACTATTCCATGTGAGGGTTACATTTTTCATAACTTGATGTCCTTTCTTGCATGTAATTATCCTTCATGCAAGCACATATTTGTTCCTTGGTTAGGACCTATTCCTTGTTTGAAACGGTAAGTTTTTAATGAATGTTCTCTCCTTAGAGAATTTTTGTGATCTTTCTTTCTTTCTCTCTATCTCTCTTTGAATATTATCTCTTCTTTTGTGTTGCATTATTCATAACATGATGTCCTTTCTTACATAGAATTATCCTTCACGCACGTACATGTGTGTCCCTTGTTAGGACCTATTCTTTATTTGAAATGCCAGGTCTCTTATCAATAATATCTCTTTGGAAGTTGTGTAATTCTTCTCATTGTCCTTACATTTTGGGGGCAATGATTTCTTTCTCTCTTTTTCTCCTTTCTAAGGATCCATTTTTTCCTTTGTGGAGTGGTTTTTTTTCATGATTTGGTGGCATTCCTTATGTGAAGTTATTGTTTGCTCAAGGATTCTCTCTTATACAAGAGGTGTAAGTCCTTGGCTACAACCTCTTCTTTCACTTGGTAATATATATCTATCATAAACTTACCCTTCACATTGGTTCAAAAGGTGTGTCATCCTTCATCAAGAATCTCTTTCACCTAGCAATAGGAGGAAGGTATGAATTCTTATTCTCCTTCCTTTCTTTTGGTAGAAGATGTTATGTTTATTCAAGATAGCTCCTCTTGGAGGTATATGTCTTTTGAGAAAATATATCTTCTCCTCCAAGGATTCCCTTTACACTTGTTGCAAGATATCTCTTTTTCAACTATCTTATCCTTTCTTGAAGAGTATTCCCTCTCTCACTTGGATTTATGACATTGTTTCCTAAAGGATATCTTTGTGGTGTTGAAGGTAAGTTATCCTTGTTTCTAAGATTCCTTAAGACATCAACATAAAACTATGTTGACATCTTAAGGTGGGGGGTACCCATATCGCTCCCTTGTATCATATTGTACTATAACTCTTGCATATCATTTTTGCATGTCTTAAAGGGGGTGTTCATTCTTGGAACTACAGTAAAAACTCTTAGAGAGAGATTATTCACACTCAAAACTAGATGCAACATTTGATATATGTCTTAGACAGGGTTACACATCACTGAAACCAGAGCAAAGACTCTTAAATAGGATGGCCTCAAAACCATGTGTGTATTTATCATTCGCCATTTAGAATTTTCATTTACATTACATGTCTTAAAAAAGTTTAAGCACACTCACAAATAGAGAAAATACTCTTATGCAGGGTGATATACACTTGAAACTAGACATCACTTGCACACATGTACAAGGATGGGTGGAACTAGTTAAAAAAAGCTAGACTATTCCTACTCTCCTCCCCAAAAGGATCACCTAGATAAAAACATCTAGGGGAAAGTTTTCCATGTCCTTTCCCATGGATCACCTAGATAAAAACATCTAGGGGTGAGTAGTCCATTCTCTTTCTCACCATTCTTCTCATGGATCACCTGGATAAATACATCTAGTGTGTATTCATGCTCTCTCTTCTTCTTCTCATGAACTCATAGTTTTTCTATTGATATTTCATGGTTGATTCTTGTTTCTCTTTTATGTGATCACTCATGTTCGTGAGATGGTATTTTTCAAAAATGATATTAGTTGTTGAGACATTTTGATATCAAGGCCTCTTCAGATGGCTGACTTGAGGTCATGTTTGTCATTCTTAGTTTTTGTTGTGTGTCTTTGCATATGTTTGAGCGAGTTAAGATCATAAGATTAGGGGCTTGGTTCCTCGAAATTATCAATATCTTATAATCCTTGTGATTTTTCTCCGCATTCCTTATTTTCTTCATCCCTCTTTCTTCTACTTTACCAGAAAAATTTGCGTAAGCTCATACTCCGGTTAAAGTGGGGGCTAAATATAGCATCCTAAAATTGCACCCCTTTGTAATTTTGACCACATTCGAGTCCCTCACTTTAGCATTCTCATCCCTACGCTTAATTGGGACCTATTTATGTCTTCCCCATGATATAAACTTCATGTTTTCATCTTGCACTATGTTGGGGCCCCTTGTTCCTAACCCAATTTGGGGTAGGACTAGTGTGCCATGCCCTGGTCCTCCCTAATTGGGACCTAATTTGGCCCCTAGACCCTATCTCAAATTTGAGCGGGAATTGATTCCTCATGTCGGCCTATGTCAAAAAATTAAATGTTTGATGACAGGAAGGTATATAAGGAGGTCTTCCCCTCTCATTTGGATATATACATTCATGAAGGTGGAATTGGATCTCAAGCGTTCAAGCATTCATCATCAAGAATTCCTCAAGATTGCATATTCTTTATTCATCAATTGTGGAGCATTATTACATCATTCATTTTCAAGAATGTGTGTGTGTGTGTGTTAGGTTTTTGTCATGTTCATATCATTTCATACAACATATGTGATTACATCTAAGAAGAAAAGCATCATCGTCTATTGCAGATCTGAAGGTATACCTTTCCATCATTTATTTCAAACATTTATGGTATTTCATTTAAGGTTGATTCCAAATTGGGGTTTGACTTAGGAAAACCCCTATTCCCAACCGCTTTCTCCTTCTTTTGATATGCAGGAAATAGGTGTGTCGTTGTACCTCTGGAATTAAACTTTATTTGTAGAGATGGAAAAACCCTTTGCGATGTGTGGAAAGTTTAGAGGACCAAGAGGGTGGGCAACCTGGTTCGAACACATGGTCCATGCTCTTTTGGTATATTTTACAGTAGCTCTAAATTATTTCATACTTCTCAGATCCAGGTGCACGATGAAATCTTGAATCTTTAGCTCACTGTTTTCACTCATTTTGTCTTCAATTTCAGCACTTATTCAACTTAGAAAAGAGAGGGTCAAACACATTCCAAACGTAGTCAATCTACCTAATATTCAATCCTTGTATCATTTAAGATTGGATCTAGTGGATTCATCCCCTCTTTTGAATGTAAATTCCTCCAAGTGAAAATCAGATTAGTGATTTCCCCCTTCCATGTGGTGAATTTGCTAAGCCCAAATTTTCCACTTTACAGACCATAAATTACAAGAAATTTTATAAATGTAATGCTACACATGTACAATTCAAATTTAATATAATTTTAAATAAACTAAATAAAATTAAAAAAGGATATTTAAATAAAATGCAAGTGTACTTGTAACAACCAAATCAGAAACACATTCAGAATCAGTTGAATATAGAGGATCATGAATATCTACAATGTCACTATCTTCAGAAGGAGGTATTGTGATTATTCCATTTCCCATTATGAAACATATCCATCTCTAATATACTGACATTGTAGAATATTTGTGTTGTTTTCAATGTAGTCAACACAAAATCATGATTTTTCTTTTACTTTAATAACAAAAGGTTTGCCAAGCCCTGTAGTCATGACTTTATGTAAACTTCTAAAACCATTAATTGTTTAAGAATTATAAGGATCATATTCCATCGATCAATATCTTTAACATTCTAAAAATAATGTTTGTTGTATGTTGTGCCATGAGCACCAAAAATAACTTATGCACCATTCAACAATTTCATTTGAATTATGTCTAGTGTCACCTGCAAGAACTCATTCTAGCAAAGTGGACCCATAAGATACATACTTGTAAATTTACATTTCTAGAACGAAGTACATATGTATGTTAAACATGTACCTATGAGTTCATGTTGGTGAAGTGCATGCTTCACACATGCTCTTGTTCCACAATGCTCTCCTTTTCCATGTCCACTCTCGAAAAAGTTTCACAAAATCTTTATGTTATATTTTAGTAAGTTGTTGTGATAACTAATTGAATTCTTTTATAGACTTAAATTGCCATATCAAGTTATAATCTGTAACATCGTAAATTGTCATCGGGCTAATTTACACCTCATGGTTGTGCCTCTAATTTAGCATGGCCTATCTACATCACCTTTTTGTGTTCGTTTATGCCTAATCTCTAGCTTTACGGTCATTAACAACCTTTTGTGGGTCCTACCATGGGATACCCACCCTATTTAGCATTATTTTAGTGTTAATTATAGTGGGACTAAGGTGTGGAATGCCTTGGTCTGGATTAGGGAACCCCAAAATGTCATGGTCCTTCTTAATCAAGACCCATTTTAAAATGGGGTTGGGGTTATATCTCATCGACGGGATTTGATTCTTGTGGCTCCGCATAACCATTGGAGGTCGCCCTAATTTGTAATTTACCTAGAACCCAATATATAAAGACATTATATCAATTAATTTTAGATCTAAGTCTCCATCTACAAGCAATATAGCATTCGTCCATCCGTGAAGCATTCATTACCAATAATTTTCAGAGATCTTCAAGGCTACATATTCATCATCAAGCATTGTGGAAAATAGTCATATCAATTTTTATGCAAGTATGTGTGTGTGCTTAGGGTTTTGTGTTTTTCATGCCATTTCATACAACATTTGTGATTACATTCAAAGAGAAAAGAATCATCATCAACAATTATAAATCTGAGGTATATCTATTCAACATTTATTTCATTGTTTACATTATTTCATTCAAGGTTGATTCAAAACTGGGGTTTGACTTAGGCAAACCCCTATTCCCAATAATTTACTCCTTCTTTCTATGTGTAGGAAATATGTATATATTTTCATTCAAGAAGCTAAACCAAGTTCACAGAGATGAATAGGTTTAGCTTTTGATGATGAGAAATTTAGAGAACAAATATTGTGAACCAATGCACCCTTGTCCTTACAAACCAGGCCACACTTTTGGTAACATATCTCTGACATCTTATCTTACCAAGATATAGGTTGGTGACTCCATGGGACATTTGTAGCTTACTGTTTCTATCAATTTACATAATAAATTCCTTGTATTACCCTAATTTTAACATTTTCAAAATTTAACTTAGAAAGAGGGAACCAAACCCTAACTAGTTAATTTAATAAAAAATATCAGCCCTTTCCTAAGTTGGATTGAGTCTATATCTATTGTATTCAACCCTCTTTCAATGTATTAGATAATTTGGTTAATTGGTGTTATTATCCTACTTGATGAAACCCTAGTTCCAAATTACACCTCTACATTTTGGTGAACCTGACTCCTTGCATGCTCATTTTTTATTTATGGTCTCAAATATAATTTATAGGCATTTAAATAATAAATTTTTCAATCATAAATAATATTTTCAATTGCATTACATAAATTTAGTGGTTTCTTTCATACAAACCTTGATTTATTGTTATAAAATTGACTTGTGGGTTGCATAATTTTGTATTTTTTTCAGATTTGATTATTATGGCATTCTATTTTCAGATTTAAATACATTCAATCATTGTTTATGTATTTTCATTAGTAAAAAAATCATTAAAAAAATGCACATTGTTATCTTTTTATCATGCATTTTGCATATGTTATCATTTGAAAAAGAAAATTGTCATTATATTTTCATTTAGTTAGTTTTATGATACATTTATTTCATAGATATCATAACGGCTTAGCCTCCCTTATTTCACTCTATCCCTCTCCTAAGGATATTCCTCTCCATGAGGAAAGTTTAGTGCAAAAAAAGACCATTAACACTTCTTTAAAAACTCTCCCTTCTAAGGATGAAGTTTTGATGAATGATGTTGATCTTTCTCCTAAGATATGCCTCTCCCACAAGGATATCCTTGAGTAAGACTTTACTACATTTGATGAGCCATTTAGTACCCACAATTTTGATTTTTATCCTCCTCATCATGACATGATAATACAAGAAAATATTTTGGTGAAAGAGATTTCTCTTAAGCTATAAAAATTTAAGATATATGAAATTCCCCTTTATGAATCTTTCAATTATTCCTCTCCCAAATTTTCTCTCCCTAAAAAGGACATATTAATGCAATAAGATATTATTAACACTTCTCTTAATTACATCCCTATTTGGGATGAACCATTGGAGGATGATGCTGATTATTCTCTTAATATTTCTCTCCCCCATGAGAGTACCTTGGTGAAAGAGGATGATATTATGGTAAAAAAGGGTGATATGATTGGTAATTCCCTTCACAACACCTCACCTTATATTCATTTCAATAACCTTATTCTTAGAGATGAAGCATCAATGAGATCCTTTCCTAAGGTTTATCATGAGGATACTTTAGAGCAAGAGGGTAATGTCATTTACAATGCTCTCTCTCCTAAAGATGAATAACCTAATCAAGATCAAATCAATAACATTCATGTTGTTGAGAAGCCTAAGGGTGGAGTTAATCACCAATCTGATTATCTATTAACCTCTTTGATATTGTTTTTGGTATTGATGTCAGGATAAGACATCATGAGGTTTATAATAGTGGACTTTATGACAAATCTTTGTTTGGAAGTGAACATTCTCCTTTTGTGATCATTGGAACAAGTGTTTGTCTAATGTCGAGTGGTAAATATTTGTAAGGTTTATTGTTTGATACTTTATATCTTACTTTGTATTAGTTATTGATGTTAGCAGAAATCAAGAAGGAAGACTGAGAGGGGGAGGGTGAATCAGTCTTCATTGGATCAAAACAAATTAAACATCTAAACATAAACTGATAAACTATAGCAATGAACTAGATAAGAAAATTAACAACACAACACACAACACCAATATTTTGACGTGGAAACCCCGGTTAAGGGAAAAACTATGGTGGGAACCTACAAATAATAAGATTGTACTATGTAGTAGTATTTGAAAATATTACAATGGGGAATGTACATGCATTTAGGCACACTGCCTAGAGCTCACTACTCAAAAGATATATTCTTGGAAGGCTACATCCCTCAGGAAAGTCTCACTGAATTACAAAATTATTTGGACTACAATCCAAAAGAAATGAACTACAATAATAGCATCTACAAATGCCTGATGACAGTTCTGGCTAAGCACAATTGTCTGCTCTACAACATCAATCTCACCTCAACACTACATTGAATGGTAGGTCTCTTGTTCACACAAAAACCTCTCTCTAATAATGTAGACACAATACTAGCAAATAAATTACATAATCATCTCACCTATAAATACAAAACATCAACCTTGTTAACAAGGTTAGCTAAACCCTAACCCTCAACTCATAATTATAAAAATTAAATTACACGATACAAATATCGATCACTAGACCAATATAATAATTTACATTACATAGCATGGACCTAATTCAAATTCCCAAATGATCACATCCATCAAGAATCATGCCAAGATCAACTGCAACACGCTACACCACCAGAAATATCGCATAACACCAAAAAATCATAACCGATTCATAGAAATAACCAGAAAACTCGTAAAACAATCAATCTAGATCACCAAAAAAAATAGGACATGACTAGGAGACACCATCAAACACATTAGAACGTCTGTGAATAGTTGCACCAACACTACTTTTCAAATCTTCATCGATCAACATCTCAAAGGTCAAGAACAAAACCAATCAGCAATTGTCATGAAGAAAGATAACTTGCAAAGCATCAAATCATGAACCATCATAAATTAAGATATAAAAGATCATCCCAAACAATATCCCAAATCCTCAACACAAGATTTGATCACACCAAAATATACTAGAGGAAATACCAGATTCCACAAAATAATGATCGACAAAACCAAACTTCAAAACCGAATCAAAAACTCTTTTCAAACTCACCAAAATAAATCACATGAATATGTTGACAACAATTACAATGACATATCCTACCAACAGCAATGACAACAACCAAATCTAACAATCTCCCTTACAATCCAACAATCTCCCCCTTTGGCATTGATGGCAACATATGAATGTGAAAAACAATCAATGCAAAGAAAGAAGATATCACCACCAAACTCCCACTAAGATAAAAATAGATAGAATTTTTTCACATGATCTCTAGATCCCCCTTTGAAAACAATTCCAAAGATCTCCAGAATAGAAAATCAAACAAAATCATCAATCTCACTCCCTTGGGATACACAACCAAATCAACAGACTACTCTAGCAGAGGAGCAACATCAACTCATCAATCCGAATAAAAGAATAAGGCTCTGAGTTCCACCAGATCGATGCAAATCAATGTATCTAATTCTCATTAGCGGGGGTGGATATCCCTAACTTATCTCTTAAATAGGCAAAGGTTTAGTGAAAATATCTACAATTTGTTCATTTGTAGATACATACTCCAGCTCCACCTTCCTTTCACTGACTTGCTCTCTCAAGTAGTTATATTTGATTGATACATGCTTATTTTTTGAATGTTTCACCGGATTCTTTAACATGTTTATAGAACTATAATTATCGCAGTATATAGTAATAGGCCTATCATGAATAACTTTGATATCTTTCAACATTTGCTTCATCCAAACTATCTAAGTGCAGTTACTAGCAGCAACAATGCACTCAACTTCAACTGTAGATAAAGATATTGAATCTTTTTTCTTGTTGTCCCATGAAACCAACCTCTTACCTAAAAAGAATGTTCCACCGGTAGTACTCTTCTGGTCATCAACATCAGTGTAAGCACATAACATGAAATCATCATTCTTCAGATACCATAAACCATAATCCACAATTCCCTTTAGATATATGAATATCCTCTTAACAACAATGACATGACTCTCCTTCGGATCAGCTTGATAACTAGTAGCCATACACACAGCATGCATAATGTCAGGCCTAGTCTGAGTAATATATAGTAGTCCACTAACCATAGATATGTACAAACTCTTATTAGCTTTAGGAGATTCATCATTTTTGGACAGTTTACAACCAGTCACCTTACGAGTTCCAACTAGTTTGGAATCATCTAGTCCAAACTTCTTCAACAGTTCCTTCACATACTTAGTTTGAGTTAAAAAGATACCTTTTCCTATCTACACAATTTGCAAACCTAAGAAAATCTTCATCTCACCAATCATAGATATCTCAAATTCTTTCTGCATATCATTGGAAAACTTCATACTCATATCATCATCACCACCAAAAATAATGTCATCAACAAAGACTTCAATAATCAAAATGTTATCATTTTCAATTTTAAAGTACAGATTATTGTCAGCAGCACCTTTGGTAAACCCCAATTTCAACAAATAGTTATCTAATCTAGCATACCAGACTCTAGGAGCTTGTTTCAGTCCATAAAATGCTTTCTTCAACTTACATACAATATCTCCATCATCCAACAGTGAAAATCCATCAGGTTTCTCAATGTAAACTTCTTCCTTTGTTAGGATTCCCAAAGATACTGAGAGGGGGGGTGAATCAGTATCTAACCAGTTATCAGATTTCCTGACCTTATTAAATAAATTGCATTCCAAAATGGTGTACCAATAAACAAGAATGAATGCAGTAAATATGAACAATAAACACAACATAGAAAGCACACCATAACACAATATTTTGGCGAGGAAACCCAATGTGGGAAAACCTCGGTGGGATTTGTGACCCACAATATTCACTCACTGACCAATGAATGGATATTACTTACAATAGGTGGTGCCTTCACATGGAGGAAGGCCAACTGCCTAGAGCTCACTTCTCAATTACAAAAGGAATTCTCGCTGACTTACAAAATGGATTATGAAAATCCAATGTGATGTACTGCTACAAAAAGAATTTGCTATGCCAGGTTCAGTACCGGTTTAAGCTCATACAATAACCATAAACCTTTTTCCAAAATATGCCTTAATATCTGCTCATCATATCCATCCTATCATCTATATATGTCTACAAAATGATCTACAAGATCTCATACTTATATATGAGTTTTATTACAATATGCCATGTCGGCTTACAAAAAGATATTACAATTAAATACAATATGCAATAAACAAAATCCTATCAGCTAGGGTGTCGGTAAACATTCTTGTCGTTGCCGGTGAACTATCTGTCAGTGTAGAGTTTGTCAGTGCCGGTGCTTGTCAGTGCCATAAGATTGCAAGATTGCCATCAATGAAAATACCTTCAATCACCTACAATTCTCATTAGAGTGTGTAATGCCAACAATCTCCCCCTTTGGTATTGATGGCAACACTCATGAGAAAAATCCAAAATTGTATCCAAAAATTGAAGTCCAAAAATCTTTTCAAAACTATGTGCTCCCCCTGAGAATATGATCTCTTTTGTCAATCATTTTTCTCTTCTCTACTACTCCTCCTTTGACATCAATGATAAAGGCTATCAAAATGTCAACTGAGTGTAGTTATCATCTAGAACCCTGTAACCGGTTGGTTACAATCTGAAAAAGGTCTACCAATACAAAATCCAGGCTCTCAATGAACCTGTCACCATCCTTCAATGTTGCCTTTGTTCTTTGAATGGTACTAGTGAAGAAATTCAAGGTACATGGACTTTGAATTAGCAATAGAGATAATAACAAATGAACCTATAATGAGTACACCGGTACAGAATGTTGATCCAGTCACACCGACATCATCTGAGAATTCCACAATAACTGAAGAACATCAGCAAGCAAAAACACCCTGGTATGTAAGACTGAACCACTCTAAAGATCATATAATTGGGAACAAGTATCAAGGAGTTATGACTAGAGGAAGATTGGAAAATGAAGAGGTATGTCTTATTTCTCAAATTGAACTAGCATCAGTTAATGAGGCATGTGAAGATAAACACTAGATTAAATCTATGGAAGATGAATTGGAACAAATTGAAAAGAATAACACATGGACATTAGTTCCCCAACCTAAAGATAAAAATGTAATTGGAACTAAATGGGTATTTAGAAATAAACTTAATGAAGATGGTAAGGTAATAAAAAATAAAGAAAGATTAGTGTGTAAGGGATATTCACAGAAAGAAGGAGTTGATTACAATGAAACCTTTGCACCGGTAGCTAGAATTGAGGTAGTCAGATTATTCTTAGCCTTTATAGCACACAAGAACTATAAAGTATATCAAATGGATGTTAAATGTTCATTTCTGAATGGTGATCTTGAAGAAGAAGTTTACATTGAACAACCTAATGGATTTTCATTGACAGATGAAAAAGATATGGTTTGCAGGTTAAGGAAAGCTTTGTATCGACTAAAACAAGCTCCTAGAGCTTGGTATGCTAGGTTGGACAAATATCTTTTGAAGATTAGTTTCACTAAAGGTAATGCTGACAGCAACTTATATTACAAAGTAACTAATGATGACATCTTGGTTATAGAAGTTTTTATTGATGATATAATATTTGGAGGAGAAGATGGATTATGTAAAGATTTTTTTAATAAGATGCAAGAAGAATTTGAAATGTCTATGATTGGGGAGATAAAATTATTTTTAGGATTACAGATTTCACAAACTGATAAAGGTATATTCTTATGTCAATCTAAGTACTTGAAGGAATTACTAAAGAAATTTGGCATGAAAAACTCTAAACCGATAAGCAAACCTATGACTACAACTGATAAAACTGTCTACCATCATCATAAGCTCTGATCTCCTTCCCAAGGTTCTCATCTACCTTCACATTTGCACTCTCAACTATCTTTCTCAATCTCTTGTTATAGAATCGGTAGGCTTTACTCTTTGTGGAATGACCCAAAAAGATACCTTCATCACTTCTAGCAGCAAACTTTCCAAGATCATCATCTCTCTTAATATTTAACATTTGCTACCAAAAACTTTGAAATATTTCATAGTAGGAATATGACCAAACCAAAACTCATAAGGGGGCTTACCAATATCACCTTTGATATGAACTCTATTGAATGTATAAATTGCAGTGCTAATAGCTTCT
Source organism: Cryptomeria japonica (assembly GCF_030272615.1). NCBI lineage: Eukaryota > Viridiplantae > Streptophyta > Pinopsida > Cupressales > Cupressaceae > Cryptomeria > Cryptomeria japonica. Next base: position 600,724,903 of record NC_081412.1, on the reverse strand, counting down.
CTCTATTGGCATTGCATGAAGATTGCATTGATGTTAATTGCAACTAGTAATGAAGATGTATTGTAACTGGTAATGATGCAGGAAAGCAACAAGTAGTAAAATAGTGAAGGCAACCAATATTATTATTGAAGCAGAGAGATCAATTGGTAACCCTAACCCATTGATAAGAAGAACCCTAACTAATGGAGCTTGGAGAATCAGTTGTGATGATCTATGATCGAATGGTGATCGGAGATGAAGATGCCACGTGGGCATGATGTGTGTGATGAGTTTTGAAGTGGATTTGCCTCGAAGAGATAACCGTTTATCTTGGGAATGATCAATTTCTTAGTATAGAGTGACAAATGTGTGATGAGCTACAAGATCCAATGTGAAGTGATCTAGGAGCGGTTGAAGTTGTCTTGAATAATCTGTAGTTGATTTTTATGTAATCTAATGGTCAAGATTAAACTGATATGTTTGTAATCTCTATGAGATCTGTAGATTTTGTGTTGATTTACCAAACTATTGTATTTGTTTTTAAGTTTGATGAGTTGTTTGTAATTGAGTTGGCAAATTTGGCTAGGTGTGTGAGTTGTTCTTGCTGAACTAGAAGGTGTATCTGCAGAATTTTGTGAAGGCAAATAGGAGCAAAAAAGGATATGATTAAGCAAAGCAATGCTATTACCAAATCAGCAAAGAACCTATTGTTCTTTAACCATTACAATAGTTTAAATCCCCTAACAGGGTAAGCTTTAATAGGCTTCTTGTTGAAATCTTCTAACTAGGTGATCCATTAGCTTGGATTTGAAATCCTCCGCCGAGGTTACCTTTAATAGGGTATTACCTTTAACAAGGTATTTGTAGTCAGTCCCTTAATTGGGTGGTCCTTAACCGGATCTATTCTTAACAGGACATTTTTGTAAAAGCTTCTAACAAGGCTTGGCTTGTTGGCATTTGCATGAAGATTGAATTAATGAAATGTTATGTTGTTATTGATGTCAATTAACCGGTAATGATGTTACAATTTTGTTTTGCAACCGGTAGGAAGAGCTAGTGAATGGAACTGCAACTGGTAGGTGAGCTTGTGGAGGAAATAGGTATTACTTATGAAGAGGAGAGATCAACCGGTAACCCTACCTTTTGATGAGACCAAACCCTAACCGATGGAGCTTGGTGAATCGGTTGTAGTGGTTTATGATCAAATGATGAACGGTAATGATTATGACACATATGAATCTTGTATGTGAAGAGTTTCAAATGATTTATGGTGCATAGAGATGATATTTTTTATCTTGGGAATGAGAAAGTTCATTGCATGAAGTGGAAACCACCTGATGAGTTATAGAGTTTGATGAAGTGGTGATCAAGGAGTAGTCGAGGTTGTCTTGAATGATGTGCAGTGATTTCTATGTAATCCAATGGTCATACTTGAACTGATTTGTTTGTAATCTCTATGAGATATTTGGCTTTTGATGTGTTACCAACCTATTGTTTTTGTTTATAAGGTCGATGAGTTGTTTTGGTATAGTGTTGGCAATTTGTGGTTGAGAGTAAGAGTGAGTGGTTGTCAAACCTGATAATGTATCTGTAGTATGTGTAAAGGAAGATAGGAGCATGAAAAGGATTTGAACAAGCAAGTGTAGTGTTATTCAAACAAATTAGCAAACCCATGTTGTTTTATAGCAATTACAACAGTCAAATCCCCTAACCAGGTAAGCTCTAACAAGCTTAGTGTAATTCAAATCCTCTAACCAGGTGATCCATTAGCTTGGATTTCAAATCCTCTACCAAGGTTACTCCTAACAGGGTATTGCTTATAATAGGGAATTATAGTCAATCCCTTAACCAGGTAGTCCCTAACAGGATCTATTCTTAACGGGACTTTTGTAAAGCTTTAATAGGCTTGGGTCCTAATAGGGCGAACTTCAAAAGAGTTCAGAATACTTGTGGGTATTCATCCCCACCATGGTTTTTCCCATTTGGGTTTCCACATCAAAATTATTGTGTCAAGTGGTGAATGCTTTTGTGGTTATGTTTTCTATAGTTAAATTGCTTAACTACTAAATCCACTTAGATATGATATGATGACCAGTAGCAATCTAAAATATGGTTTAACTACTGTCAATAATGTATTTGAATGATTTGGTTAAAAGGTTTTGAGAGTTTCAAATTTGTTTTACTATTAGTATGTTATTACAGTCAATCAGTTTACTTGAGAAGTAATATTGCATTTGATAGTGTAGTGTTTAAACTAGTCAGTTCTGAGTTTGACTTGAGAGGTTATTTTTGAGATTGGTGAAAGTCTAATCAGTTTTCTATCTACCAATTCACCCACCCTCTTAGTATCTATTTGGATCCTTATTGATTCATCATACAATCAATTGGTATTAGAGCATTTCAGGTCCTCTAAGGTCTAAGCCTAACAACTAGAGGTAAAGATCTTGAAGAACATGATGAAGAAAGAAGGTTTGAAGTTTAATAGAGAAAACTACAGAATATGGAGTGATAGAATGAAAATCTACATCAAGAGTCTAGGAAGTCAATACTAGGAACATGTTGTTACTCAATATGTTGTACCTAGTGGGACTATGTCTGATGATCAAAAGAAAGAGCAACAAGAAAACAACCAAGCACTAGAGGCCATTATCAGTTCTTTGTCTGATTCAGAGTATGTTGATGTCCATGATCTGGAGACTACTTATGAGGTATGGAAGAAACTTGAGGAAATCTATATTGGTGATGAGTATGTGAAGATTGTCAAAGAAGAGAGTTTGAGAGGAAAATTCAATGACATGCGGATGGCTGAAAGTGAAAATATTCAATAGTATGGTCAGAGGATCAAGGAGATAGTCGGTGAGATCAAGAGTGTTGGTGGTAAAGTGGAGGATGCCGCAGTGATTAGTAAGGTGTTGAGAACCCTTCTATCAGTCTACATTATCCGAGTTGCAGCCATTCAGGAGTTAAAGTCTATTGATAAAGCTAAGGTAACTCTTGACTCCATCATTGGTAAGCTTACTGCATTTGAATTAAATGGTTATGATGGTAGTGCTCAAAAATTGGAATCTGCATTTAGAGCTTCAGTTTCTAACCCATCTATGAGGAAAAGTAGAGATGACAGTCATAGTAATGAATCTAGATCGAGCTGAGAACTTGATGTTGAAGACAGTCTGGTTGAGCTTGAAGCATTTTTGGCCAACCAGTTGCCCAAAGGTAAATTACCTTTGAAATGCTTTGCATGTAACAAGATTGGGCACATTGTAGCTAACTATCCTAATGGTGATAATGAGCAAAAGCGTGATAAATTCAAGAAGTACAAAGGTAAAGGCAAAAGAGATTGTCTCATTGCAGTTGATGGTGGTATCACTGATGAGAAATATGAGGGAGATGCTAATGAATACATTGTCTTTGTTGCCATTAAAGAAGAGACATGTGATCAGAAGGCATTAGTTTCTCGCATGGATAGTTTTGATGATTGAATCATAGATATTGGTTGTTCACACCACATGACCAATGACCGGAGCAAATTTCTTACTTTGAAGTAATTTGATGGAGGAGTTGTGAGATCTGGTAATGACTCACCCTACATGGTAAAAGGAAAGGGAACTATTTCTCTTAATTGAAAGAGTAGTGCAGATCATATCTACTGGGTTGAAGAATTAAAGCACAATCTTTTGAGCGTAGCACAACTCAATGACAAAGGTTATCCATTGGAATTTAAGAATGGAATGTACAAAATATATGGAGCAAAGGTGAACTAATTGTAACCGGCAAGCAGACAAAAGGTAATCTATTTCACCTAAATCCTAAAGTCAACGACTGTTTAATTGCAAAAATAAATGATAGTTGGCTTTGGCATCAGAGATTTTATAATATAAATTTTGATAACATTTTAAAAGTTAGTAAGTCCAACTCAGTGAGAGGTTTGCCTTAGTTGGAAAAACCGGTAAATGCTCTGTGTAAAGAATGTCAGTTGGGAAGATGACATCCTCAGCTTTTAAGAGAAAATATTTTTTACCAGAACATTTGTTAGATCTAGTTCATACAAATCTTTGTGGACCCATAAGGACTAAAAGTATTCAAGATGAAAAATATTTTATGATCTTCACTAATGATTACTCAAGAATGATGTGGGTCACATTCTTGAAGGATAAATCAGAAACCTTTAGTAAGTTCAAGGCATTCAGATCCTTAGCTAAAAAGGAAAGTGGTAAGAAGATAAAATGTCTAAGGACTGATCAAGGTGGTGAATTTACTTCTGAGGAATTCACTAGATATTGTGAAGAAATTGGAATCAAGAGGCAAATTTCTGCACCGAGGACACCATAATAAAATGGTATTGTAGAGAGGAACAACCACTTAGTTGTTGAAGCTACTAAAATGATGCTAATACAAGGAGGTGTAGCCAAAACTTTATGGAGAGAAGTTGTCAACACAGTTCTCTACACTATGAATAGGATATTGGTAAAAAGAGGTAAGGATAAAACTCCTTATGAATAATGGTATGGTAGATCACCTAATGTTAGCTATTTTAAGATTTTTGGCAGTAAATTTTTTATTAAGAGAGGTGACTATGTTAGCAAGTTTGAGGCTAAAAATGATGAAGGCATATTTCTTGGTTACTCCACCAAGAGTAAGGCCTATAAATGTTAGAACAATTGGACATAGAGAATCATTTAATGCATTGATGTTCAAGTGGATGAGTATCTTGAAGTCTCAAGAGAAACTAGTGAGGATAAAAAGGAAGAACATCCTTGCATTCTGATTTTGGAACCAGAACTAGTGAAACCAGAAGCTAGTGAAGGGAATATTGTTGTACCAGTTCAACTGGAATAGGTAGATTTAGAAGAAGATGATGATAATAAATAAGGACCTAAAGATAATGATCATGTCATTCCAAGGTATGTGAGACTCAATCATAATCCTGACTAGATTATTGGAGATAAAGATGTTGGAGTGTTAACTAGAAGAAGAATCAGAGAGAATTCTTGCATGATCTCCACTATTGAGCCTAGAACTGCTAAGGAAGTATTTGGAGATGACCACTAGATCAAAGCTATGGAAGAGGAGATTGATTAAATTGAGAAGAACAACACATGGACCCTAGTATCTAGATCGGTGAATAAAAATGTGATAGGTACTAAATGGGTATTTAGGAATAAACTAAATGAAGATGGAATAGTAGTCTAAAACAAAGTTAGATCGATATGCAAAGGCTATGCACAGGAAGAAGGAGAAGACTATGGTGAGACATTTGCACCAATTTCTAGACTAGAAGGTGTCAGGACTCCACTTGATTTTGCATCACATAAGGGATTCAAATTATATCAGATGGATGTGAAGTCAACATTTCTAAATGGAATACTGGAAGAAGAAGTATACATTGAGAAGCCAAATGGTTATGCTTTGACTGATGCAAAAGATATGTTGTGTAAATTGCACAAGGCACTATATGGTTTGAAGCAAGCACCGAGATAATGGTATGAAAGACTACATTCACACCTGATAAAGATAGGTTTTTCAGAGAATTAATGAAGACAACAATATATATCTCAAATCTGAAGGAGATAAGATACTGGTTAGTGAATTATTTGTGGATGATATCATATTTGGAGGCAATGATGACATGAGTTATGACTTTGAAATTAAGATGAAAAGTGAGTATGAAATGTCTCTAGTGGGAGAGATAAAAAATTGCATATGTTTGCAAATTTAGCAAATGAAGAGTGGTATTTTTATCGCACAATCTAAATATGTGAAAGAGGTATTGAAGAAATTTGGAATGAGTGACTATAAACAAGTTGGGACACCAATGGTTACATGTTGTAAACTCTCTAAGGAGGATGAAACCATATCTATTGATGAAAATGAGTACAAGTCAATGATAGGGAAATTACATTATGTTGTTCACAACAGACCGGATATAGCTCATGCAGTTGGTCTAGTTGCCATATTTCAGAAGAATCCAAAGGAGACACACTTGATAGCAACCAAAAGAATATTTAAATATTTAAAAGGTACTATTGACTATGGTTTATGGTATCCATATGGAGGTAAATTTGATTTGAAGATTTATACAGATGCAGACTGGGCAAGTAATGTTGATGATAGAAAAATAACAATTGGTGGTGCATTCTTTCTTGGAGGAAGACTTGTACCATGGAGTAGCAAGAAGCAAAATTATATATCACAGTCCACTACTGAAGCTGAGTATGTTGTAGTGTATATGAATTGTACCCAGACAATCTAGATGAAACACATTCTGGAAGGATTCAAGTTGAAGTTTACAGAACCGGTAAAGATTTTATGCAACAACACCATTGCAATAAATATTTCAAAGAACCCAATGTTGCATGCTAGAACCAAGCATATTGAGCTAAAATATCATTTCTCGAGGGAAAAAGTGTAGAGTAAAGATGTGTATTAGAGCATGTTTCTACCAAGGAGTAGCTTGCAGATATCTTTACTAAACCTCTGCCTAAGACTAATTTTGAGTATCTTAGAGGTTAGCTAGGGGTTGTGCCCCTACATGAGGTCAATTGAGCATGATGTAGAATACATCAGTCCCAAAGCTAATTGAAGAATTTTATAGCAGGGTTGGTGTAGAGTGGAGTTATTCCATAGGGGGAACATCAATTTCCAATTTGATGATGTTTAACAGTGAAGTTTGGCATTGCATGTTTTACTTTCACTTTGCCATTGTTGTCAAAGGGGGAGAAGAACTATAAGACTATGAGGAGAATTTTATGACTGTGAGAAGATCTATAGCCAGTTACCAATTGAAGTCATGGAGACTCGGTTGAAGGAGAATAAATGGTAAAATGTAAACCAGGATTCCTATACACATCATCACAATCAAGGGTATTGATACTTGTATTGCCATCAATGCCAAAGGGGGAGATTGTTGGCATTTGCATGAAGATTGCATTAATGAAATGTTATGTTGTCATTGATGTTAATTAATTGATAATGATATTGTAGCAACTGGTAGGAAGAGCTAGTGAAGGGAACTGCAACTAGTAGGTGATCTTGTGGAGGAAATTGCTATTACTTATGAAAAGGAGAGATCAAACGGTAACCCTACCTGTTGATGAGACAAAACCCTAACTGATGCAGCTTGGTAAATCAATTGTACTAGTTTATGATCAAATGATAAATGGTAATAATTATGCCATGTATGTATGTTGTATAAGAAGAGGATTTTCAAATGATTTATGACGCGTAGAGATAAGGTTTTTTATCTCGGGAATGAAAAATTTCATTGCATAAAATGGAAACCGCATGATGAGTTACAGAGTTCGATGAAGTAGTGATCAAGGAGAGGTCGAGGTTGTCTTGAATGATGTGCAGTGATTGCTATGTAATCCAATGGTCATACTTGAACCGATTTGTTTGTAATCTCTATGAGATATTAGGTTTGTGATGTGTTACTGACCTATTATTTTTGTTTGTAAGGTTGATGAGTTATTTTGTTATAGTATTGGAAATTTGTGGTTGAGAGTAAGAGTGAGTGGTTGTTGAACCTGATAATGTATCTGCAGTATGTGTAAAGGCATATAGGAGCATGAAAAGGATCTGAACAAGCAAGTGTAGTGCTATTCAAATAGATCAACAAACCCCTGTTGTTCTCTAACAATTACAATAGTCAAATCCCCCAACTGGGTAAGCTCTAACGAGCTTAGTGTTATTCAAATCCTCTAACCAAGTGATCCATTAGCTTGGATTTCAAATCTTCTACTGAGGTTACTCCTAAAAGGGTATTGATTCTAATAGGGAATTATAGTCAATCCCTTAACCGGGTGATCCCTAATAGGATTTGTTCTTAATAAGACTTTTGTAAAGGTTCAACGGGCTTGGCTCCTAATAGGGTGAACTTCAAAAGAGTTTAGAATACTTGTGAGTATTCATCCCCACCGTGGTTTTTCCCTTTTGGGTTTCCATGTCAAAATTATTTTGTTAAGTGGTTAATTCTTATGTGGTTATGTTTGTTATGGTTAAATTTCTTAACTAATAAATCTACTTAGATATGATATGATGACTGACAGCAATCTGAAATATGTTTTAACTACTGTCAGTAATGTATCTAAATGATTTAGTTAAAAGGTTTTGAGAGTTAAAATGTGTTTTACCATTATTATATTATAATAGTCAACTAGTTTAATTGACAAGTAATATTGCATTTGATAGTACAGTGTTTAAACTAGTCAGTTCTGAGTTTGACTTGAGAGGTTGTTTTTAAGATTGGTGAAAGTCTAATCAGTTTTCTATCTACTGATTCAACACCCCCCCCCCTCTTAGTAGCTATTTGGATCCTTATTCATTCATCATACCATGATGGCTCCTAACAGGGCAAACTTCAGAAGAGTTTAGAATACTTGTGGGTATTCATCCCCACCATGGTTTTTCCCATTTGGGTTTCCACGCGAAAAATCATTGTGTCAAGTGGTGAATAATTGTGTGGATGTGTTTTTGATATGGTTGATATGAATGACTGGTAAATCCAATTAGATGTGTTTGAATGAGTGGAAATGATTTGAAATGTACTATTACTAATATTAGTAAAGTGGTTTAATAGTTTGGTTAAATGGTATTTGAGTTTTAGATCTGTTGCATTGTATCATTGATGTTTTGGTCAACCAGTAAAGTTTGACAGTGCAGATGTAGTTTTTGATATAGAGACTAAACTAATTAGTTTAGAAAGTTGTTTCTGAGTTGGAATTGAGTTTGGTGAAATTTTAGTATATTTTCTATCTACTGATTCACCCCCCCTCTTAGTAGTTGTTTGGATCATTATAGTTTCATCATATTATCAGTTGGTATCAAAGTAGTCTAGGTCCTCTTGTGTTTAGGCCTAATATATTGAGGAAAAGATCTAGGATAACATGATGAAGAAATAAGGTCTAAAGTTCAATAGAGAAAACTACAGAATGTGGAGTGATAGTATGAAGATCTATATCAAGAGCTTAGGAAGTCAGTACCGGGACCATGTAGTTACTAAATATAACTTGCCTAGTAGGATTTTGATAGATGATTAAAAGGAGCAATAGGAGAATACTCAAGCATTGGAAGCCAACATCAGTTCCTTGTCTAATTCATAATATGTTGATGTTCATGGATTGGAGACTACATATGAAGTATGGAAGAAACTGGAAGAAATCTATAGTGGTGATGAGCATGTTAATATTGCCAAGGAAGAGAGTCTGAGAGGAAAATTTAATGATATGTGGATGGTTGAAGGAGAAAACATTCAACATTATGGTCAAAGAATTAAGGAGATAGTTGAAGAAATCAAGAGTGTTGGAGGTATAGTGGAGGATACCACTGTGGTTAGCAAGGTGTTGAGAACCCTTCTACCGATCTATGCAATCCGAGTTACAGCCATTCAAGAACTCAAATCTATTGATAAGACAAAGGTAACGCTTGACTCTATCATTGGTAAATTAACTACATTTGAACTAAATGGTTTTGATGGAAGTATTCAGAGATTATAATTGGCATTTAGAGCCTTAGTCTCAACCCCATCGATAAGAAAAGCAGAGAAATGGGCTACAGTCATGAGTCTAGATCTAGCGGAGAGGTAGATGATGAAGATAGTCTGATTGAGCTTGAAGCATTGTTGGCAAAGCGGTTACCTAGAGGTACTGTTAAGTATAGAGGTAAACAACCGATGAAGTGTTTTGCATGTAATTGGATTGGAAATATTACCGAAAAACTGTCCAAATGGAGATAATGAGAAAAAACGTGACAAGTATAGGAAGTATAAAGGCAAAGGTAAAAGAAATTATCTCATTGTAGTGGATGGAGGAATTATAGATGAAGAATTTGAGGAAGATGCAAATGAGGACATTGTCTTTGTTGTCATTAAAGAAGAGATGTTATATCAAAAGGCATTGTTCTCTCACTTGGATAGTTCAGATGACTGGATTATAGACAATGGTTGTTCACACCACATGACCAATGACCGGAGAAAGTTTCTTACTTTGAAGGAATTTGATGGAGGTGTTGTCAGATTTGGGAATGACACTCCCTACATGGTGAAAGGGAAAGGATCCATCTCTCTGAATGGTAAAAGTAGTGTAGATGATGTCTACTAGGTTGAAGGACTAAAACACAATCTTTTGAGTGTTTCTCAACTCAATGACAAAGGTTACCCACTGGAATTCAAGAATGGAATGTGCAAGATTTATGGAAATAAAGGCAAACTGATTGCAACTAGAAAATAGACAAAAGGTAACTTGTTTCACCTAAACTCTAAAGTCAACAATTGTTTAATTGCAAAAGTAGAAGATAGTTGGCTTTGGCATCAGATATTTTATCATGTAAATTTTGATAACATTGTAAGAGTCAATAAGTCAAAATCAGTAAGAGGTTTGCCACAGTTGGACAAACCGATGAATGCTTTGTGCAAGAAATGTCAATGAGGAAAAATGACATCATCAACTTTCAATGGAAAATCTTTCTCACCTAAACATTTGCTAGATTTGGTTCATATCGACCTTTGTGGACCAATGAGGACTAGGAGTATTCAAGGTGATCAGTACTTCATGATCTATACCCATGATTTCTCAAGGATTATGTCGGTCATATTCTTGAAAGGAAAGACATAAGCATTTAGAAAGTTTAAGGCATTCAGAGCCTTGGTTGAAAATGAAAGTGGAAGAAAATTGAAGTGCTTAAGAACTAATCAAGGTGGTGAATTTACTTCAGAGGAATTCACTAGATACTATGAAAATAATGGAATTAAGAGGCAACTTTTTGCACCTAGGACACCACAACAGGAATAGTACTATAGAAAGGAACAACCGGTTAGTAGTTGAAGCTGCTAGGACTATGATAATTCAAGCAGGTGTAGCTAAAAACATTCTAGAGAGAATTTGTCAACACAACTATTTATACAATGAACTCGATACTTGTTAAAAGAGGTAAGGACAAAACACCCTATGAGTACTAGTATGGTATATAACCTAATGTCAGTTACTTTAAGATTTTTGGTAGCAGATATTTTATCAAAAGAGGTGATTATATTGGTAAGTTTGATGCCAAGAGTGATGAAGGCATATTTTTTGGTTATGCCACCAAGAGAAAAGCATACAAGTGTTACAACAACTGAACTAAGAAGATCATTGAAAGTGTTAATGTCTGAGCAGATGAGTTTCCTTAAAATTTAGGAGAAACTAGCAAGGAGAAGGAGGAAGAAGAACCTTACATACTATTTTTGGAACCGGAACCGGTAAAGCTGGAAGTTGGTGAACTGAATATAGAAGCCCTAGTTCAACCGGAACAAGAAGCTCCAGTAGAAGATGAAGAAAGTGAAGAAGAAGAAGAACTTGAAAACCAAGATCATGTTATTCCAAGGTATGTTAGACTCAATCATAGCCCCGATCAGATTATTGAAGACATGAATGCAGGTATATTAACTAGAAGAGGGATAAGAGAGAACTATTGTATGATGTCCACCATTGAGCCTAGAACAACAAAAGAAACCTTTGGAGATGAACACTGGATCAAGGAAATGGAAGAAGAACTTGACCAAATAGAGAATAGCAATACATGGTCACTGGTACCCAGAATGGAGAATAAGAATGTAATAGGTACAAAATGGGTATTCGAAAAATAAACTAAATGAAGATGGAGTAGTAGTCAAGAATAAGCCAGACTTGTATGCAAAGGATATGCACAAGAATAAGGTGAAGATTATGGTGATACATTTGCACCAGTTGCAAGACTAGAAGGAGTAAGGACTCTACTTGCATTTGCATCATACAGAGGATTCAAAGTATATCAGATGGATGTTAAATCAGCATTCCTAAATGGAATATTGGAAGAGGAAGTCTGCATTGAATAACCAGATGGTTATGCTTTAACTGTAGAAAAGGATATGGTGTGCAAATTACATAAGGCATTATATGGATTGAAGCAAGTACTAAGAGCATGGTATGAAAGATTGCACTCTCACTTAGTGAAGATAGGTTTTCAAAGAACCAGTGAAGACAGTAACATATATCTCAAGACAGAAGGAGATAAGATACTGGTAAGTGAGTATTTGTGGATGATATCATTTTTGGAGGTAATGATGACATGTGTGATGACTTTGCTAATGAAATGAAGAGTAAATTTGAGATGTCACTGGTAGGTGAGATAAAAAAATTCATAGGTTTGCAAATTCAACATATGAAGGAAGGAATTTTTATCACACAGTCCAAGTATGTGAAAGAGGTGTTGAAAACTTTTGGAAATTGTAAACCAATTGGAACACCAATAGTTACAGGCTATAAATTATCTAAGAAAGATGATTATGCATTAGTTGATAAAAAAGAGTACAGGTCCATGATACGTAAACTATATTATGTTGTCCACGGCAAACCAAACATTACTCATGCAGTAGGATTGGTTGCCAGATTTTAGAAAGGTCTAAAGGAGACACACATGGTTGCAACCAAAATAATTTTCAAATACTTGAAAGGTACAATTGATTATGGATTATGGTATCCATATGTAGGAGACTTTGATTTAAAAGTCTATACAAATGCAGATTGGGCAGGCAATGTTGATGACAAGAAGAGTACAACCGGAGGAGAATTTTTTCTTGGAGGCAAACTAATGTCTTGGAGCAGCAAGAAACAGAGTTGTATCTCTCAATCAACTACAGAAGTTGAATATGTTGCAGCCTACATGAATTGTACCCAAGCAATCTAGATGAAACACATATTGGAAGGTTTCAAGTTGAAGATATCAGAACTAGTAATAATTTTTTGTGATAACACAAGTGCTATAAACATTTCTAAGAACCCAGTGTTGAATGTTAGAACAAAGCCTATTGAGATGAAGTATCATTTTCTAAGAGAGACAATGCAATGTAAAGATGTGTCATTAGCAGATATCTTTACCAAATCTCTACCTAAGTCTATATTTGAATATCTTAGAGGTAAGTTAGGGGTTGTACCCCTACATGAAGTTAATTAAGTAGATATGGAAGACATCAGTCCCAGTGCCTATTGAAAATATTGAAGAAGGATTGGTGTAGAGTGGAGCTACTCTACAAGGGGAGTAGCTAGTTGCATATTGGTGAAGCATGGATAAGATACTAAATGGTTTACCTTCACTTTGGCATTGATGTCAAAGGGGGAGAAAGGTATATGATTGATTGCTAAAGATATGAAGATATAGTTGAAGGAAAGTATATGGTGAAAAATATAAAACAAGATTCCTATACCTGTGTATATAATTTACTCTCAATCATGACAATCAATTAGTATTGATATTTGTATTGCCATCAATTCCAAAGGGGGAGAATGTTGGCATTTCCTAAAGATTACATTGAAGATTGGAAGTGTTGTCATTGATATCAATTGCAATCGATGATGAAGCAATGAATATCAACCAATAATCCTAACCAGTTGAGAAGAACCGATGAAGCTTGGAGATCAATTGTGAGGATTTATGACCAAATCATGATTGGTGATGAAGATGCCATGTAAGAATGTTACAGGTGATGAGTTTTGAAAAGTTTTTGGAGCGTAAAGATAATCGTTTATCTTGGGAATGATCAAATGCATAGTATGAAGTGACAAACACGTGATGCGCTACAAGATTCAAAGTGCAGTGATCCACGAGTGGTTGAAGATGCCTAGAAGAATGTGTAGTTGATTGCAATGTAATCTAATGGTCAAGATTGAACCGATGTGTTTGTAATCTCTATGAGAATTGTAGGGTTTGTGTTGTGTTACCAACCTAATGTATTTTTTTTAAGGTCGATGGATTGTTTGAAAATGTGTTGTAAATTTGATAGAGTGTGAAAGTGATTATTGCCGAACTAGGAGGTGTGTCTGCAGAATGATGTGAAGGAAGATAGGAGCGATAAAGGATTTGATTCAACAAGGAAGTGTTATTTCCATATTAGTAAAGAACATGTTGTTCTCTAACCATTACAGAAGTAAAATCCCTTAACTAGGTAAACTCTAACAGGATTCTTGTTGAAATCTTCTAACCAAGTGACCCATTAGCTTGGATTTAAAATCCTCCACCGAGGTTACCTTTAACAGGCTATTTGTAGTCAATCTCTTAACCAAGTGGTCCTTAACTGGATTTGTTCCTAATAGAACATTATTGTATAAGCTTCTAACAAGGCTTGGCTCCTAATAGGGCAAACTTCAAAAGAGTTCAAATATACTTTTAGGTATTCATCCCCACCATGGTTTTTCCCATTTGTGTTTCCACATGAAAAATCATTGTGTCAAAGTGGTGAATGATTTTGTGGATGTTTTTTTGATATGGTTGATATGAATGACTAGTAAATATACATAGATATATTTAAATAATGGGGAATGATCTAAAATATATTAGTGTCGATATTAGTGAAGTGATTTAAGGTTTTGGTCAAATGGTATTTATGTTTCAGATCTATTGCATTATATCACTGATGTTTTAGGTCAACTGGTAAGGTTTAACAGTGCAGTTCTAGATTTGTTTTAGTGACCAAACTGGTTAACTTTGTGAGTTATTTCTAAGTTGGAAAGAAGTTGTGTGTGTTGGCAAGATGGAAGGATTGATTATGTGTTGCATTCATGTTTTGTCATTGATGTTAACACTAGCTGTTATGATAGGTTCTAGTTTCCGGCAGAAGATCTAGTGTTATCGGCAGTAGTGGCTATCTGTGGATACTTCTGACATGTTTGGATCAATGGAATGTGTTTGGTTATATGTGTTACATGCTTCTCGAGCATGTATTGATCATATGGTATTGACTTTGTAATCGGATGTTACCATACACTCTAGTAAACCCTTACCAGCATAGGTTTAAGTTTTTACCGACAAAGCTTTATTAAGAATCCTTGACATGATGCATAAGTGGTGTTGGTACAGTTTCTAGGATGCAGAAGATGTTCTCTAATAATGATTCAACTAGGTAGAGACATCGCTTTGGCACGGTGGACCCAGAATAGGTCTGGTGCCTATCTAGGTTATGGACCGGTACCATGTTAACATGTTCTCTAAACATTACCAAGATAATTTATGGATTCGTTAATATTGTTTTGGTCTAAAGCCAACATGGCATATCATTATAATATGGATATATGTAATGATGTTATTATAATATCTTTAGGTGGTCAACCTAATTGGTTTAGGCCTTAAGGTTGGTATAAATCAATGTAAGATCTCATTGTAGATCATATATATGTGTGGATATGGGAAAAGGAATATAATGTGTGAATATTGTAATATCATTCAGGAAGAGGATCAAGTCGATCATTGAAGATCAAAGGCCTCCGACATTGAGCTTAACCGAGACTATAATCAAGCATAGTAGATGCTATCTTTGGAAATTCATTTGACTGGATTGTTGTCCAAATATCTTGAGGTGGTTTTAACCTCTGTGTAGTCAGTGAGACTCTTTTGTGATGAGAAGTGCACTCTAGGAAGTGTTTCTTCCTGCATCTGCAAGCCCCTCATTGTACAACATACTTTCTACAGAAGTATCATCTGACTATGGGTAGGCTTCCCACTGTGGTTTTTCCCTTTACCGGTTTTTCCACGTACAAATCTGATGAATACTAAGAGGGGGGGTGAATTAGTATACCAAAAATTACTAAACTCAAACACTTTAACAATTTAATAGTAAACTGGTATAATAGTTTTACTAACAAACTGGTTAACCCAAATCCAAACCAAACAACAAATAAGGCATTCACCCACAGGAGCACAATCACCATAACACAAGAGCTTTTAACATGGAAACCCAACTGGGAAAAACCACGGTGAGATGCAACTCACAAGTAACTATCTGCAGAATAGTAACCAGACCGGTCAAGATCAGACCGGTTAAGGTCATACAATGTTCTTCACCAGAATAGATTCTGTTAGGAATCTCAATCTCTGTTAGGAGATAAGTCCGATTAAAGACTACCTTGTGAGAGGATTTCAGATCCACAGTTGTGAACCACCTTGTTAGAGGATTTACAAAGGCTTTGCCAGGCCTACCCAGTTAAGGGTTTCAGACTTGTCAAAGATGTGAGTAATAAATAAGTGAGTGATCTAAATACTAGCACAGTATGCTTGGTTAGATCCTTGATAGCTCATTGTTAATGCATTTCAATATTACTTCAGTCCTCAATATTTCCACACTCTCTTTCTTCACACAGACCTAATCTTCTTATATGATCTCACATACAAAAACCTTATCAATCACCTCAAACCCTAACAACACCTAAAACCCTAGACATGATGTCCTTATAAAGGAATCTGATTTCATGTCGGTCCAATAGGATTACATTGCAAGTTCCTAGGTTTAGTGCATCTGGACACATTTGGTAACATGACACAGAATCACCTCCAAAGTGTTGGTGGATGATAAATCATCACAAAAATATCAGTTGGTAACTCATCATTGAGTAATACTAGTTCATACATTTACCGATTACCGGTTTGTCAAAAAGAAGATAGGGAAAAATGATAACAAATGCTTTGTTCCTCCATACCACTTTGGGGTCCTCAAATTGCTTGAGTCTTCATACCGCTTGGGTCTTCATACCGCTTGGGTCTTTATACCACTTGGGTCTTTATACCGCTTGAGATCGGTAAACACTTTCTGCAAAACATTGATAGTCTAAAGATTATAATACATAATACCGGTTGGAACAAATACTGGTTGAGCATAACTCATACATACAAAAAGTGATCTCAAGTGTGTGTCCATCAATGACAATCACAACAACATCATCAAAAATGCCAACAATCTCCCCCTTTGGCATTGATGGCAACACTTAGGTAAAAATTTTACATCTAAGTGTTTTACAACAAAAATATGTCATAATAAAAAATTACTCCCCCTAAGCATATACACTATCCCTTTTGTAGAAAATACAATGTATACTACTCCCTTCCAGAGATAAACATGAAAGTATACATAACATGCATCAAAAATTTTAATTACAAAATACTACTCCCCCTTTGCCAACAATGACAAAGTACTGCAGAATAACCCATGTTTCTCATTATCATTAAAATAATAAGTGTTTATGACAATAAAGAGTGAAACTTATCAAAAACTGATTTAAAATCCTACATAAATGTCTTCATGGATAAAGACCATGACCCAAGCAATGAGGTGGCAACCTTACTTTCTGTTTGCATCTGGGAAACCTGTTCCTCCATGGCTTCCAAGGTACTCATCTCTTGAGTGACCGTTAAGGAATCCAGATTGAGATAGCATTTCTGAAGTATTTGCAGTCTGGGTAGTAGAACTAGTTGAAGTTCCTACAAATCTCGGGTCTAGTTGTTCATCTCTAACTCAATTCTGGCAGACTGGAGCTGAAACCGGTGAACAGTTTGCCCATATGTAGTAAAGGAATCATAGGTTGTCTTGAAGGTGCTTATAAATGCTTGCAAATCAGATTGCAATTTTTCTTTTTGTGTAAGCACATCATCACAGAATAGATGGGGTTGGCTTATCTTACTGAGCACTAATTTCCCCTCATCCATAGCATCTCTTATGTCTTTCTGCACTTTCTAAAGTTCACACCGGAGCTCATTGAATTTCTTCACTAAGGCAGTGTTTAGTGCCTTTTGATGCTTCTTCTATGCGTTAGCTTCAGTCACATCTTCTAGGCATTGTACCTAGTCCTCTACAACCATGCATAAAAGTTTCAGTTGTGCCAGAGAGGAATCCGTACTGGGGAGGTTGGTACCAGGAATCAAATTGGTAAGATTTTTCATCGCAGTTTGAATAACATCTTGTTCCTTTTTCCTTCTTAGCTCTTCCAATCACTCTTGGGCAAGCTTAATGCTTTGCAACAACTCTGATTCATTTGCAGATTGGAGGTCAATAGGACTGGTAATGTCAGTCGGTTTGACTTGACCACCGATTGCCTTTGGGGTCTCCACTTGTGTGCTCTTTTCCGCTTCCCCCTTCTCTTTGGCTCTTAGCTTTTTCTCTTCTACCTTCTTTTGCTCCTCTTCTTTTTTCTTTCTCTTCTCTTCTTCCTTCTTTCAATCTTCTTCTTTTTGCTTTTCTTCTTCTTTCTTCTCCTCTTCCTATTTCCTTTTCTCCTCTTCCTTTTTCCTTTTCTCTTCCTCTTTTCTCTTTCCCTCTTCCTCTTTCTTCTTTTCTTCTTCTTTTCTCTTCTCCTCTTCCTTTTTCTTCTTCTCTTCTTCTTTTCTCTTCTCCTCTTCCTCCTGTTTCTTCTTCTCTTTCTCCGCTTGCTCTTTGTTAGCCTTTTCTTTGTCTTGTTTCTCCTTTTCTGCCTTTTCTTTTTCTAGTTTTTCCTTGTCCACTCTCTCTTTATCGGCCTTTTCCTTTGGTTCATCTGGAGTGATATTTGCACCATCCAAAGCATCAACGTCAATAGGGTCCATTTGTTTAGTGACCGGTTCTCCTTCACTATCATATACCTCATCTGGTTTTTTAGTTTCTGGTTCTTGCTTAGCCTTCTTGTTGGCTTCAGACACTTGGTGCAACCTCAGAGTGGCTTGGGCATGAGAGTGGGTATCTTTTACCACTTCAAGAACTTTCCCTTCTAGTAACAAGAGTCTCCTTCTCATGAGTAAGAGGCCTTTATATTTATCCATAACTTCATAAAGTTTTGAATTTGACACATCAGGAAAAGATTGTGCAAATATTTCCTCTCTTATTTCATGTTCCTTTTCTATGGCACTGCGCCATTTGTTATCTAAAGAATTATATAAAGAATCTGATGTCACAGATTTAATTTCTGATGCTGACCGGTCATTAATACATAAATATTAAATAATTTCCTATTCAACTTCCTCTTTCTCATTATCATTGAAATCATCAAAATAATCTATTAGATCACTCAGCACTTTCCTCCTAACATTCTTGATGGTCCTTTTACAATGTGTCAATGGTTTGTAAGAGGAAATGTCAATATTTACCAGTGTTGACGATGTTGATTCATTGTTGGTTGTCTTTGTCTTCTTCCTCATTTGCCTAGTCTTTATAGGCTGCACTTTAGGCTCTATGTCCTCTGAGTCCGGTGTGTTACATTTGGTCTTCCACTTCCTCTCAAATACCTTGGCGGGTGCAACTTCTAGTTTCTTCTTTGTCGGTGACCACTTGGCCACTTTAGGACTTCCTGAAGTAACCGGTGCCGATACAAATGTCACTGCCTTTCCCTTCTTCACTAAAGGTTCTTCAACCAGTGTTATCCTTTCCAGATAGGTACTGGTTCTCTTCTTCTTAGGATCAAGAGGTGAGGAAAGTAGGGTAGAGGCATACCTGTCTAGAATGTCATACATTACCTCATATCCCATGGGTTCAACTTCTTCCTTTCTGGGCTCAACCGCCTCCATTATGCACTCATCTACTCTGATGATAAAGCAGATGTCCTCTTCATACTTCTTGACAATATTGCCAGATATTCTCATCCGCTGGCTCATCTTCCTCTTAAACTCATCAAAGTATTTGTTCAATACTTCAGGATAACTGGTTCCTACCGCTTGAAGACTTTCTCTGATTTGCTTGGTAACTGGTTGGTCAGCAAACCATTGGATATCACCAACTCCTGGGAAATAGCCTTGAAAGTAGAAAAACAATCCTACCAACAATTGTCCAAATTTAAATCTTAAGGCATTGTCCTATTTAATAGATTTTAGGTTCACCAAAAATTTCCTTTACATACAGGTGCATAAATCAAATGAGACATCTTCCATGATCATCCTATAGGTGGTATTTACTGTTGCAGCAGAGACAGGGTTAATTCTGCTAGCATAGAATGTCTGGTATCCTATCACCATACAAGCATACTTGACCAGATCATCCTTGATGGTATTGATGGTCATTCCCCATTGGTCGCTCACTGAACTGGTGAGCTTGGTCATTTCATTCTTGATGACTTTTCTTAGGGCTGACACCTCACCAGTGTTGTAGAAACTAGTGACGGCATGAATAGTTTCAGGCGTTATGTCATGTGTTCTCTCAAGATACATTTTATCGCCATGAACTCTGCTCAGAATGATGTGAATGTGATCTTCTATAAACTCTTCAAGAAAATACACCGCATTGTGAAGCTTCTTCTTTTCTAGGATGCTATATTTGAGTTTGATCTTCTTATCATCCTTGTAGAATAAACTTAACTGAGAATGGATCACTAGGGATCCTAGGTCTTCTATTTTGCAATCAATATAATCTGAAATACCTTCCTCAACTATAACACCAGTAGGTATCTGGGATAGGGCATTGTATTTCATCTTCCTTTTTATGAAATCCACTAAATCACTAGGTGTACTTGAATTGGAGTGCGATGCAGAGGCCATGATAAATGGTTTAATCAAGAATTTCGATAAATACCTTCAGAAATCCACAATTTAGGGTTTGCAAACTCAGCTTTTCCACACACAACTTTGGTTGTTGGATTACCACTCTATGTTCTTCACTTGACTGATTTAAACTATCTCCAGATTCAACTGCAAAGATTTGAAATGTCTCTGAATCGTAAAATGAATCACCCTTTGTCGCTCTGCACTTGAAAATTTCTTTGCTCACAAACTGATAAGTGAAAATGACTTGAAAATATCTTTTAAACAAATTCTTCACCTACCATGATAAATGCTCCACCATTAGGTTATAAACCCTAATTTTTCCTTTTACCATTTCTAGTCTTCTGTCGATTGATAGCTAACACATATCGGTTAAGGTCTTTTACTGCTGTAAACTGGGGGTTTGAAACATTTCACCAATTTGTTCCCCCCTAAGCTTTTCTGAAGCTTAGTTTTTCAGTTCAGCGACTTCCACACTAGGTGTAGAAACCTGTTCCTCTTGTGACACTCCTTCTAGTTTCTTTTTCTAGGTTTTCTTCATATCCACTTGAACAATTTCAACATCAATCTTTCCTTCCAGAGTGACCGGTATATCATCCGATATGTTCTTTCTCATCCTGCAGACTCTGGCTGTGTGAGCCATTTTTTTGCAATGATAGCACACCATTCCAAGTGCTCTCCATGGTCCATTATCCATGTATCCATTCTTCCTTCTACATGTTGCAATAGTGTGACCACTACCATGATAGATCAAACAAGTTGCTCTCCAACCGGTTGCCGCTTGATAGCCACCACCACAAGACTGATGGTCATAGGCACTATACTGGTTTGGATTCTAGTTCACAGAGGATTCAAGAAAAACTCCTTGACTCCTTTGAGGATATCTTCCAATGTTGTGTATAACAAACCTGCATTCAAATGCTCTATGCCCAAACTTGTTGCATGCATAACAGTTACCATTGAATCTATTGGATTTAGGCTTATTGTTTAGAAAGTAGGGAAAATTATTGTAAGCCTTACTTCTACATACATTGGCAATGTGTCCTTCCTTGAGATAATTAAAGCAAACAGGTTTGAAATTTTGCTTACCTTTATCCTTTGGTGTCGGTTGCTTCTTTGTTGCTCCATCTTTTGTTCCAGAGGTCTCACCTTCCTCATACCCAGAGAAACCAAGTCCATTAGTATTCTTTACTAGTTTTGCAGATTCAAGCTTTTGCTCTAACTTAGCAACACTCTGATTGAATTTGGCAAGTATCTCCTTTGTCTCAGTGAGTTCCTTGGTAATAGCAGCATTGGATTCCTTCAAGATTACATTCTTAGAAATAGCCATGTTAAGTTCACCTTGCATTTCTTCTTTTTCCACTTTACTCTCTTGGAGATGAGCAGTAAGCGCACTGATTTCTTGTTTCAGCTTGGAGATCTCATGATCTTTGTCTTTTACCAGATTTTCAGCTTTCCTCTGGTTCTCAAGCTCTTGACACATTCTAAGAGTCAGTCCTTCTAGTTCCCTTCTTAGGTTGGCATTGGACTCATTCAATTTTTCAACTTCCTCAACTAGGGCTTCCATGTCTACTTCATCACAAGAACTATTTTTAGTAAGCTCCATCATTTTCTCAGCATGCTCTCTTCTCTTTTCTAGAGAGGCCTTATATTTGACTTTAAGTTCATCAAAGGCTTTCTCAGTCTGAGTGAGATGATGAGTAAGCCCCCTCACAGTGTATTCCCCCATATCTCCTTCCAAGTGGTTAAACTTATAGAAAGGTTGGCTCTGATACCAATTGATGAATACTAAGAGGGGGGGTGAATTAGTATACCAAAAATTACTAAACTCAAACACTTAAACAGTTTAATAGTAAACCGGTATAATAGTTTTACTAACAAACTAGTTAACCCAAATCCAAACCAAATAGCAAATAAGGCATTCACCCACAAGAGCACAATCACCATAACACAAGAGATTTTGACGTGGAAACCCAAATGGGAAAAACCACGGTGAGATGCAACTCACAAGTAACTATCTATAGAATAGTAACCAAACTGGTTAAGGTCATACAATGTTCTTCACCAAAATAGATCTTGTTAGGAATCTCAATCTCTGTTAGGAGATAAGTCCGATTAAGGACTACCTTGTGAGAGGATTTCAGTTCCACAGTTGTGAACCACCTTGTTAGAGGATTTACAAAGGCTTTACCAGGCCTACCCAGTTAAGGGTTTCAGACTTGACAAAGATGTGAGTAATCAACAAGTGAGTGATATAAATACTAGCATAGTATGCTTGGTTAGATCCTTGATATCTCATTGTTAATGCATTTCAGCATTACTTCAGTCTTCAATATTTCCACACTCTCTTTCTTCACACAGACCTAATCTTCTTCTATGATTGCACATACAAAAACCTTATCAATGACCTCAAACTCTAACAACACCTAAAACCCTAGACATGGTGTCCTTATAAAGGAATCTGATTTCATGTCAGTCCAATAGGATTACATTGCAAGTTCCTAGGTTCAGTGCATCTAGACACATTTGGTAACATGACACAGAATCACCTCCAAAGTATCGGTGGATGATAAATGATCACAAAAATACCGGTTGGTAACTCATCACAGAGTAATATCGGTTCATACATTTACCGATTACCGGTTTGTCAAAAAGAAGACTGGGAAAAATGATAACAACCACTTCATTCCTTCATACTGCTTTGGGATCCTCGAACTGCTTGAGTCTTCGTACCGCTTGGGTCTTCATACCACTTGGGTCTTTATACCACTTGAGATCGGTAAACACTTTCTATAAAACACCGATAGTCTAAAGACTATAATACATAATACCAGTTGGAACAAATACCGATTGAGCATAACTCATACATACAAAAAGTGATCTCAAGTGTGTGTTCATCAATGACAATCACAACAACATCATCAAAAATGCCAACAAAATCATGGTGTTATGTGATATGGTTGCATTGTGTTGATTATCTTTTTTATTATTGAGTTGCATTGTTTACCGATATCTATTTCTTCTATTACAGTATTTAATGTTTATGTGCTTCAGTTTAAGTTTAAAAGTGGATTAATTATTATAATTTGTTAACAACTGATTCACCTCTCAGTTGTTCACCGGTTATCCTAACAGTGTGAAAGTTTAGTCAATTTTCTATCTACTAATTCACCCCCCCCTCTCAGTAGTTGACCAGGTCTCTATAGTTTCATCATATTATCACCATTAACAAGATAACCATCTGGTATACATTTCCTATTCCTAGAATAGAAGATTTGCTTGATTGTTTAGGAGGTGCAAGGTATTATTCCAAGATTAATTTAAAAAGTTGTTATCACCAAATAAGGATTAGAGCTGGTGATGGATGGAAAATTTCTTTTAAAACGAACAAAGGATTGTATGAATGGAGGGTGATGCCATTTGGGTTGTCAAATGCCCCTAGCACTTTCATGAGACTCATGAATGAGGTTTTGAAGGAGTTCACTGGTAAGTTTGTCATAGTGTATCTAGATGACATCCTAGTGTTTAGAAAGACAAAGGAGGAGCACCTAACACATTTCGATATGGTTTGAGAAGGTTGAATGAAGATAAACTAATGATAAACATGGAAAAGTGAGTGTTTTTGTAGGAAGAATTGACTTACCTTGGATTTGTGATTTCTAGAGAAAATCTGAAAATGGATGTTGATAAAGTGCATGCCATTCTCACATGGCCAACTCCAAAAAACAATTGGTGATGAAAGGAGTTTTCATGGCCTAGCTACCTTTTATAGGAAGTTTATCAATAATTTTAGCCAGATTTGTGCTCCCATCTTAGAGACCTTAGAGACCATCAAGGGTGGAAAGAAGTACAAATTTACATGGACCAAGGAGGCAGATGAAGTATTTGAAATGTTGAAGAAAAAGGTATCACAACAACCGGTTCTTACCTTTCTTTGACAAAATCTTTTAGATTTAATGTGATGCAAATCTTTTGGAAATAGGTGCAATACTTAGTTAGGGAGGTAGACCAATTGCATTTTTTAGTGAAAAATTGAATGATGCTAAAAAGAAATATTCTTCCTATGATTTAGAGATGTATGCATTAGTTCAAGCACTAAAGAAGTGGAGGCATTATTTACTTCCCATAGTTTTTTGTATGTATACGAATAATTGGGCACTAAGCTTCCTAAATAGTCAAGAGAAATTGAGCCATAGGCATATGAAGTGGGTTGATTCCGTTCAGGCCTACACCTTTACAATTAAACACAGGAAAGGTATCTCAAACAACATTGTAGATTCTCTTAGCAGGAGGGCACTAATAGTTTCAAAAATCCAGTTGGAGAGTGTAGGAGTTGATTCCCTCAAGGGGTATGTATGTTGCTGATGAAGATTTCAAATACATCTACAAGGTATGCACTGAGTTTGGTATGTGGTATCATTTAGAGTATTATGGTTATTTGATTCAAGATGGTCTTCTTTTCAAAGGATGCCAGTTATGCATTCCTAAATTTTCAATGAGGGCTAACATAATTAAGGAGAAGCATAGTGGTTGTATGGGGGGACACTTTGGATTAGACAAAACTCTTGAGTTGGTGAGAAGATTTTATCACTGGCCTAAATTGCAAATAGATGTCAGAAAATTTGTGGATTCATGTGTGGTGTGTCAAAAGGCCAAAGGGACAATAACAAACGCAGGACTATACCAACCATTGCCCATTCCTTCAAAACCTTGGGAAAGTGTGAGCATGGATTTTGTGATGGGTTTGCGAAGAACTCAAAAAGGTTTTGACAGTGTTTTTGTGGTTGTTGACAGGTTTAGCAAGATTACACATTTTTTATCATGCAAGAGCACAAGTGATGCTACATATGTTGCAAACCTTTTCTTTAATGAAGTTGTGAGAATACATGGTTTACCGTGGAACATTATGTCAAACAGAGGTGAAATTTGTAGGACATTTTTGGAGGACTCTATAGAGGAAGTTAGGCACAAACTTGTCTTTTAGTTATCTAATCATCCCCAAATGGATGGCCAAAGAGAAGTGGTCAATAGGTCACCCGGGAATTTTTTAAGGTACCTCACCAAGAAGCATGGTGAAAAGTGGGATTCCATCATCTCCCAAGAAAAATATGCCTACAATGATTATGCCAATAGGAGTACTGGAAGGAGCCCTTTCCAAATTGTCTATGGAGTGAATCCAAGAGGTATGCTAGAAATGAGAAATATGCCCTCAACTGAACATATCAGTGCTTATGGAGAAGACTTTGTTGAAAGGATGAAGGAGATTTATGACCAAGTCTAGATGAAATTTTAGAGAAGTATAAAGAAGTACAAGGAGTAGGCTAACAGAATAAAGAGAGATGTGCAGTTCCAAGTTGGAGACATGGTATGGGCCAATTTGAAAAAGGGGAGATTTCCAAAAGGGAAACACACAAAGCTCATGATGAGAAAGGTTGGACCTTGTCCAATACTCAATAATTTTGGGAACAATGCATATGAAATCCAATTACCTTCAAATATAAGTATAACCCCAATCTTTAATGTTGCAGATCTAATGCCATTCAAAGGTATTGTGAAGGAAGATGGTACATTTTTGGTAGAGGATGTTGCAGACATACTAAAATACTTTCCAAGTCAAGGGCCACCCAAACTTGAAAGGATATTGGACACCAAGATTGTGAAGAAAACTAGGAATAAGGTCTACAAACAATACCTTGTCAAGTGGCAAGGACTCCCTGAGGCAGATGCAGTATGGATGGATGAAGACCAGATGAAGAAACATGGGACTAGATTGTCAGAATTCATCTCAAGTGGACTTGAGATTCAATTACCTAGGGAGTATGGTGCAGGAAAACCCAAAGACACAAAGGAAGACACAAACGAAGTATAAAAGAGCCTAATATCACCTATGAGGTGAAAATGATTATCTATAATAGGTTGATAGTTTTGTGAGTCAATAAGACCCTATTGATGTAAGGCATTGTTATGGTTGTATTATATAAGCCACCATGGATAAATGACCATGTGGGTTAGTAGGAATCTAGGCATGAGTCAGGAAAATAAATATTGGTCTTAGAAGCGTCAGACCAATCCTTGGAATAGGTCGAATACACCTTGGAGTTGTCAAGTTTCAAAAGTGCAAGTTGACAACTTTTGTTGTCATTGCAAAATGTTGTAAAAAGGGATAACTAATCCTCCAACAGTTCCCAAGTTTGAAAAGTGATTGGAAACCATTAAGGAGACTATATTATGGCCACTTTTATTGATTCTAGGTTTTTTTTGCCGTAGTTCTTGAAGTTGATGAAATTTGATGATGTTTTGGAGCTTTGAGCAATACAATATACTTCGAGTTTTCTGAAATTCTATATTTTTATTGTTCATTTATGATCAGGATGGATTGGTGGATGTCTAAAACCAATTGAATTAGTTAGGGAATTCTCTTACCTTTCATTGAAAAAATTTTAAGGCTTTGTAACAATCGAATTGCAGGGATCCATCCAATTCTAACCTGACTAGTCACAAACCCTATTGACACCTAGGGTTTCACTATAAAGATGCCCTTAATCTAACATTTTCACTAGAGGACCAAACAACTCATGGGGAAAATTTTATAAGGTAAATTGTATCATAATATTTTGGTTTTGGTTTGTAGGGAGGCTCCAAGATCGGGGAGATTGAATTGACCCTAGTTGGGCATCTCTATGTGACCACCTAAACTGCATAAGTGGAAATCACTTGCAGAAGGTAAAGAAGATGGGATCAAGTCTTAAAACCTTGGATTTGGTGGTTTGACACCTTTCCCCAAGTTGAAGAAGTGTTGGTTTAGTTGGAGGACTAATATAAGTGATACTTGCTTTGTAAATTAGGCCTAATTAGCTTAATTAGGTTTGGGGGGACAGTAAGGTTATGAACCTTTCAACTTGAGGTTAGAGTCTAAGATTTTAGGGAATTATGTAACTAGATAAAGTTTATTTGAATCTACCTTTATTTTATCTTTTCCTTTAGAATTATGTTAAGTTGTGTTTGGAAAACTTAGTCGATAGGGCTACTAGACAATTGGACAGTTGTGAGGCAAGTATTCCCTAACACATCTGATAGACAGATCTTATGGGTGTTTTGTGTTGTTTGGAGCACCAATAGACAAAATCCAATAGGTTTCCATCCCACCTGTATCAGAATATTGTCTATCAGTTCACACAAGGGTAGAGTGATTTCATCATACCAATACTGGAAGAGACTAAACTGATATGGATCCAGTCACACAAATTATTGTGTGAGTTGAGCATTTGGTAGGTGTTTTTTTCACACATTGAACAAACAAAATAGCTTGTTTTGCACATAGTAGTTGTGGGTGAGAGAAGGTTTTCACCTAGCTGTTGTCTGGCTCTACATCAAAGTACATGATTGCTTCTTGTTGATCCATGAAAAAAGTTTGTTTCCAAGAAAGAAAGGTCCACTGGAAATTCTCTTCCGGTCATCAACATCTCTATCCCAACCAGCATCTATATATGCACATAGTATAAATTCATCATCTTTAGGATACCACAAACCATACTCAGTGTTTCCTTGCAAATACCTGAAAATCCTTTTCACTGCACACTCATGATTCTCTCTAGGATCACTCTGATATCTTGATACAATACAAATAGCGATCATTATATTTGGTCTAGTCTGAGTGAGATATAACAAACCTCCAATCATATATTTGTACCTTGTAGGATATATCAGAGTTGATACATCTTTCTTTGTCAATTTCTCACTTGTAACCATAGGGGTATCAACCGGTTTAGAATTTTCCATACCAAATTTCCTCAACAACTCTTTAGCATAATTATTTTGACAGATGAAAATACCTTTATCATTCTGAGTAATCTACAAACCTAATAAAAATTTCATCTCCCCAATCATAGACATCTCAAATTCATTCTTCATATTTTTAGAGAATTCCATACATAATTTATCGTCACCTCCAAAAACGATATCATCAACAAATACTTCAACAATCAATATGTCATCATCAATGATCTTATAATATAATTTACTGTCAACATTACCTTTAGTGAAACCAAGCTTCAAAAGATATTTGTCCAATCTTGCATACCAAGCTCTAAGGGCTTGTTTCAATCCATATAACACTTTCCTTAACTTGCAAACCATGATTTTATCATCTGAAAGTAAAAAAGCATCAGGTTGCTCAATATAAGCTTCCTCTTCAAGGTCTCCATTCAGAAATGCACATTTAACATCCATCTGATAAACCTTGTATTTCTTATGGGCAACATAAGCAAGAAATAATCTCATGGCTTCAATCCTAGCTACTAGAGAAAAAGTCTCATCATAATCAATTCCTTCCTTCTGAGAATATCTTTTACTTACCAATCTAGCCTTATTCATCACAACTTATCCATCTTCATTCAATTTGTTCCTAAAAACCCATTTAGTTGCGATAACATTCTTATTTTTAGGTCAGGGAACTAAAGTCCATGTGTTGTTATTTTCAATTTGATCTAATTCCTCTTCCATATCTTTCATCCAACATTCATCTTTCAAGCTTCAATAATCGATGCCAATTAAACTTGAGAAATTAAACATACCTCATCAGTTGCCAAGCTTTTTCTTGTCATTACTCTTTTGTTCTTTTCTCCATTGATCTAATCTTCTAAATTATTTAACCTTACATACTGAGGAGTCTTCTGAATTTCTATTTCCTTGCTCTAATCTTCAGCCACTCTTGAATTTTCAAATACTATCGGAAGAACTAGTTCAACATTTCATTATGGTACAGGTGTTACCAGATCAGTTATGATCATCTCCACTTCTGATTCTCTCTCATAAGTTCTGATTTGACCTTTGTTCAACTCATCCACCTTGACATTAGCGCTCTCCACAATTCTCTGCAATCTCTTGTTATAGCATCTATATGCTTTGCTTTCATTATAATAACCAATAAATATCCCATTATTACATCTAGGATCAGAATTTCCAATGGAATCGTCTCTTTTGATATAGCATTTAATACCAAAGATTCTGAAATACTTAACTGAAGCTGTATGACCAAACCATAACTCATAAGGTGTCTTACCGGTGTCTCCTTTGATATGAAATTTGTTGAATGTGTATATTGTCATTCTCATAGCTTCTCTCCAATAGATATAAGGCAGATTAGCTTCCATCATCATAGTTCTAGTTGCATCCAAGATAGTTATATTTTTTCTTTCCACAACACCATTATGCAAAGGTGTCCGGGGGGCAGATAATTGTCTCCTTATCCCATGCTTCTCACAATAACTATTAAAATAATTGGATGTGAATTCAACACCCTGATTTGACCTTAAGCATTTAATCCTCAACCCTATCTATGTCTCAACTTTAGCTTTAAAGATCTTAAACTTTTCAAAAGCTTCAGATTTTTCCTTTAGAAAACTAATCCACATCATTCTAGAATAGTCATCAATGATTAGCATAAAATATCTATCACCCTAAAAACTCTTTATTCTAGTAGGACCACATAAATCAATATGAATAAGATCAAGAACATCATTAGATGTATCCTAAATACTCTTGAAAGAAGTTTTGACCTGCTTTCCCAATTGACATTTCTTACATACCGGATCATAGGGCTTCACACTCTTAGGTATATCTCTCACAGCCTTAGTTGAACTGATCTTTACAATGCAATCAAAATTCACATGACACAACCTCTTATTCCATAGCCAACTCTCATCATTTTTTGCAATCAAACATATCTTCTCACTGGAGTTCAAATGAAAGATGTTACCTTTAGTCTATGTACCAGTTGCAATCTCCAAACTAGATCTGTTAATGACTTTGCATTTTCCGTCCTTGAACTATAATTGAAATCCCTTATCCACCAACTGTCCTACACTCAAAATATTATGTCTTAAACCTTCAAAATAATAAACATTATCAGTATTATGCTTACCATCCAATGATATATTTCATCTTCCTTTGATCATGCATGCTTTGTCATCTCCAAATCTAACCAGTCCACCATCGAATTCTCACAAAGATAAAAACTTCCTTTTATCTCCAATCATATGATGTTAACAACCACTATCTATCACCCATTCATCCTTGTCTTCAATTTTAACAGCAAGGGCCTTTTTCTCATTTTGAATAATAGTTGCCACAACATCTTCTTTAATAGCCATAAATACCCATTCCTTACCACTACCGGATCCACTAACTGAATCTTGTGTTGGTTCATCATCAGAATCAATTACATCTTCCTCATACGCATATTAACATGATATGTCTTTGTTTCTCCTATACTTATGCTTCTTCTGATAATCATGGTTAGTCTTTAAAGATCTTCTAGCTTTCTATTCAAATCTTGAATTCCTCCCAGGACATCTAGATGAAAAATGACCTATCTTAGTACATGAAAAATATTTAAAAGGTGCTTTTCCTTCATACTTACTTTCAGCAAGACCTTTAGGTACTCTTCCAGCAAATAGGGCTTCCAATTGCTCAAACTCTTCATCTTCTTTCTTCATTACATCCAGTTCCTTCGCATATAAAGCTTTCCAATCACTCTTGCCAATTGATGTTGTAGGTGCATGAAAAGAAGATTTAGTCTTTGTAGCTCCTTGAGGACCAAATTCTTCAAGCTCAAAAGTAGATAATTTTTCAACCAAAGTATCTTGGTTAACAAAAGTGTTAGCCATTGTTCTTAGCTCATTCATTGTAGTATCCTTCATCTTGTAAGCCCATGGCAAAGCTCTCAAACTTTAGAAACAAACTCATCTTTTCTCAGAGATCCACCACAACACTGAATTCCCATTACAATTTGATTATCTCTTTCCATGAAAGCAGTAATCTTTTCATCTTCTTCCATCTTCAGGTTCTCATACCTTACCTGGTAACCATCAAGTTTAGCAATTTTAATAGTAGGGTCACCTTCATTCAAAGCTTCCAACTTATCCCATATAGCCTTCATATTAGATTGTTTAGCTAATCTCATAATTTGCAGATCAAATAGTATGCTCAAGACTACTTCTCTATCTCTACAATCATTTTCAAGGTCCTTATCCAGGCTTGCTAGAGGAGGATTGCTAGATGCCAAATTATGAGGAGTGTAGCCTTTCTTCACGATCTCCCAAATTTATTTCCCAATACATCTCAAATGAGTCTCCATCTAAAATCTTCCATACTTTGTAATTTGTCGAATCAAGCTTAGGGGTTTCTCTCAAGAAAATGGATGCAATTGAATTATTAGTTTCTATACAATCTTCCTCAAGCAGTCAAGCTTCTACAAAAGAGGACCAAGCTCTGATACCAATTGTTAGGATAATTGGTGGACAACTGAGAGGGGGGGTGAATCAGTTGTCAACAAATTATAAAAGGTTAAGCTCACATAACCTTCTACCAGAATGAATAAACCAAATACCAAAATAGAAGATGTAATAATTAAGAATAAACATAAATTATAGAATAATTAACCAACCATCCATAACACATGACACCAAGATTTGTACATGGAAAACCCAGTAAAGGGAAAAACTATGATGGGAAGCCTACCCATAGTCAAATAATACTTCTGCAACAAGTATGTGATTAAAATAAGAGGGGCCTACACATGGAGGCAGGCACACTGCCTAGAGAACACTGCTCATCACAAAAGGAGCCTCACTGACTACAAAAATCCTTACTACAATCTGGAAATAAGAATGAACTGCAAGAGTATCATATCCTATGCCTAAGTACAGTTTTGGTTAAGCTCAATACTAGAGGTCTTAAACCTATTTCACAAACCCAATTCGATCACCTATGATCGACCAAAACCTCTGCATATTATTACAATATTATTCGCACATAGATAATCATCTATCCATTATCCCACATACCATACCACAATCTACAAAGAGATCTTACATCATATTTATAACAACCCGGGACCTAAACAATTAGGTTGGCCACTGAAAAGATAATACAATACATTTGTTACATAATTCCACAAACTAATGATAAAATAAGTCATCCTAAGACCAAAACAACATAATCCAAACAATAAATCCAACTGGTGATGCATCGAGAGCATCAACCAACACGTTACACAAACTAATCCATAACCTAGCAGAATAACATTGAACCCAAAATAGGTCACCATAATCCAAATGAAACACCACTGATGAACTGGAACATGAACATGATAACCATCAGCATCTTGGTAACCTTCTAGAAGCCACACCAACACCACTTATTGGATTCATCAAAAGATCTTCATCAAAGCGTTGTCAATAAAACCTTTACTGGTGACCAAAAGGCTTACTAGAACAAATGATAGAATCCAAATCATCAAATCTCGAAATAACTAAATGTGATATGCATCAAAAACACATGAATAACAAATCCAAGCCAATACCACAAGCCGAACCAAATCAGGGAATATCGAAGATGGTCTCCAAATCAATATCATAGTCCAACCACTCTACTAGATGTCGGTAGACAAAAAAATAGCTAGTGTTGACATCAATAACAAAACATCAATGCAACACATAATCAATTCCTTCAAATTTCCAATAGACCACAAGTGACTAGAGGATTCATGATGGGCATGATATTTTTCTTTGTTTGTTGTTTGTGGTGTGGACCAATGAAGTTCTAGGGTAATAGTTCTAGTGGGTGTTTGTGATTGGTACGTTAATTCAACAAATATCCTATGCAAAATTCAAGGATAGTTATGCTTGTGACTACCCCACATACCTTGACTCCTAGCATTATTCCCAGAATGGAGGGTTTACTCCTTGTCTGTTACGTGTTTGTTTCTACAATAAGATCTATTTACATCTTGGTTCCTTATACCATGATATGCAAAGCTCCATTGCTACATAATAAGGCTAAATGATGAATATATATTATGCTATGAATAAAGGCACAAAAGTTTGTGAAAACCATCATCTTCATTTTTCAGTCTATCTTTATCAATCTATCATCTCATATCAATCATCATCCATCTTTTCATTTTCTCATCTTATCTTTCTCTAATTCTATCTCAATATAATCTTCTTATCACCTACCTCTATCTCTAATCAATTATATATTCTTCTATCTCACATTCTTCTTCTTTCAAGAGATCATTCATACCTTTAATGAATAAACAATCTCTCGAGGGAGAATTACACCCTAAGCATCACCGGGGCATACTGGGGCAGAAATGTTTTTGTTTTCTTTGAAACAATGTCGTTCTGACATTAGCTCAAAGAGGCAAAAATGTAGACACCTAAAAAATGTCTCATTGATCATGTACTAATTATTCATCCAATTAGTTAAATAATTCTTAAATTATTTAATTAAGCTAATTAATCTTATTCTTCTAAATTCATATTTCTTCATCATCTTACTAATTATTCAACTTCTTTTCTATTCTTATTAATTAATCATTTAACCCTTTTCTTAATATTAATTAAAAGATTAAATTGAAAATCTAACTCAAAGTTCAAGCACATGCTAAATTAATTAATTAAATCATTATCTTTTCAATCTCTATTTATATCTTCCACTTTACTTTTTTTCTAAAAAGCTCTCAATCAATCATCAATCAGTTATCCTCCAATTATTCTTTTTCATCTTCCAATCAACTTTTTTTCTCAATCAATTAACTCATTTATCTATTCAATCAATTCAATTAACAATTCAATCTATTATGTTCCACCTCCAAATCAGTAGTTCAACTATCAATCAACATGTGAGCTCACCTGAGTTCCACCTCTTAATCATTTCGTTCGACCTCTCAATCAATCCTCTCCAAAACTCTATAAATTCAACATTCAATTTCTCATTTTCAACAATCACGAACTTTGAACCTTTGTGTCAATTCCAGGTTACTAGCGCAATATCTGAGAGTCATCATATCACAAAGAAGAGAATAACAATGGAAGCTATATACGATCATGGAATTGGGAGTTTTGATTAATATTTTACATCCTTATTGCTTCCTTTGTATTATTTCATTGGTTTATGTTTGGATTGCTTCAATAGTTAAGGAATTCATGATTTTCCTTATTTCCTATTTAGCAATAATAATTTTAACCATGTACACTATCATCACATTCAGATAAGACTAGACCTAAGAACAACTTCTAGTAAAGGTGAATACTAGACCTTGAAGCTATGCACACATACATTGCATAATAAAGAGATATTGCATACATGAAGCAAACTTCCAAACTGGTCTACATACATACATGTCGGATCAAACATGGCATCCATGACATCAATGAATACAATGACAATAGGCTAATAATGGGCCCTATCTACCCAATGGGAAATGAAGCTTGTAGCTCTACATGACCATTGGAGGTTTTCCTAATTGATAAATTGACCTAGATATCCCTATATCAGGGCATTTGATCAACTTGATTTCATAACTAGAAATAATTCCAATCATCTCCAATCATCCATGCATTCATCATTAAGCATTTTAGACATCTTCAAGGTTGCATATGTTTCATTCAACCATTGTGTCCAACAAAATTACATCATTTATATGCAAGCTGTAGACGTATAAAAATGACCATATTCCTAAATGAATATTTTATGTTCATTTCTCCATTTAATTAAATTATCCACATTCCACTATTTAATTAAGTAAACTACTCAATTAAATTCACTATACCCATTTAATGAATAAATCATTTTATTCAATTAAATCCCCCCCTATCCACTTATAATTAAATTCAAATTTAATTAAATAGTTTATCCTAATTAAATAAATCTAATTTATTTAATCTCTCCAAATTGCAACCAAATTGAATAAATCATTTAATTCAATTAAATCCTATTATCCCTCTGTCCACTTGCAAAATCCTACATCTCCCACTTGCCTTCCTAAAACCCCTTCCTAATTTCTTCTAGATTCTTCTAATCGTTTCTAATTAGCATAACCCTTCTTCTAAACTTTGTCACATCCCTAAGCAAGGGGAGGTCACTTCTCAAATCCTCAAAGTCTTTGATAACCATTAAAGGCTTCAAACCTTCAACCACTAAATTTCCCAAAGTCTTCATAACCATTAATGGTTAACTCAAACTCTCTTACATGGTTAAAGAATTTCTTTTAACTCAACCTTCATCCAACCCAAGGGTCTCATCAAGCCTTTAATGCTTTGACCAAGATTATCTCTTAATCATTTGCACAAAGGTTCATCCTTGGATTAACTCTTAATCCAATGGGTAATCTTAATTTAGACTTGACCCTTACCCTCTAGATAACCTTAAGGTCTTCTCAGGCCTTTAATGTCTCCTACCCCTTCTCTCAACCCAACCCTATGTTGACACTTGTCACCATTTCATTGGTGCAAATTGCAAACATGGATCCCCAACTTTCAAACTCAACCCTTGATCAACTCTTTCAATCCTGACCATCCATTGCCCTGTTTTTGCTATAAATAGAGCTCTCATTCCTCCATTTTATCATCCTAAAAATTTGTAGTATCACACTTATACTCAAATACATTCAAGCTTTCATATATCATTTTTATGTTTATCATTTTTAGCCTCTTTGAAATCTGGAATTAGTCTAAATATGCATGTTTAGAATAATTTCTTTATCATTTTAGCTCAATCATAGACTAATATATCATGTTAAGATAGTATTCATACTAATCTTGTCATCTTATCATTTAGTTTATTGCATTTTAAGATCATGCATAGCTTAGGATGCATTTCATTCTAAAATCTATCAAAGCATCCCTCGTTCTTACATTTGCCATCCCTAAACCATTTTGCTCAATGATCTGAGAGCAAAAACATTGGTTTGAGGGACATTGTAAGATAGAGAACCATGGGACCAACCTTGGGAAGCTGAGTAATACTTCATTACTTCATAGCTTGCACCAAGAAGTCCTGTGTGTGTGTGTGGACAAGTATTTTAGAACATTTTTCACATATTAAGTACTATCGACCCACTTTTCTCGCATACATTTCTAGCGCCCACCGTGGGGCCCAACCCCATATATCAAATCGGTTTTTAAAATTAACCACTTTTGCAGGTCCACGGGAAACATTCCTTAGCGCATCCGGTTAATAGTCTAGCATGTTCCATTCACTGTTTAGCACATGGAGTCTCTACTCTAGCGCGTGAAGTCCATTCTTTAGCACATGACTTCAACTAATCTTTTCCTGTAGGTCTCAGCACGGAAGAAAAATAGAGTAGCACATCTGAAAAGTAGTTTGGTGCGTCGGGTCTATTAGAGAGCACATCCAGTACACTGTCTAGCGCGTGGAGTCCATCATCCAACACGTGAAGTCCATCTTTTAGCGCATCAAATCAGTACTTTTCCTGCAGGTCTCAACGTGGGCAAAAAACAGAGCAGTGCTTCCGACACATAGAGTAGCGCATCCAGCAAACAGTGTAGCACATTTAGACATAATTTTAGCGCATCTAGGTTATATTGTAGTGCGTACAGTCCTTTCTATAGCGCATCATAGACAGAGAGCAAAAAAAATTAAAATTGTAACCGAAATAAAATTTAGACTTGTAGAAGTCCACCAAAATCCAAATTTTCTAACTATTTGATTGAAATTTTGCAGGACTCTAACAATTTCTTGCAGGTGGAGCGGGAAATTTTCTTTTATCAATTTCTTTTGTTGACCACCAAGATCAAAAATTTTGCTTTGTTGACCAATTCTTTTTCATAGATCAGAAAATCATTGCCTTACAAGGATAAAATAAACACCATGCTTTCATGGAGCAACATCTCCATATAGATTTTAGCCAATCATTGCCTTGAAAGATAAAAAAACCTTGTTTGCATTGTCTCGAAAGTAGAAGGTATATGCTCTCCCCTTAACTGGGTGATCAAAAAGCCAGCCTACTCTTATGCTTTCAGTCATACTGCATTTAAAACCTTTAGCAGGCCTGCCTTCCCGAGGAGTTGAAATCAACTCTTAAAGTCATTTATGGCCGGTGTGAAGGGAATGACCTAAGTGGGGAACGGCTTTGATGCCAAGAATTCCAACCCACTATAATCAAACGTGAACAGTGACGAAAGTCCTTTTCAACAGTTGCGCACAGCGATTAGCCTTCCCCCAGTATCCTTGAGATATGTAAAGCCTTTGTTCTAAAGGTTGGGAAGCCTCCTGAGGGAGTTTATCACTGACGGCCGAACGGGAAGCCTGATTACAAACCATAGAAATAGAAGCTTTGAACCAAGTCAGTAACTAGACATTTATAACATCATAGTGCAAGGGTGGGGAAGAATCCGCCCCCAAGATTACTCACCATATATCTCCCAAGATAACTACTCAACTGTGAAGCGATTCACTTTGGGTTAATTTCTAGCAAAAGGCAAAAAAATGGGCGCCCTCTAGGGGGTGACATGGCTGTTTGAGCTGACGGAGTATCGAGACTAGTGGGCTATGATGTTATTTACAACCCTTGACTAAAGAGTCTTTCTGAAGTGTATTATTCATATCAAAACCTGTTAAAACATTGAG
Source organism: Cryptomeria japonica (assembly GCF_030272615.1). Classification (NCBI taxonomy): domain Eukaryota; kingdom Viridiplantae; phylum Streptophyta; class Pinopsida; order Cupressales; family Cupressaceae; genus Cryptomeria; species Cryptomeria japonica. The sequence continues at coordinate 600,687,217 of NC_081412.1, read as the reverse complement.
GATTTGAACACATCCTCGTAGAACATACACTTTTTGTTAGATTAGGCAAAATGGTTGTACTTTTTGTGTCGTGCCTGAATTTACTACTTCAGAAAATCATCCATCGAACTTAAAAATTTCACAACAAAAGTTCAAAATTTGAAAAAAATCAACCAAAGGAAAAATTAGGAGAGTTTAGCACATAAGAGCAACATCTTAGCGCGTAAGAACCTTTTGTTAGCGCATCCAACCATCAAATTAGCACGTCGGTTTCAAATAGTAGCGTTTCATCTCAAGGCAAAATAGTGTGCAAATATTTAGCTCATCAAACAAATATTCTAGCGTGTGGAAGCATCAGCTTAGCATGTGGAGGCTAAACATTAGCACATCAGGTTCACAGGTTAGCGCGTTGCCGACCCAGGGTAGCGCATAGATTTTTCAAAACAAATGGAAAACAAATTTGACCATTCAAAACTTTAGCACATGTCTGGGGGCAGCCTAGCACGTGTGGTCATTATTTTAGTGTGTGGGGTAAATTTTGTAGTGCATATAGTCTCTGTTTTAGCACGTGGTCCAAAACACAAAAACAAAGGGCAAAATAGTGAGGAATTTTAAAATTTTCAAAAAACATTTTCTGAAACCTTCTCCATCAAACATCATTTTCATCAAACAAGAATAGCAAAAACAAACCGTTAAGACTATTTCTTGAGCTAAATTTGTGTCAAAACAAACGTTGTAAAATCCTAAACGAATCACACGATAAAACATGTCTATCTTATCATAATCTGGAAACCTCATCAATTGTATCAACAGAATCCTTTACCATCTTACGGATTTAATCTCACAAAAACACTTGTTTAAAATTTTCAAGTTGTCAAATCCAGTCTCCATATCGAGAGGCTTTTATCCATATCATTTGACACACTTTGTCGTGAAGGGGCATCTAAACCTTCACTTTGATAAAGTAAAATTTGAAATTTTTCAAACAAGATCGACCAAATCCAAACAAATCAAAGGAAACCATTGATTACTCATGCATGACTAATCCTCATATTCTAAGAAGAAAGAACCTTTATCATAACATCACGTTGAAGAAACAACAACCTAGTTTTTCCAAATTCATCAAGAGAAACAAGTTCTTATACATCAATCGTCAACTATTCAAATCTCATCGGGTATTCCTACATCACGTCAAACGTTATATCCAAAACAAATCCAACGAATTTGACAAGGAACCCTTGAAAACAAGAGCCTACTATCAAAAGTCTTCTTTTAATCAAACCATAAACCACAGCGGAAAAATCAATCCAGCATTCTTGCCTGACGACTGTATCACTTATAACACATCTCGACCAGAACCACCCACCCCTAGACAACATATCAACAAGGCTTTTGTCCCTTTCATCACTGAGAGTTTCTACTAAAATGCCTGTTACTCACTCTCAAGGAAACAAACAAAGCGAGACACATGCTGAGTCTAGTATGAACCGAAGATTGTCAAATCTTTTTGAAGTTCCACCCTTAGAAGAACCTGAAATTACTGAAGCACTTCTTCAGGAATGTCAGGAAAATCCCTCATTCCAAAAGCTTGTAGAAAGGCTCATGGAAAATGACAAAGAAAAATATCTGCTCATGCTTACAAGTAAAGGTGTTAAACTTCCTGAAGATCTAGACTCAAACATCTTTAAAACTGGATCTCGACAATATGCATATCAAGAACAACAAAGAGAAGAAGAAACTCGTAACTTTGAACAACACATACCTGAGCAACACATTCCCGAACAACGCATACCAGAAATGCGTATACCCAAACTAGAAACACCAGAGCAAAATATACCATTTACCACACCTTTTCAGCTAAGAACAAATACAAGGGAAGAACTTTTCCCTCGACAAGACAACATACCTTTGGCTGCCCTTACTCAACAAATGCAAATGTTGCAAAGGAAAATACAGGATATGCAACAAGGAACAACAGTGCAGTACTCTTTAAACGAAATCTGTCCTTATCCATTTGACAGAAGATTAAACATGGTGCCTTTTCCTCCCAACTCAGACGTTCCCAAATTTGATAAATATGATGGGAAAAGTGATCCCCGAGATCATGTTCGAGAATTTTGCACAATGAGCCTTGAATTTGCTCATGATGACACCTATTTGATGAGGTTATTCCCAAGAAGCTTGGGAGGGAAAACCATGGAATGGTTATCCAAAATTACGCCACTTGTCAGATCATTTGATGAATTGGTTAAAAAATTCATAACCCAATATTCCTATAACATCCAACATGCCATAACCATGCTAGATGTTTGCAACACCAAACAAAAGAACAATGAAACATTCATGGTATTCCTTCAACACTGGCGGCGTATGGTCTCCAGATATCGTCGAGATATTCCTGAAAAGGAGAAAATGGAAATCTTCATCGATAACTTGAATAGTGAAATGAGTTACAGACTAAAACTTCAATGCATACCATCTTTCGCTAAATTGATTGAAAATGGCATTCAAGTAGAGGAAGCATGTGTCAAAAAGGGAACACTCAAATTTTACAAGGAAGGAACAAACTCATCAAACTACAATAACCAGAACAACACCAACCTTGACAAATCTCGATTTTGGACTCGAAACAAAAATGAAGGCAACAATGAAACACATGATCCCAAATCTAAACAACCAGTGCTTGCATTATCTGGAAATCCTCAAAACACAAAAAAACCTAAAAATGCTAATCCAAATGCTAACACATATGCGCAAAACATCGATCAAGGACAACTCAACACAAACAACACCAATGATACTCAAAACAAAAACATGAATCCAGGACCTAACAACAATTCACACAACAACACAAACAATTTCCAAAAGTGTATCTTCACACCACTGGGGCAATCACTAGAATCAGCATTCAGAGAACTTTTGGCACACAAGATTCTTTTCTTGCCTCCAATCAGCAACTATGAACCTCAAATCAAACCACCTTGGTGGAATGATTCACACTATTGTGATTACCATCGTAATAAGGGTCATCAGATGAATGATTGCATGAGGTTAAAACATGTCGTGCAAGATATGATTGATCGAGGTGACTTAACAATAGATGGTCTCAAAACAAATGGTGATCATGGAGCCTTTGAAAATCCTCTTCCAAATTACAAAGATGGAGCTTCAACCTTGAACGATACACGCGGAGCTCGTATGAACCATATCTACAACAACACCATAAATCACATATCAGCTGAAGATCATCAAGTAAATGTCATCACCATCAAAGATCAGCGTGATCATGAATTTGTCAATGTAACAACCCGAACTCAAAAATATGTCTTGAAAGGACATACTGCACCTACAACTATCACACCAAAAATCCAATATGACTTGGTTAGCCAACTCCGTAAAACTCCAGCATAGATATCTATACTAGAATTGCTGAAACTATCACCAAAGCACAAAGACATATTAGAACAAGCGCTATTGGAAACCAATGTACCTCAAAATTTGGATACGGACAGATTTCAAGCCATGGTTGCCCATATGACTAGACCTCATAACCTCACCTTCTTAGAACATGATGATGCTTCCATAATCCATCCGCATAATACTCCTCTCCATATGGAAGTCATTGTTTGCAAACACCGAGTAAAAAGAGTCCTAATAGATGGAGGAGCCGGACTCAATATATGTACTTTAAAGCTTATCCGTGCATTAGGCTTCTCAGAAGAATCTATTGATCCCTGCAAGAAGATTACCATAAAGGCATATGATGATGAGGAAAGGTCCTCTAAAGGAACTGTGATATTACCCATTCAAGTAGGACCAATACAAAAGGATACTATATCTCAGGTCTTGGACATAGACCTTACCTACAATATTTTATTAGGGCGACCCTGGATACATGAAATGCAAGCAGTACCTTCCACATATCACCAGTGTGTCAAATTTCCTTATGACGGACAAGAGGTTTCCATATCTGCTGATCACAATCCATTTCAACATTGCAATGCAATGGGGATAGCCCAGGACAGTTTGGTTCCTCATAATAGAGAAAACCAGCGATCTTCAACATCAAATCAACAAACAACAAAATCCAACTCCTTATGGGGAGACTTCAAACAGAAAATGCAAATCAAAGACCAAGGTATCAGAGAATACTCTTTGGAGCCTTTATGTTTGGCCAAATTGCCAACATCACCTAGATCTCATGGATTGCCTACTACATCAACACATCTGGTCACTCAGCCTATCACTAAATTTGATGGTACCTTCATCCAATTGGGCACTCTGGCACATGAATTAGAAGATAAGGATATTCTTAGCTGGTTATACAAAGATGAGAAAGAAGATAATAGAGCAGCTACTCTGGATATTGTTCTACCTACACACCTATATGGAAAAGGATACTTGATCATGCAGCAAATGGGATATGACAGTAAAGGACCTATTGGGAAATGCAAGGAAGGAGTCACTGAACCTATAAATCTTCCTTCACAACCCAATAGAAACAAAGCAGGCTTGGGTTATGAGCTCACCTTCCTATTAAAAAGGCCACCCCACCTAACTACAAAACCTCAATGGAAAGTAAAGATGAAGTACAAAGAAGAATCCTGGCAGGAAGCACTCTTTGAATCAGCAGAAACAATCTGCAAGGCATGGGAACATCAAGATCAGAAGTTACATTAGGAAAAGCTTCTGAAACACAAAAGGGCCATATCTATAGTAGTAGCTCATATTCAAACACCAATATCTCAAGAAACAATAAAATCATCTCCAAATACCATTATTCCTCCCCGAAGAAGCACAGTCTATGAACAAATATAGAAAATAGAAGACGGCTCTTACACAGAATCAACAAAAACTATCAAAATGGCATCTATCATCGAAGATTTGTTTTCACCATACAACATACCAGTTTACAGCACTGATAGAATCTGGGATGATGCCTCGGAGACTGATTCCAATGAATATGAATGGGGTACCTGCTCCAATGCTACTATAGATATCCCTAATGATACTGATTCTATATTTCTTTCTCAAGAAAAACATAACGCAGAAGATAGACCTCTTGAATTTGGACCGCAGAATATCTACGACACCAAGGAAAGCGAACAGGAACATTATGAACAAGTATATGTGGAAGATAATACCATCGAAGACCTCGACGAAATCCTAGACTTCTTTAAAACCAAGAACAATCATGATGAAAACTCTGTCCTAACACTCACAATAGCCAAACTGGATCCACTTAACGATTCCTTACCGCTTATCTTTCCTGACCTAATCGACTGGGATGAACCTGAAATCCATGATATACCAATTTTCCCAGATGATGAATCTATTATCCATTACCTATGTACCGTAAATCCAGAAATAGACTCTACCAGTGAACAAAGTAACAATGTCTACAAAACAGGGAGTGCCAGGTCTCTCAGTCGCAAAAATGAACCAAATAAAGAATCTGATGCTGAAAACTAGTCAATGGCAGCTCTAGATCACCAAAAAGTAAAAATAAAGGACGCATCTGAGGGTGAAAACCTTTTTAAGGCACCTAACGATGGGAGACTTGACACTCTTCCTAAGCACTTTCATGAGCGATCACCCATATTGATTGAGCCCACTCAATCCATCAACATTGGTACCACAGAAGCAGTCAAAAACCTACACCTTGCAGAATCTCTAACAGAGGCAGAAAGATCAACATTCATCATTTTCTTTAAAGAACAGCAAATTAACTTTGCTTGGTCATATGCTGATATGCCTGGAGTGGATCCACACTTAATCATGCATCACTTGTCCATCTCTTCAGGAGTTAAACCAGTCGAGCAAAAGCTACAAAAAACAAATCCACAGGTGGCACTCATGGTCAAAACTGAACTAAAGAAATTATTAGACGTCGGATTCATCCGACCCATTGACTATGCAGAATGGATTTCCAACATCGTTCTAGTATCAAAACCAGATGGTAGTATCAGAATATGCATTGACTTCAGACACATCAACAAAGCTTGTCCAAAGGATGACTTTCCTTTGCCCAGTATCGACATAATTGTGGATCTCACAGCAGGCCATGCAATGCTCTCACTAATGGACGGTTTCTCAGGCTATAATAAAAACAAAATAGCCCCAGAAGATCAAGATAAAACCGCGTTCACCTGTCCTTGGGGAACGTACTGTTGGAATGTTATGCCTTTTGGCTTAAAGAATGCAAGGGCCACTTATCAAAGAGCAATGACAACAATATTCCATGACATGATGCATACATTTATGGAAGACTATGTGGATGATTTACTAGCTAAATCCTTCACCAGAGCAGAACATCTTGGCATCCTAACAAAGATCTTTAATCGATTGGAGAAATTTCAAGTCAGGCTCAACCCTAAGAAATGTGTCTTTGGGGTTACATCAGGCAAGTTACTAGGCTACATTGTCTCAGCTAAAGGTATTGAAGTAGATCCAGCAAAGGTACAAGCCATTATGGACATGCCACCACCAAAGAATATCAGTCAACTCAGATCTCTACAAGGATGACTTCAATCAATCAAGTGATTCATCGCTCAGCTAGCAGATAAAAGTCTACCATTTAACCATTTACTACACAAAAATGTACCATTCAAATGGGAGACCAAGTGTGCAGAATCTTTTTACCAAATCAACTAGTACCTGATGAATCCACCAGTTCTAGTACCACCAGTTGCAGGAAAGCCTCTTATCCTATATATCTCAACAACAAATATATTGCTGGGGGCACTATTGGCACAAGAAGATCAACAAGGGATGGAATGCGCCATATATTACATCAGTAGGACATTGAATGGCTATGAACTCAACTATACATTCATTGAAAAGGCTTGCCTAACAGTGGTCTTCACATCTTAGAAGTTCTGACATTATATGCTAGCACACACCATTAAGCTAGTCGCAAAAATTGATCCTCTCAAATATCTACTTAGTAAGGCAACTCTTACAGGCCGATTGGCTAAATGGGTCATGATTCTCAATGAATTCGACATCCAATACATAGAAAAATGAGCAATCAAAGGACAAGCAATTGCAGATCAGTTGGTTGACGCACCGCTACCAGGCAAACACACCATGGAGATTGAATTTCTAGACAAGGACGTTCTTGCTCTTTATACCAAACAATGGACCCTATATTTTGATGGATCCTATACACGACATGGTTCAGGTGTTGGCATTCTATTCATCACTCCTGAAGGACACACTATACCAAGATCATATAGGCTTATGTTTCCATGCACAAATAATGTGGCTGAATATGAGGCATTGGTTATAGGCATCAAAATGGTCATAGAATGGAAAATCACAGAGTTAAAGGTCTATGGAGACTCGCAACTGGTCATCCATCAAATCAACAACAACTATCAGACAAAGGATGACAAGCTACTACCCTACAAACGAATGGTGGATGACTTCAAACAGTATTTTGTACATATCACCTTCGAGCAAATACCAATATTGAACAACAAAGTAGCCGATGCGATGGCTACTATCACTTCATTACTACAAATTCCAGAACAACAGAGTCATTACGAGTTCCTGGTAGAGCAACTATTCTCCCCAGCCTATGACCACTCTGAATCCCATGTTGTCTATGCCTTGACTAGTTCAGATTCTCCGTTATATGGACCAATATATGACTACCTCAAGCACAATATCTTACCAATTGACCAATCCCGTAACCAAAAATGTAACTTTATCCGACAAGCTGCCCGTTTCACCCTTACTGCTGATACTTTGTATCGTCGAGGTCTAGATGGTACTCTTCTTCGTTGCCTTGATCATAATGATTCCGATTCGACTTTACACGAGCTTCATAAAGGTATTTGTGGCACACATTCAAGTGGCACTACTCTTGCTAAAAATCTTCTAAGGATGGGATACTACTGGCCTACAATGGAGAAAGACTCATATCACTTCGCTAAGAAATGTCCTAATTGCCAGATCCATGGTAATCTGATACATGCACCAGCACAGGAACTACAGCCATTTACAACATCCTGGCCCTTTTGTCAATGGGGACTGGACTTAGTAGGCAAAATTCATCCTTCATCTTCAAATGGACACAAGTTCATTATAACAGCAACAGAATACTTTACCAAATGGATAGAAGCAGTTCCCATGACCACAGTGACTGGGAAACAAATTGCCTCTTATATCCTCAATTATCTGCTCTGCAGATATGGTATTCCAAGTTCAATCATCACAAATAATGGATGGCCTTTCAAAAATCAAGATGTCCAAGAACTATGTGAAAAATTCAAAATCCAACATAGATTCTCTACACCATATTACCCACAGGGAAATGGTCAAGCGGAAGCGTCTAACAAGACAATACTGAAAATCCTCAAGAAAATGGTGAATGATGCAGGCAAAGATTGGCATGTACAACTCAATCCAGCACTTTGGGCATACAGAACCAGCATCCGCACACCTACAGGAGCAACACCATACTCATTGGTATATGGATCAGAAGCCATTTTACCCCTGGAAGTAGAAATCTCGTCTCTCAGAGTCTCTTTGAAAGACTTAATTCCAGATGAAGAGTATCGAGTTAACCGACTGCAAGAACTTGAACTATTAGATGAAAGAAGTCAGCATGCTTATACTCATCTCAAAGCATATCAACAACGCATGTGCAGGAGCTACAATCACAAAGTCATCCCCCGCAACTTCAAGGTTGGTGACCTAGTCCTCAAAGAAAATCCCAGAAATCAGCAAGATCAAGAAAAGAAAGGGAAATTTGAACCTAACTGGTTGGGTCCCTATGTTATCATATCAGTCTATGGATCAGGTGCCTATCAGCTAACGACTTCAGAAGGAGATGTACTCGATGAACCAACTAATAGCATCCATCTAAAGAGGTACTACACTTAAGTAGCCTAGTGCACAGAAAACACCAAAAATAAGCAAAAAAAATCAAAAAATCCAGAAAAAGCAAAAACATAAAGTACAATAAAAACAAATGGTGAAAACCTGGTAAATAGGCGCTCTTGTGAAAGAATGGCTCCTCTATCTATCTCCTTACTATTTGTCCATCCAAACACTATCGGCCATTGCTCGACACTTAGCACATATCCATTCAGGACATACTTAGCGTAGTCACTATCCTGGTTTGTCTGTATATATCCCCTTACCACAAATCCAAGATGGCTTGGAAATCACTGTACATATTCACATCAAGAGGTACACTCAGCTAGGGGAATTCCAATCGTCTAAATATGGTAAACATTCAAGACATCAAGGCTATTTGCAAAACTCTACAGCATGACATCCAACAAACCAAAAATGATGCTTCATCGCAAAACAAAACAATTCACAAAAATACCAAGGATGGATGATTTTCTGAAGTACTGGATGTTGCATTGTAGCATAAAATCTTGACTAGTTTTGCATTTTGAACTTTTTGAATTATTGGATTCTCTTCCTTGTCTCACTAAATGCTTCGAAGCTAGAGATCATGAGGAACTTCCAATATTTTCTTAGTCTTCTGTCTGGGAGGTGATCACTTGTACTGTGTGAATACTGGCCTCGAGATGTGATACATCGACTATCACTGAAGGCCTGATTCCACTTCACGCATTCGAATGATCTAATCTTGTCTGTTTACACAATACGCACTCAGGTCATCCTGGTTCAATTATACCTTGACTCTTGTGCTATCTTGCAAAATCAAATATCATGTAAATTTTTTTCAGGTCATTATGGTTCAATTATACCATTATGCTTGTATAAATTTTCAACATATCCTAAACAAATCAATGCTCAATGATGATATCTACAAAGAAAGCAAACAAATGGCTATATCGGATGGCAAATACAGAATGAGGATGCTACCAAAAACATAGTTGCATATCATTTAACATGTTTGCATATCATTTTACAATTAGTTTCATATCATTTTAACATAGTTGCATATCATTTTACATTTAGTTGCATATCAAATCATACATCTCATTTTCAAGATACATCTCACAGCATATAAAAGCATACATCCTGCATCATATATTATATCATCTATTTAAGCATTGCATCATCATGAAGAAATAACCCACATCACATGCATCCATATAAACACACCACATGGTCAAAGAAAATGGTGTTGTATATATATATATATATATATATATATATATATATATATATATATATATATATATATATATATATATATATATATATATATATATATATATATATATATATATATATATATATATATATATATATATATATATATATATATATATCTCAAAAATGATCAAAATGTACAAAATGTGTCAAACACTATGTCCAGTACAAAGAATAACAATGATCAAAAATACAACAAAGACCACATCTCTCAAGTATGACTATCCCCTAATGAAGATGGTCTAGCTCCAGATGCACCCGCCCCTGGATCCCCAGGAGGGTCCTGTCTCGATGGCCCTGTCACACCTCGGCTCTCCGACCGCGACCCAGTATCTCGAGATCGATTAGATCTCGACTGTGCAAAGCTCTGTACTCGCTAGTCCCTAGGTACCATAGCCTCATAGTGTCGCCGATAGTACTCTGCCTCCTGAGCTCTCAACGCTAGCTCTCTCAGGGTGTCTCTCATAGGACCACCCGTCGCTTCTCTCTGCATACTAGACACCACCTCCTCCACTCGCCCCCTCCACTCTATCTCAGTGTCCCACTCAGTGGTCAACTAAGAAATCTATCGCTGATATGTCAAAATCTATGCCTGCAGTTGCTGTACAGTCACCTATAAGGTCTAGATCTATGCATCCTCAACATGTGTAGGGATCTGAACCCGTAGTGGTACCTGTGTAGGGGCAACTCCTACTCGGCCTGTCCTCAGTGTTGGAGGTGGGAGCACATATGTCCTCCTCCTCTGTGTTGGTCACCTCGCCTCATCAACCCTTCCCACTGTAGCTAGCACCTCCCCTGCTCTCCCCTCTCCACTGGCTCCAATAGCCAATCCACCTCTCCCCCTATCTATCATCCCCTGTCTCACCGCTCTCTCCACACCCTTATCTCCTCTCCTAGCTCTACCTCTTTTCCTCCCTGTAGCTCCTCTCCCTCATCCATCTCCTCCATCCTCTCCATCATCATCATCATTTCCCTCTCCCTCCTCCTCATCAGAATCAAAAGCTGGCCTCATCTCATCAGGATCAAATATCCTAGCCACTGCCCACACAGCAAATAATCGGGCAAACTCATCAGTCATGCCCGCATCCTGAATCTCAGGGGCATAATCCCATATCTACCCAGCCAACCAGACAAACTCCTCTACCACCACTGCACTATCAATGGTCGGACCCCAATCCACTACATCCTGCCGCCGCCGTGCATATAGGCACGCTCCCTATGGAATACCCTGCTGGCGCCCAAACTGCCTCAAAACTTGGGTCACCACAAACCTCTCGATCACAAACAGGGTCCTCCCGATTAGGTATCTGGTCATAAAAACAAAGGGCATCTCCAGCCCATCCTCTGCCCACACCTCCCATCCTGTATACAGTCGCTAGGTGACCGTATCTATATCATCAAGCACTCTCCTCCAATGCTCTAGTTTGCCCAGCTTACGCTGGACAACTAGACCCCTGTATCTGTATGCATATGCACATCCCACAGGCCTGTCCCTGTCTGCTAGTGGCCTTGCCGCTGGAATGTGCTCCTAGCACCATACCTGTAACAGTGTCACGCCATCTGACAAACTGTCGTAACCAAGGTATACCACCTCATGTAGACCCCTGTATAGATGGGCCAGCATAGCTGATCCCCATGAAAACCATCGGCCCTGTGTCACCATTTCCTCCAATACCAGCCCCCATCCCATCGAGAATCCCTTTGACCTGCGATCAAGATAAAGGAATCCACCAATGAACCTTGCTAGTACAGATGGCAGTGGTGCGTAATCCAGGTCCAAAAACTCCTACCATGGGATCTCATAGCCATAAACTATCTCATCGTGGAAGATATGGCACAGTGCCTCTGTCCCACCCTCCTTTGACTGCTCATATGGTAGTAGTGCACCTACTACGAGAATCCGTAGAATCCTGTAACAGTCCTCTGGGGTGACTGTCATCTCTCCAGTAGCAAAATGGAAGGTGTTTGTGTCGCTATGCCACCTCTCCACCAATGCTATCAATAGCCCTTGATTCACAGTGAACCGAGGCATATCCAAAAGAGAGGTCAACCCACATCTCTCAATAATGTCCAGATCAGCCTGAGACAACTACGGTGTCAATGTCCACGGTCTGGGAAATCTCTCTCATGACTGCACCACACCCAATCGCTCCTGTCAACAAGCAAAACAAATCCAATATCAGTTTCCACATCAAAACAAAGATATCAAAATCAAACTCACATCAACAACATGAAACAATTTGCTCATCTACATCAAGTTCAAAATCCTATCATTTCATATCAACTTGTAACACAACTCAAGTTATCAAAACTTGTAACACAACTCAAGTCTCCTCAATCACATAAACTTGTAAAACAACTCAAGTTTCCCACTGATATCAGCTTGTAACACAACTCAAGTTTCCAACCCATATCAGCTTGTAACACAAATCAGGCTTCACACATTGAACTTGAAACACAGTACACAAACAAATCATATTTTGATCAAAACACCACATTGATATCTATACATAACTTGCAAAAATCACAAATCAAAACAAGTTATAACGACACTCATATTGGACAAATCCATAAAATCATGACAGACAGACACAACAAATTTACAAATCGGCTCATCTCGCAAAAATTTTCCAACAGACTCCTGCTGCGCTAAACTTCACCCACACGCTAGGCTATTTTTCCTATGCGCTAATCTATTCACCCTATGTGCTAGACTGACTCTACGCACTAAATCTTTCCCCCCGTGCGCCACCTAACCCGCCCTATGCACTAGACTGACTCTACGCACTAATCTATACCTCCCAAGCACTACCCGTTTGACCCTATGCACTAGGTTAGCCCTACACGCTAAACCCCCTTACCCATGCGAACCCCTGTGACCCCTATGTGCTAGGTCTACCCTACACGCTAACCTACTGACCCTACGTGCTACCCGACTATCGCCATGTGCTATTCTACGTCTATGCGCTAACCTCTATTTCCTATGCGCTACCCTATTTTATTTTGGACGCACCCCCTAAAATAGACTTGATGCACTACTTAAAAGTTCGTATGCGCTAATCTACGAATTTGACATGCTAAAACAGTACAACCAAGTTTTAAAAATCAAAAAAGGACTAAAAATGACCAAATAAAAAATCAAAAAGGGGTCAAAAATGTTGACTTACTGGTGGTCCATACGCTGCAGGTCTCCGGTACCTCCGAATGCGCTCAAAACAGTGTCTGGAATACGGAATAGGCATTTTCTCTGCAGACCAAATTCTCTTTCTCCAAAGTCAACAAGGCACAAATGAATCAAATCAAAGCTATTTTCCCTTTTTATAGGAGGAAAATGAAATTAGGGTTAGCCAAACGGACCTGTACTATGGTCGCGATCTCCCCTATACCTTACACGTTGTACATTATCAGGAGATGAATCAATTTACACACATTTTACATCGACGAAATCCTACACATCCAAGCAACTCATCAAATCAAATCAAAAATTTTCAAAAAATTGATTCATCTCCCGAGGGGGCATCACCATCAAAATATCGAATCCGGGGCATCACGCATCAAATCAAATCTGGGGCACAACTTGTAAATCAAAAGAGCAACACAAAAATTGCATTTGATCATAAATCATGATAAGGCATCATTTTCTTTGAAATAACATGTGCACACACGTCACTTCAAAGAGGGGCAAAATGTAGACGTATAAAAATGACCATATTCCTAAATGAATATTTTATGTTCATTTCTCTATTTAATTAAATCCCATTTAATTAAATTATCCACATTCCACTATTTAATTAAGTAAACTACTCAATTAAATTCACTATACCCATTTAATGAATAAATCATTTTATTCAATTAAATCCCCCCCTATCCACTTTTAATTAAATTCAAATTTAATTAAATAGTTTATCCTAAATTAAATAAATCTAATTTATTTAATCTCCCCAAATTGCAACCAAATTGAATAAATCATTTAATTCAATTAAATCCTATTATCCCTCCATCTACTTGCAAAATCCTACATCTCCCACTTGCCTTCCTAAAACCCCTTCCTAATTTCTTCTAGATTCTTCTAATCGTTTCTAATTAGCATAACCCTTCTCCTAAACTTTGTCACATCCCTAAGCAAGGGGAGGTCACTTCTCAAATCCTCAAAGTCTTTGATAACCATTAAAGGCTTCAAACCTTCAACCAATAAATTCCCCAAAGTCTTCATAACCATTAATGGTTAACTCAAACCCTCTTACATGGTTAAAGAATTTCTTTTAACTCAACCTTCATCCAACCCAAGGGTCTCATCAAGCCTTTAATGCTTTGACCAAGATTATCTCTTAATCATTTGCACAAAGGTTTATCCTTGGATTAACTCTTAATCCAATGGGTAATCTTAATTTAGACTTGACCCTTACCCTCTAGATAACCCTAAGGTCTTCTCAGGCCTTTAATGTCTCCTACCCCTTCTCTCAACCCAACCCTATGTTGACACTTGTCACCATTTCATTGGTGCAAATTGCAAACATGGATCCCCAACTTTCAAACTCAACCCTTGATCAACTCTTTCAATCCTAACCATCCATTGCCCTGTTTTTGCTATAAATAGAGCTCTCATTCCTCCATTTTATCATCCTAAAAAATTTTAGTATCACACTTATGCTCAAATACATTCAAGCTTTCATATATAATTTTTATGTTCATCATTTTTAGCCTCTTTGAAATCAGGAATTAGTCTAAATATGCATGTTTAGAATAATTTCTTTATCATTTTAGCTCAATCATAGACTAATATATCATGTTAAGATAGTATTCATACTAATCTTGTCATCTTATCATTTAGTTTATTGCATTTTAAGATCATGCATAGCTTAAGATGCATTTCATTCTAAAATCTATCAAAGCATCCCTCGTTCTTGCATTTGCCATCCCTAAACCATTTTGCTCAATGATCTGAGAGCAAAAACATTGGTTTGAGGGACATTGTAAGATAGAGAACCATGGGACCAACCTTGGGAAGCTGAGTAATACTTCATTACTCCATAGCTTGCACCAAGAAGTCCTCTGTGTGTGTGTGGACAGGTATTTTGGAACATTTTTCACATATTAAGTTCTATCGACCCACTTTTCCCGCATACACAAGCATGTGTGTGTGATTAGGGTTTTATCATGATCATACCATTTCATACAACATATGAGATTGCATTCAAGAAGAAAAGAATTATCATCAACAATTACAAATTTGAGGTATACCTTTCCATTATTTAGTTTAGTATTTGCAATATTTCATTCAACGTTAATTCCAAAACTAGGGTTTGACTTAGGTAAACTCCTATTCCCAATAATTTCCCCTTTCTTTCTATGTGTAGGAAATAGGTACAAAGTTGTGATTCTTAGGATTAAAATTATTCATAGAGATGAACAAGTTCCCCTTTGGACAACAAAAAGTGTGGATGACCAGACCGACCACCATTCTTGTAATGCCCCGCTAGGAACCCTAAAGGAAAACAACACAACTAGGCATCTAAATGGTGAAATATATTTTTTTTTAAAG
This sequence comes from Cryptomeria japonica, assembly GCF_030272615.1. Taxonomy (NCBI): domain Eukaryota; kingdom Viridiplantae; phylum Streptophyta; class Pinopsida; order Cupressales; family Cupressaceae; genus Cryptomeria; species Cryptomeria japonica. Next base: position 600,671,550 of record NC_081412.1, on the reverse strand, counting down.
ATTAATTGCATTAATTATAACAATAGCACATTTTAATAACACAACGGAAGTCTAACACATGATTTCCTAAGGGTTACCAACGAAGATTAATTCGCAGATTATATTAACACCATGGTTAATCCAATTGTCCATTTTAATTAGGTAAATTAAATGCTTGAGAATAAACCTACACATACATCTAAATCCATAATGAAAGAATCAAAGTATTCCAATTCATTTATTTATCCATAAACTATTTATACAAAAGATCAAAGCAACTGAATTAACATACATTCCAATGACATAATATTACAATATTCATAAATACATGGCTTCCAAAAATACCACGGAACCCAAAAGTTACAATATCAAGGTTACATAAAAGTTTGATACAATGACCACAAAGTCTCAACTGAACAATGATCACGAACAAGAGCTGGTACATGAACCACGAACCAAGAAACACCAGCAAAGTCTTTCCTTGCCTGAAGATACAATCCAGAACATCCGATGGGAAGTGGCACTACCACCTAACCATGTGATCCCAAAATGGAACCACCCCACCGTGCTAGGAGATAGTAGAAAACCCTCAAGCAAGAAAAATAAGACAAATACGAAAGAACTACATGACTCCGCAAATATTCATGTGACTCAACTCACAAACACTAGTGACTATAAGGAGAGAGTGTCATCGCATGACTTACAGTGGTTACCCTGGTAGGCGTCCATAGGTCCCAACCCCCATCCTGGGTTATCCTGGTAACCTCTCTTGAACCTCCAGCTCCATCTAAGCCTCATGCGGACCCTACCAATCCTTTCATGAAGACAAGGTGGTAAGTTTTCCATTCCAAGCCTTCTCACCACATCCTAAGCCTATACAAGCACTCAACCATGTGCGAGGCACATTATCTTAATTAATATTTAAACTACCCACCCCCTAATCAATTATTAGTTTATCACTTTTTAACTGACTTTTGAAGGGTTATCCTGCTATCCACTTTGGGCGCGGCCCCCTCTCGAAAGACACTCTCTCTCATAGGACACTTACAGGAAAAAGATCTCTCTTTACAAAAACTCTATGGCGAAACTGACAACCATATCTAATCCTGACAACCACAGGTGAAGGATACACAATCACTAACCCAGGATTGACCATTTGGAAACATAACACACAATGACTCACATCAATAGTGTTATACAATAACACCTAACCAAGAGGTATAACAACATATGACATAATGACAACTCAACCAAAATTGCAATGAGATTAAGCTTGACTGCAAACACCATTTATACAAGATCCTAATACAGACAATCTTTTCTTTAAATAGCCAAAAGCATAAAATGCTTGCAAATAAGGATTTTCTAGAAAATAAGAAAATACAACTATATTAATAAAAGGAAATCAATGTTGTCATTTGTTCAATAAGGTTAAATCAATCACATAAAAATTAATCTCCTAATGTATTTCCAAGCATAAGTATAGAATCTAAAATTATAAGCTTTTCTGGAAATAACCAAACTCTGAATTAATTATATATATAATATATAATATAATTATATGAATATATATATATATACATCGTATATATATCATATACCTATAATCATATTATAAAATATATAAATAAACACATGAATTAATTTTCACAGTATTAAAATAATACTAAATAACATAATGTCCATAATAATATAAAACCTATATATGAATATATGTTTATACATATATATATTATGCATATATATATTTATTTATATATACATATATCATATATATAATAAATTAATTTAAAAATCAAATTTTATAACCTTGAACAGAAATTTGAAATACTATATTTTGGTTTGCATGAAATTTATCTAGGAAACTGTGAAATTAGTTTAACCCCTGCTACCGTAGGTAGCACTGCTACCTTGCGGTAGCAGGTACTACCGCCAGCAGTACTGCTACCGTCGGTAGCACTGCTACGCAAGGTAGCAGGTACTACTGTTAGTAGTACAACTATCATCGGTAGCACTGCTATACCGGCGGTAGTACCTGCTACTGCAAGATAGCAGTGTTACCTATGGTAGTACCTGTAGACACCCAAAATTGTCATGTCTAATTAAATAAATATTTTATTTATTTAATTATCTAAGCTTAATTATTTTATTAATTAAATAAATCTTTATTTATTTAATTAATTCATTTATCCTCTTCTAGCCTTATTTCTCATTTAAATAAATACATTTATTTATTTAAATTATCCCTTTCCTAAATTAAATAAATATTTATTTATTTAATTGATCCTACTTCTTCTATTAATTAAATAAATCTTTATTTATTTAATTAATTCATTATCTTTTTCTACACATGACACATGTCATTTATCTCTTAATTCATACACTACCTACCCCTTTCATTATTTTATTATTTCTTCTACCTACCCTCTAATCCTAGCCGACCTCCTTTTTACACCTCTCAATCTTATCCCTCCATTTCATATTGTGTCTTTTATTTAAGGAGATGCCTTCTTCATTATCAAACCCTAACAACTTGATCAATTGGCTACACTACGATCCTACTTGCAACCACATTCCGCTCTTTGTTGAGCTCTTGTGCACATAAAAATCTGAGAGCAAATATATCAAGCAAGATCAATGGAGATCGGAAGAATGGAGATCAAAGCCCTATTGGACATGTGATGTTATAATCTTTGTGATTTTGTTTTATTTGCATTGTCTTAGGTAATCTTCATATGTTATGGTGGATCTTTGTTGTTGTTAGGCTAGGGTTTTGTGGTTGGATTCATTTAGCCTTTCAATATTGTTATTATTGTATCCATTTTCACCATATACATTTTGGCACGCCCGGTGGGACTCTTGTCCCTTTGCATTTAACCTTTTTGTTGTAGATTTTGCATTTTTTAAGTTGCAGATTGGACATTTTTCGATGACATTTTAGGTTTTTCCGCATCTGCGAACTTTCGGATCGCGTCTTTGATTTTCAGGCGCGTTTGCGGAATCTGGAATCGCGTCTGTGTTTTTGACAAATTTTATTTTGCAGGTTTCAGAAAGGAGCATCTGTGTTTCAGAGTCGCATCTGTGTTGTTTCCACCCGCGTCTGTGTCGGAGAAGGGCGTCTGTGCATCACAGAAACGCGTCTGTGTCGTGGGTAACAACGTCTGTGCTTTTACTGTTTTGAAATTTTCAAATTTTCATTGATTCAATTTTTGGATTTTGCACTTAGGGTTTTAGATCTGGTTTATTTTTGGACTAACCCTTTCAGATCTAGCTAACTAAGTTTGTGTAGCTTGTCTTGGAAGCAAAACGTTTTTGTTGAAGGCCCCTCTTTCACAAAGTCTTTTGGGTTTTTAAAATGTACCTAACTTGTGTGTTTGCAGGAAGGGGTGATTATGTCAAACAACCCAAACTACTAACAAATTTTGTTGCAGGTCCTTGGCTAGGGTTTTGAAATTTTATTGTGTGTCATGTTTTCATAGATTAGCAAACACTTCAATTGGTGCACTAAAATTGAATCATTGTCTTTTGTGTCTTGAGCAATAGGCTCTTTTTGTTTAATCTTTAGAGGGTCTGTCTTCCCATGTGGTCATTAGGACTACTAGTGAGAAGAGAACGACCCAAGTGGTAGCGAGGAAAACCCACCTCATCCGAACCACTATAATCAAATGTATTCATGGTGAAAACTATGAATAACGTGTGCTGATTAGTTCATACCGACACTATGTCTCCCCATAAACCCGTTTGATCAAATTTATTTGATCATTTGTAGGGCATAACCCCTACCGGCTAGGAGCCTTCTGTATTTACAAAGCTGAAAGTGTCGCATGTATGGCCACACGAGCGGATGCCCTTACTAGCACCTTTTTGTTTTAGAAGCCCAAATCCTTCTAGTTGTTGGGGCAGGAGGTCGGACCTCTGGTAGTGGCCCACACACATACGGTTCTTAGTAGAGATACAAAGTTCGCCATGGGGAGTTTTCATGGGGACTGATGCTTGGCTGACCCAAGAAGTGAGTGTCGAGGGTGGAGCCAGTGAGGTCAAGCATCTAAGTATCCGCTTTGAATAGCGTAGCCTCGGGGGTAAAACCCTATGTGGGATCAACAACTATTGTCTTGGCTAGCCATAAGAATTGTGCTTGTCTTATGTTAAACATTCAAACATTCAAGACCAAACAACAAAATATTGTGTCTTTTGTGTCTTCAAGTGTATGAAAAACATTTTACATCAAACAACACACTTTTGGAGTCTAAACACTTGCAAACATTGAGTCCTCATCAACATTGTGTCCTCTTGTCATGAAAAACAGTCAAACAGTCGGATTTGGTCACAACAAAATAACTTCACAGATTGGAAAAATTGCACGAAGTTTACAGAAACGTGTCTGTGTCTATTTTAACCGCATCTAAGTCATATAAACGCGTCTGTGAAGGGCATAATAGCGTCTGTGTGTCTAGCAGCGTCTGTGTCGAACAGAGACACGTCTGTGTCTAGGAATCGCGTCTGTGAAGTATACAAAAGCGTCTGTGTCCAGAATTGAAAATTTTTACAGTCCAGCAAACAAGAGAAATCAGTTTCGGAATACTTGAGCTTCCTAGGTTGTTTCTTCAGGTTTCATCTAGCATTCAACCTGTCTTTGGGTCTTATATAGTCCATCATTGCTTCACATCTCATTTTACATTCACAATTGTCTAAACTTGAGTCAAAAGGTCATTTTATTGTCCTCATCCTACTTTGTCAACATACTACATACAACTACACTTTGCTAAGTGGTCCCTCATCAAGGTTTCTTACCTTTGGGTCTCATTTGGTCTTACTTAGAGTCAAGGTCAGCTTACCTCATCAAGAGAAACTATCCTCTCTTTGGAAGTCACACCTACTCTACTACATACATACTTGGTCTTAGATTTTGGACATTGCAAGTACACCTCAGATTCATTTACACTCCATACAACTCTTGGTCTTCCATACTCTTTCCATTTTTCATCTAGTCTCTCACATCTTGGTCAAATACCTAGTTCATGGTTGAAACCCATCTTCAAAAATCTAGGAGAAAAGCTAAAGAAGCTCAAGAGTCCGCAAACATGAGTTCTTATGAGTATGACAACGATTTATTTTTCAATCCTGAGCACACTACATTGCCTGACATGGATGTTTATAGAAACATTCCAAATGTGGAAAACGCAGACACTACAAACAACAATGCTACACACAATGACAATGTGGACAACTTTTCAATACATTCAGCTGATGTAGAAGAATCCATTATGAATCCTCATTTCAATAGATTGGTTGAAGAAATAAAGAGGAGGGATAGACAATACTTCTTACACATGATGGCACAAAGTGGAGCTAAAATACCTCATGATTTTGACATGTCTCAACTTATGGAAAACCGACCTTCGCAACAAACTCACTCCAACATGGATCAAAGGAGACCTAATAGTGGAGGAAATAGAGGACCACATATAGTACCTGAATCACCATCAGCTTTGCTTCAAAAACCTGAAGTCCCACATACACATGCTCAAACATATGATACTTACCTTCGAAGACCATTATGGAAGCCTTATGCAGATAGATATGCTCAAGCTATGGATCAACCAAAACAATTGGACATTCAAAGGCATGCTCAAAATTTGGACACAAGGAAACCCCGTGTCAAATTTGGGGGCAATGCAATAGAACATGACATGCCTGTAGAATATGGTATACATGCACAAAATAGATATGGGTTTCCTCAACATGAAGCTATACCAAGTGCTCCATATATGCCACATCAATATAGACCTCCTCCATATGAACATGTGTATGATCAATATCATCCATACATGCAACAAGCTCCTCCTCAAATTGGTGTCTCAAACATGGGGTATGTTACAAGAAGTCGATCTCCACCTAAGAGCAATTTGGAGCAACAAATTAGAGATTTACAAAAGAAAATGGAGGACATGAATACACCAAAACCAACATACACTATGAGAGACATATGTCCTTATCCATTTGATAAGAGCATTCCAATGCCTCCATTTCCTGCACACTTTGTGACGCCAAAATTTGACAAGTATAGAGGAAAAGGAGACCCCAAGGCACACATAAGACAATTTTTCACAGCCTGCATTGAGGTAGCGGCAGAAGAAACATATTTGATGAGATTGTTCCCACAAAGTTTAGGCGATCAAGCTATGGAATGGTTCTCCCAACTCCCACCTGGTATTAAGTCATGGGGTGATCTAGCAGAGGCATTTATTCAACATTTCTCCTACAACATAGAGACAGACATATCAGTCACTACTCTGTGCAATACCAAGCAAAAAGAGGGAGAATCTTTTGCATCATTTTTACAAAGATGGAGAAATCTAGCCAGCAGATGCTCTTGTGAAATTCCATAGAAACAAATGGTAGAAATGTTCACACAAAATGTTAACAGGGACATTGGCTATGATCTAAGAAAAGCTTGTTTGTCCACCTTCAAGGACGTCATTGAAAAAGGCTTAGCAACAGAAAAGGTTCTAATTGAACAAGGAGTCATTAAGATATTCAAGGAAAACAAAGATGACTTTAAAGGAAAGGACAAGCCAAGATTTTAGAATAAAAACAAGAACATAGTCAATGATGGTGTTGTTGATGCCAATACAGTGAGACCCAAATTCATCTTTTCGGGATCAAGTTCTACAAACAATCAAGTGAATACTCAAGCAACTTCTAGATCACAAAGGAAGTACACCCCATTGGGAGAACCACTTGAATCAGTATTCAAAAAGCTTGTGGCAAACAAAGTGATCACAGTTCTAGATTTTCCTCCATATGAACCAAAGGTCAAACCAAATTGGTGGAATGATGATGAGTATTGTGAATTTCATAAGAGCAAGGGTCACAAGACAGGTAATTGTCATCGACTGAAGAACATTGTGCAAGATCTCATTGATAGAGGTGATATTGAGATTGAGGGACACTCATCCAATCAAGAACATGAGATGTTTAAGGAACCATTCCCAAAGCATGACAAGGGAAAAGCTAAAGTCACAGATGATCAGGCCAACTATACTAGAGCACCTTATAACTATGATTCAACTATCAATCACATCTCGATGGACAATCATATCTCTACTATTACCATCAAGAACAAAAATCCTGAGAATCCTCCTCAAAGACCCAAGATTGTCCTAAGAGGTGTTGGATCTTCTTCCGAACATACCTCTGAATGTCATGTTACAACTCGTCGAGGTAAAATTACGTTGCCAGGTGCCTCTACTAAAAATACCACTTCTTCATCAACCAAGCCTGAGTATGACCTTGTAGAACAGTTAGGGAAGACACCCACGCTCATTTCCATCCTTGAGCTCTTACACATATCCCCCGCTCATAAAGCTATTCTTGACAAAATCTTGAGAGACACCACCGTTCCTACTGATCTGAACGTGGACCAGTTTCAAGCCATGGTGGGATACCTTTCCATTCCACATTCCCTTACATTCACAGAAGTTGATGACGCCTCCGTAAGTCAGCCACATAATGCACCATTACACATTCAAGCCTTCATACACAAACATAGAATCAAATGAGTCCTGATAGATGGAGGAGTTGGTCTAAACATTTGTACATTGAGCACAATTAAACAATTGGGATATTCCGACAAAGTTGTGAATTCTACAAACAAAATTACTATCAAAGCATATGATGATGAAGAACGCTCATCCAAAGGTACAGTCACCTTGCCTCTCAGAGTTGGGCCAGTTATAAAGGATGTGGTTTTTCAAGTCCTTGATCTAGATCTCACATAAAACATACTCTTGGGATGCCCATGGATTCATGAGATGAGCGCAGTACCATCAACATATCATCAATGCATCAAGTTTCCACATAATGGAGTTGAAGTGACCGTCAAAGCGGACCCAAATCCATTCATACATTGCAACAATCTGCGACCTAGATCAGAAATAACAATACCAGTCAATCGAGAGGCTATTCCTTCATCGACATATGTGGATCCTGAATCCTTAAAAGCTTCTACATCCAAACAAGCAGAGATCAAAGAAAAGTGCAATATTAAAGACATGGGATGTAGTGAGTATATCTTTCATGTTGATCAACTCCCATTATCTCCTAAGGTATTCAGTCAACAGGAACAGTCTACAAACAAGTTGCAATGCCAAGGAATTGGGTATGAACCACCTAGTGTTGTGGCTACTAAGTCTGAATGCAAATCTCCTCTAGTGGTGCAAGCAACTCTTGATATCAATAGTCCCAAGAGTGGTTCCAGAGAAGAATCTATTGAGCATATTGCCAGCCCTCTTGATAACTCACATAGCCTTACCATTTCATCCACTCATTCCATTTCCACTCCACTTCCAGACTTGGATCAACAAGAATCACAAAAGCCCTTACTTATTGGGGATCAAGAATCAAGCTTTGAAAAGAAAAATCTAAAAGTCAAAAATAAAGAAAAGTCCTTTATTCCAAATCAAAATCTAAAGCTATTGGACTCTGCAAAAATCAAAGTCAAGGATAAAAATCCTATGAAGCAAAAAGAGCAAGAGTTGATCTCCCCTAATATCAAAATAACTGGGGGCAAAAGTTCTACAATTTTAAGTCAAAAAGCATACTTGTTGATCCTAAGTCTCCATCATGCTATCCTACTTTCACTTCTTTTCACAGTCATAAGCCTTCATAACTCATCCACTTGTTCCACACATCCATTCCCTTTTGGCTATACATCATGGACCTTTAATGGAGCTTCCTCAAGGAAAGGGACTTTGTTATCAGCGATGCCCAAACTTCTTCAGGTGACACGCATATGGGCTTGTGTAGTCTACAACTAGTAATTCTATCCCAGTTCCTTCATCAAGGAAGACAGACACTCCAGCTACACATCATTCAGTCAAGGAACAATGCAGCTACAATCACAAGGTAAAACCTCACAAATTTGAGGTAGGTGATTTGGTTCTTAGAGAAAATCCTAAAAATCAGCAAGACAAAGAGAAGAAGGGCAAGTTCAAACCAAATTGGCTTGGTCCTTACATCATCATAGCAGCATATGGATCTGGGGCATATCAGCTCTCAACTACAGAAGGTGAACCTTTGGAGCATATTGCCAAAGCCCTCTTGATAACTCACATAGCCTTACCATTTCATCCACTCATTCCATTTCCACTCCACTTCCAGACTTGGATCAACAAGAATCACAAAAGCCCTTACTTATTGGGGATCAAGAATCAAGCTTTGAAAAGAAAAATCTAAAAGTCAAAAATAAAGAAAAGTCCTTTATTCCAAATCAAAATCTAAAGCTATTGGACTCTACAAAAATCAAAGTCAAGGATAAAAATCCTATGAAGCAAAAAGAGCAAGAGTTGATCTCCCCTAATATCAAAATAACTGGGGGCAAAAGTTCTACAATTTTAAGTCAAAAAGCATACTTGTTGATCCTAAGTCTCCATCATGCTATCCTACTTTCACTTCTTTTCACAGTCATAAGCCTTCATAACTCATCCACTTGTTCCACACATCCATTCCCTTTTGGCTATACATCAAGGACCTTTAATGGAGCTTCCTCAAGGGACTTTGTTATCAGCGATGCCCAAACTTCTTCAGGTGACACGCATACGGGCTTGTGTAGTCCACACACTAGTAATTCTATCGCAGTTCCTTCATCAAGGAAGACAGACACTCCAGCTACACATCATTCAGTCAAGGAACAATGCAGCTACAATCACAAGGTAAAACCTCGCAAATTTGAGGTAGGTGATTTGGTTCTTAGAGAAAATTCTAAAAATCAGCAAGATAGAGAGAAGAAGGGCAAGTTCAAACCAAATTGGCTTGGTCCTTACATCATCACAGCAGCATATAGATCTGGGGCATATCAGCTCTCAACTACAGAAGGTGAACCTTTGGAGGATCCTATCAACAGCATGCACCTTTGCAGGTTTTACACATAGCTTTTCAGAGTATCCTAATTCAAAAATACAAAAAAAATCAAAAAATTTCAAAAATACAAAAAAAAAATCAAAAAATTTCAAAAATACAAAAAAAAATCAAAAAATTTTCAAAAATACAAAAAAAATTATAAAAACAAAAAAAATCGTTACTTGGTGAAAATCTGGCAAACAGGCACCTTGTGACAACAAAAAAAATTGAAAAATCAAAAAAGTAAAGAGAAATAATTTCGTCCAACAGTGAAAACCACTTCGGTGGCGCCCTGGGAAAGTACCATGGTGAAAACTGGTCACCAGCGCCATGCGTAGAGACATTGCTCCTCCCTCCTTCAGGATTCACTTTCATCCTTTCACTTTGCACACACTCACAACCTATCCATCCATAATAAACTTACCCATTCCCATCATGGCTTGTTATTGATCTACCCAAGATTGGTTAGCCATTCATAATAAACCTCCCTTTTCACCTCCCTTTCCATCCATAATAAATCAAATCTTATCTGTGGCTAAGGCAAATCCTACGTCTAGTGATGGGTGTGGAACTGAGAACACCACATGTTTCGAGGAGTATAGTTTCTTCCAGCTTTCTTCAGTCTATTCGCGTACAATCCACAATAAAGCAACATTTGCATCACAGATCCGCAATAAAGTTTCATCTTCTCCGCAATAAAGTATCAGTTTCATGGATTCAGTCAGTTTCAGATGAGACACAGCAGCAACAATGGGCTTCAACAAATCAAATCTTTCAACAGACTCAAACAACATATGGTTCAGTGCTATCTATCCTTTTTGTGAAAGTAAACATTGTGACCACAATCAAATAAGACTTATACAAGTGACAAAGGACACTAAACTTGAGGACTACAGTGGATTTTGGTGTCGAGTCTTGGTTTTCTTTTGATTTTATCTTTTGGTGACATGTCTTTTATCTTTTCCAGGATGTCTTTGACTAGAGATTCTATCTCCAGGATGTCTTTGACTAGAAAGGTGAGGATGGGGTATCATCACCTATTTGCATTTGCTGTTTGTGGATTGTCTCTTAGTAATGCTATGACTTGTCCAAGGATATGAGGACACTGTGAGTCTAGTATGAACTGGGGCATTCCCTGTTTGTGACTGTCTTATCTCCATGCAAACGGGTACAATGACTTTTTGGGTCAAACATATGCCTCGATTGTCATAACCTACTTGCCATAATAAAGCTCAATGATGATAACGCACAAGAAGCTCTTTCACGTTCATATCTTCTATCTTTCATCCCCCTTTCTTGATTGACTTCCATCATCCTTCTTGAATCCACGTAGCCTGCTATCACATGACTGAGTATAATGACACACCAAAAACATTTGCATTTCATGTAGTTTGCACCTGCATTACCACATATAAGCATTTCATACATACATATAGATATCACAACTGCATCACATCCTACACACAACACCTGTTAGCACAATTTACATTTGCATTATCATATTCATCTACATTAAATACATTCACATTTGCATCATGCATACATATATAAAACATAAAAGAACAAAAATATTGCATTGCATCATATACATATTTGCATCCATATCATAAGCATCACATAGAAACATACATCACATAGCTACACATGCATATAGCTGCCGCAAAAATGAATCATCTCATATATATATATATAAAGTGTCATGATACAATGATGTCAAAATCATATGGCTACAAAATCACCCGCAGGTGTCTACAATACAAAAATGGTGCAAATACTGATACAAGGGAGCCCTCTATGGCTATGATGAACTCCCTCCCTCAGAGCCGCCTGGCCTCGACGGAATCTGAGCCCTAGAAGGACCCGCTCCAGGATCACCCTACCTGTCCCCTCTATCTGGTGGTGGTGGAGGACCCATGACCCCACCACTCGATGCCTGTCTCCTCCAGCTCCCTCCCGTAGCTGTCGTTGTCCGCGATGGTTTATGGAAGCTCCTCGTCCGCTGATCTGCTGGCACGGCACCATAATAAAGGTCCCTCCAGTAGGCAATCTCCTCTCCAGCTTGCAGGACATATGCGTAGCCTTCTCCTGCGTCCTCCACCGCCTGCCTCCCTGCCCTCAGCACTGTCTCAGCCTCCGTATAGCGCTGAATCGCCTAATCCCTCTCCCGCTCAGTATCCCTGAGCCTGATCCTAATTCGGTCCCTCTCCCTCTCCAGATCCTAGATCTCATCTACCTGGCCTTGGCAGATCTCCCTGAGCTCAATCAGCTCATCCTCCTCTAGATCCCCACCCTCTGCCTCTGCCTGTGGCTCTCCCTCTGCGGGTGCCTGCCCCTGTGCCTGTCCCTGTGCCCGTACTGGTGCCTGAACGGGTACCTGTCTTGGTACATGTCTAGGTCCCTGTACCTGTCTCCGTCCCTGCTCTTGTGCCTGTACTAGCACCTGTCCATGTACCTGTCCCTGTCTCTGTCCCTGTGCTCTAGGACCCTATGCTACTGGTACCTGCAGGGGCAATCCGCCACGACCCCTCACCACCTGGGCCTATCCCTCCTATCCACCCTCCCTCCGAGGTGCCACCCTTCTCTCCCCAACTACTCCCCTCCGCCTCCATCAGCCTCGGCCTCCATCACCCCCACCATCATCATCACCATCTCCTCCTCCATCTCCCTCCAGTAGCTCTCCTGGATCTGTCAATTGAGGGAATGGATGCTCGGCCCAATATGCTGCATACTCCGCATCCATCTCGGCATCCTCGATCTCTGGCCACATATCCCAGGGTAGGGGCACCATCTCTGCCAGCTGTGTCAGCACCTGATCATATGACAATAAAGGCCCAAACTGTGCCTGATCCCTAACTGTGCGGGCATACATACCCGAGCCTCGTGGCATCCTTTGGATCCTACCATACTGCCTACATACTCTGTCCACCAACTATCTCTCCAGTATATAGGGTGTCTGCCCAATCAGATACCTACTCCGGAAGGTGTAAGGCAGCTCCACTGCATCATCCTCCCACTCCTCACATCCCAGATACGGCCTCCAGATGACTACGTCAATGTCATCTATCACTCGCCGCCAATGCTCTAACCTGCCAATCCACGGCTGCGAAGTGATCATGTCATACAGATGAACAAAACTCCATCCATGACCTCTCCCTCTGAAATGTATCGGTCGCGTAATAGGCAGATGCTCGTATGCCCAAACCTGCAGTAGTGTCACTCCACAGCCCAGTCCCACTGATCCATGGTATACAAACTGGTGAAGCTTATAATATAGGTGGGCCAACACACATGGACCCCACGCGTATCTGGTGTGTTGTGTCACCAGTGTCTCCAGTGCTCCTCCCCAGCCCACTGCCAACCCCCGCGTCGCCCTGTCCGGACATAGGAACCCACTGATAGCTCCTCCAATCACAGCTGGCAAGGCTAACCCTGTCGCGGTCATGGTGTCCCATGCCACATGTCCTGCTCTCATCTCTAGGCCGGGATCCTAAAACACCCATCTCAAAGCCTCTTTGTCTCCGTCGCAATCATATGGAATCAGATCTCCATCAATCGGTATATGCAGAATCCTGTAAACATCCTCAAGGGTGACTATTATCTCACCCATCGGCAAATGGAATGTGCAAGTCTCTGAATGTCATCTCTCGGCCAGCGCAGTCAACAAACCCATGTTTGCCCGAAACTCAGGCACATATAGCATGTGTCTCAAACCCATCTCCTCGATGGCAACTCTATCCTGAAACGACAACTCCGGTCGCAACCTCTGCATCGACGGGAATCTCTCCCGTGACTCCAGCATAGGCAAATACTCCTATAGTCAAACAAATCAATCATGTCAGTCATCGTGGCATTCACTATTCATCACAAAATGCTACTTTTTATCTAAATGCATATGGTTATCTATCCTAGTGACACTCACTATTCATCACAAAGTGTTGCTGATTATCCCAGTAGTGCTCCCTGTTCATCACAAAGTACTATGTGTGTGACACTCCCTGTTCATCACAAAGTGTTACTCACATCTTGCACTCCCTATTCATCACAAAGTGCTGCTTATACTTTGGGTACTCCCTGTTCATCACAAAGTGCTGCTTATACTTTGGGTACTCCCTGTTCATCACAAAGTACTCTATCTTGGTGCTCCCTATTCATCACAAAGTGTCTTGATCTATCCTAGTCTTCCTAGAGGACCTGCTTGAGTGTCTCCTCTCAGCAGCTTATCCAATCGACAGCGTATGTTCATCACAGAACTGCCGATTTGACCTAGAAGACAAAACCTTGCATTTTTCAGACATAAACGCGTTTCTAACTCACAAACACGCCTATAGACTGCACAAGCGCGCCTAAACAACACAAACGCGCCTGTTTGACATAAACGTGCCTACATTGTTCACAAACGTGACTTTGAAACATAAACGCCCTTGGAGGACGTAGACGCGCCTGGATTTGGCACAAACGCGGTTCCAGACATAGACGTGCCTAACACCGACACAGACGTGCCTGACACTGACGCAGACGTGGTTTCCCAGTTTTTGCATTTTTTGCACCCTACTTCTAAGCACATTTATTTCTCTATTCGGCATGCATTAATGACAAAAGCAAATGCATCAAATTACGAGGAGGTTTGGTGGTACTTACCGGCTCTCCTGCCTCTACTGGTCTCTGAAATCGGCCAACGCGATCGAATCTATGTACGAAAGCCATCGCTGCTGACTGCTGCTGCTCTTTTCTCGCTCTGCACTTTGATCTTGTGAAGGTGTAGATGACAATGAGGATGTCTTTTTCCTGTGGTCTATCTTATAGCCTACCCTTGCCTTAGCCCTCATTTCCCAAATCAATCTTCATTATCCCGTGACTCTATCACTTTATCCGGTCAATCCATTCTAGCCTTTCTTTCTTATCGAGAGATTGTCTGCAATCTTTTCAGACATTTTCATCCAATCTCTCGAGGGGGCATATCATTCCCATCCTGGAGCAACTTTGTATCAGTTCATCTTATCTTCTTTGAAACAACGCGACAAGTCGCATTGTCTCAAAGAGGGGCAAAATGTAGACACCCAAAATTGTCATGTCTAATTAAATAAATATTTTATTTATTTAATTATCTAAGCTTAATTCTTCTATTAATTAAATAAATCTTTATTTATTTAATTAATTCATTTATCCTCTTCTAGCCTTATTTCTCATTTAAATAAATACATTTATTTATTTAAATTATCCCTTTCCTAAATTAAATAAATATTTATTTATTTAATTGATCCTACTTCTTCTATTAATTAAATAAATCTTTATTTATTTAATTAATTCATTATCTTTTTCTACACATGACACATGTCATTTATCTCTTAATTCATACACTACCTACCCCTTTCATTATTTTATTATTTCTTCTACCTACCCTCTAATCCTAGCCGACCTCCTTTTTACACCTCTCAATCTTATCCCTCCATTTCATATTGTGTCTTCTATTTAAGGAGATGCCTTCTTCATTATCAAACCCTAACAACTTGATCAATTGGCTACACTACGATCCTACTTGCCACCACATTTCGTTCTTTGTTGAGCTCTTGTGCACATAAAAATCTGAGAGCAAATATATCAAGCAAGATCAATGGAGATAGGAAGAATGGAGATCAAAACCCTATTGGACATGTGATGGTATAATCTTTGTGATTTTGTTTTATTTGCATTGTCTTAGGTAATCTTCATATGTTATGGTGGATCTTTGTTGTTGTTAGGCTAGGGTTTTGTGGTTGGATTCATTTAGCCTTTCAATATTGTTATTATTGTATCCATTTTCACCATATACAGTACCTGCTACCGTGTGGTAGCAATGCTACCGGCGGTAGCAAGGGTTAAACTAATTTCACAGTTTCCTAGATAAATTTCATGCAAACCAACCACCATTTTGGTCCTAACAACTAAGGACAACCTTTTGGGAATAGATTTGAACACTCTCATATTGCGCAAATCCAGGTTTGTGGCTTCATTTTATGGTCATAGCTCATTGTTTGCACATAATCACTTCAATTCCAGTACATTTACCCTAATTTCAACATCTTAACAATTCAACTCAAAAAGAGGGCAATCACTCTTCCTCCTAGTGAATCTACTAATAATCCAACCCTATTCTATTTTATTTGAGGATAGATTTATTAGTTTCAACCCTGTTTTAATGTAATGGTCCCTAATCCATAAAATTAGTGGTTTCTACTACATCTAATGGTGGAAGCCCTAATTTTTCACCTTTGCATTTTGGTGATCCTAACTCCTTACACCTTCATTTTTTATTTGTATTCTTAGATTTGAGTGTTTATGCATTTTCAAATTCAAATTTATATTTACAAGTTTAATTTCATAAATTTAGAGGTTAATATTACATAAACCCTAATTTATAATTCTTAAATTGAACTTGTGGGTTGTCTAATTTGGATTGATTATTTCAGATATGATTTTTAAATGTTCTAATTTTAAATTTTGCATCCATAGATCTTATTTTATTCAAATTACATAAATTAATAGGTCTAATTTACAAAAAACCTAATTTATTTTGGTGAATTTGATTTGTGGATTGCATAATTCCTCACATCAATTTTTCAAATCCAAGATTTTACATGTTTATAATGGCACTTAATAGATCTGATTTATTTTCCATTTAACATATGATTACTTTTCTTTTTACTTATATTTATCATAATCATATGTTGGATAAAGGTTTATTTCATTTCACATTGCTTCTTTTCATTCATAGCACGTTTGCATATTGCATTTTTAGAAATTTCAAATTGCTTCCTTTTAATCAATTAAATCTCAAATCTTTTATCCATAGTACATGTTTATGGTGATATTTTGGGGGAAATGCATTACATATGTAGACCACATCAAATCTTTTGTAGATCTCAATCCTAGAGATGCTAATGAAAACCCTAATACTTGTACCTCTCCTAGGGTATCTAATGTAAATGAAGAAAGAGATAATACTCATATCAATGATCTCTCTAATTGAGAGAAAGCATTGGAGAGAAACAGAGCACCATCTTCTTCCCATACACATACCCTTAAGACAAGTAGGATCAAGATATTGGTGTTTCCATCTCTCTAGATCCCCCTTATTCTCCCAGAGTCTATCTTAAACATCAAACCATTTATACAAAATTTGATTTTATGCATTTCATTCATGATCTATCTCCCCACATAACATTAAGTAAAGATGAGGTCTTAGATGATAATAATCTTCCTTCCCAACATATCAAAGACAAGATTCATGAAAATAGAAAAGAAAATCCCCCTACACAAGATACTTCTTCATCTACTTTTAACTTTTCTCCTTCTAGATACACGTATACTACAAATTAAAAAAAAAATCATTATAATGTTTCTCCTCCTTCTCAATTAAGAAATTTTTATAGGAGTGGCTATAAGATCATATCAAAACAAGGTTATAGAGGAAAATGACTTAGACAATTTGAACAAGGAATTAGAGTCCCTATAAACCCTCCTACACAAACTAGTACCGAAGGTCTATGACATTATCATTATTCTCCTATGGATGATCTCCTTAGAATTGAAAACTTTAAGGATTATCTTGCAAGACATAATATTTATCATCCATCAAAGGCACTTCTTCTTCAAATACTCCTTTTTGTTCATATCATTAAACTCGTAACCATCATGCTAATGATTGTCCAAATTTTCAAAAAAATATGCAAGAACTAGTTGATAATAGAATTATTAAAATCATAGATGACAATCCCTCTTCTTCTAACAATCCTTGTCCTGCATCAATACCTAGTCCTATTGATGACTAAGAAATGTTAGCCACTAGAATCTTTTTGAGATTGAAGTATGATGAGAATGTTGTCTTCCCTTTTATTAAAATCAATCATAAGCATAAAGAAGGTGATGAAAATTATCTTTTTCCTCGTATTTATTGTCATTCTCTTGGAAAGTGAAAAGCATTTAAAATATATTTTCAAGATCAATATGATAGTGATCATATAGCTCTCACAACCGATCTTTCTCTCTTCCTCCGTGAAGATGAAGTGCCTTACCACTCTATTCACCCTTCATGTTTCTACTCACCTTATTACATAAGTGGTTAACTTAATTGGGGGCTCTTTCTCATAAGTGGTGATGTTATTTCAAATATAATAAACTTGGGGCAGCAGCATAATTCATTCTCACCTCTAATTTTACCTATTCTCTCTATATAAAGTTTCACTATTCCCCTTAGGGGTTGCATTTTTCATACTTTGATGTCCTTTCTTACTTTGAATGGTATATCTTATGATTAATCTTTCGTTAGGGGAGTTTTTGATAGTTAGTTCAAATTCTCTCTCTTTGTCTTTGAATATTACCACTTCTTTAGAGATGCATATTATGTATCTTTATGTCTTCCCTTGCATTGAATATTCCTTCATTTGAGTATATTATGCATTTTCATATGTCTAATCTCTCATAAGAGGTTTTTTAATTCTTCTCATTGTCTCTACACTTGGGGGGCAATGATCTCTCTCTCATATCCTTTCTAGGGTCCACTTTTTCTTTGTTGAGTGGTGTTTTCTTATGATTTAATTTCATTCCTTGTGTGAATTTTTTGTTTGCTCAAATATTATCTCTTATTCAAGAGATGTCTATCCTTGAATAAAATCTCTTTTTCACTTGGAAATGCATATCTATTATAAACTTACCTTCACATTGGGTCAAAAGTATGTCATCCTTCATCTAGAGATAGGGGGAAGGTATACATTCTCATTCTCCTTCCCTTATTTTGGTAGAAGATGTTATGTTTGTTCAAGAAACTCCTCTTGGAGGTAGATGTATTTTTAGGAAAGATCTCTTCTCCTCCAAGGATCCTCTATATACTTGTTTCAAGATATCTCTTTTTCAACTATCTTATCTTTTCTTCTAAGAGTATTCCCCTTTTATCTTGGATGTATGAACATTGTTTCCTAAAGGATATATCATTGGTGCTAATTGGTGGGTATCCTTATTTTTAGCTTTCTTAAGACATCAACATAGGTCTATGTTGACATCTTAAGGGGGGGAATATAGTGTTGTAATCTCTTAAACATGGTGTTCATTCTCCAAACTAGAGAAACTAAACTCTTACATGAGATGCTTAATGCCTAAAACCATATGCAACATTGATATATGTCTTAGATGGGGTCACATTATTGGTATTATATTGTCATTGATGTCAATAGTTAAGAGATTATCTCAGAATGAAGATGTAGTGGACAAAGATGCATGGATAATAAGTTCCACATAATGCATGTGTAGCTTGAAGAAGAATGGGAAAAGGAATAAATTAACAACCATTAGACTAAGATGTATATACATGCAAAGAGAAGATTGAATTGAAATGCAAAGGCATGCAAGACAGTGGGTTGGCTAAGTACAGTGATGCAAGATGATGAGGTCTCAAAGAAAAAATCAGATTGGTTGATATGGTATTGCACCAGGTTAGTAGAGCTATGCAGGTTGAATGTGTTAGGGTTTCTAGCAGATCCGAAGCAACTATGAACTAACAATTATATGCAGATTTAAATACAAAAGATAAAGGAATAAAATAGGATACAGATAACACAGAGATTTAATGTGGTTCACCCAGAATGGGTTACGTCCACCATACAAAGTCGTCCAATCTTTCTTATTATCCAGCAAAAACAATACATCAACCTTATAATGTCTTAAGCATCTCAGCCGCTTATAACGTGTTGAGTGTACAGTACTTTGTTGATCAGTCACCACATATCAACAATCTCCCACTTGGAGACTGATACTAGATGACACCATTGTACTTGCAGCATCTGCTGGATAAAACACTGGGACTCGACTAGTATAAATTCCACAATTATCAATCAAGAAGACCAATAGAAACTGATGAAGAAATCAGCTTCTCCTGTGGAAATGCCTTCGTGAACATATTGGCAGGATTCTCACTTGTGTGAATCTTCTCAAACCGTAACTGACCCTCCTCCAAAACAATCTAGATGAAGTGGTACCTGAGCTGAATGTTCTTTGTCCTTGAATGAAAAGATGAGTTTTTCGCAAGATGAATGGCACTCTGGCTATCAGTATACAATGGGTGATCCTCCTGTGTCTGACCTAATTCCTCCAGAAAATATTGTAACTAAATCATCTCCTTACTGGCTTCTGTAGTAGCAACATACTCAGCTTCAGTGGTTGAATGTGCAACAACCTTTTGTAGCCTAGAAATCCAACTGACTATAGTTCCCCCTATAGTAAAAACATACCCTGTAGTATTCCTTCGTGAATCAATATCACTTGCCAGATTAGAGTCAACAAATCCACTCATAGCAGCATTAGATCCTTTGAAACATAATGCCTTCGTAGTAGTTCCTTTCAAATATCGAAGAATCCATTTCACAGCATTCCAATATTCCATACCCGGATTACTCATAAACTTGCTCACAACTCCCACTGCATGTGCAATATCTGGCCTTGTGCATACCATTACATACATCAGACTTCTAACAACTGATGAATACAGGATGTTAGACATTTATTTACCTCTTCCTGTGCCTTTGGGCACATCTCCTTAGTCAATTTGAAATTACTAGCCAAAGGTGTACTAACTGCTTTTGCATCCTGCATGTTAAATCTTTTCAACACCTTCTTTATATACTCACTTTGGGACAAATTCAAGGTTCTATTTTTCTTGTCTCGTGTGATCCTCATACTGAGAATTTTCTTAGCTACACCCAAATCCTTCATAGAAAATGACCTAGCTAATTTCTGTTTAAGATCATTTATATGTTGCATGTTAGACCCAACAACAAGCATGTCATCAACATAAAGTAACAGGATAATATAACTGTCATTATCCAATCTCTTAAAACATACACAATGATCAGAATGATATCTATGATGACCATGTTTAGCCATGAAACTATCAAATTTTAAATACCATTGTTGGGGTGCTTGCTTTAGGCCATACAAACTTTTCTTCAACCTGCACACCAAGTTCTCCTTACCTTTGACCTCATATCCCTATGGTTGGAACATGTAAATTTCCTCCTCCAAATCTCCATGGAGAAAAGTTGTTTTGACATCTAATTGTTCAAGATGTAAATCATTTGTAGCCACAAGTCTAAGTACAGTTATAATTGAAGTCATTTTTACAACTGGAGAAAATATTTCATCATAATCTATACCCTTTTGCACCCCTTTTTTTGTGCAAAACCTTTTACCACAACTCTGGCCTTATATCTTTTCTGACCTCCTTCCTCCTCCTTCAACCTATAAACCCATTTGTTAGGCAAAGCTCTTTTTTCTGCAGGTAAAGGGACTAAGTCCCAAGTCTTATTTTTCATCAAGGAGTCAACCTCCTCTTTCATGCCTAGCTCCCACTGTTGTTTGGCATCCACCTGCATTGTTTCTTCATATTCTTCTAGTTCACTAGAATCAGTTGAAAATATTTCAGGGGGTCTACTTGACTGTGTAGAACGTCTAACACTTGTAGGAGTTTGTGGGACAATCTGTTGTTGTTTAGCATCAGGTACCTGTGGCATTTCATTTTCAGGAATCTCATCCAACACCACATATTCCTGTTTGTCCTGTTCATGCTTCTTTTCCTGCATCTGTTCTTTATACATAACCTTCTCATTCAATATAACATCTCTACTTCTAATTATTTTCTTATTTTCAAAATCCCATAACCGATAGCCATATTCATCTATCCCATATCTAATGAAGGTACATTTCTGAGATTTAGCATCAAGCTTGGTTCTTTTTTCTTTATCAACATGGACAAAAGCATCATAACCAAAGGTTTTTAGAAAAGAATAATTTACCTTTTTACCAGTCCATGCCTCCTCTGGAATACCACCATCCAAAGGGGTTGAAGGTCCTCTATTTATCAAATAGATAGCAGTATGTACAGCATCTGCCCAAAAATGTAAGGGCAATCCAGCATGCAACCTCATGCTCCTCACGCGTTCCATGATAGTCCTATTCATTCTCTCTGACACACCATTTTCTTGTGGGGTTCCTGGAACTGTCTTTTTCTTTTGAATCCCATTTAAGGAGTAGTAATATTCAAATGCTTTGCTGTAATACTCACCTCCATTATCCGATCTGAGACACTTCAACTTTTTTCCTGTCTCATTCTCAACCAAAGCTTTCCATTTCTTAAAAGTTTCAAAAACATCTAATTTTTGCTTTAGGAAATATACCCATGTTTTTCTAGTTGATTCATCAATAAAAATAACAAAATAACAAGATCCACCAAGAGATGATACCTGAGTGGGTCCCCATACATTTGAATGCACAATCTCTAACTTCTCACTCTTCTTCTCTTTCCCAACCTTGAGAAATCTAACTGTTTTCTGTTTACCATAAACACAGTTTTCATAGAACTCTAAATCAATCTTCTTTAGTCCATGCAATAGATTTTTGGAGTGAATAATTTTCATCCCTTTTTCACTCATGTGCCCAAGCCTATGGTGCCACATTATCAAATCTGTTCTTGCAACATCTATTGTTGTTGTCCCTACAGTAACTTTATCTATAGCAGCTAAGGTAGAGTAAGTGTTACCAGTACACAGATATAATGTGCCTACCTTCACACCTTTAACTGCTACTAATGCTCCTTTAGTGACCTTCCAGATACTATCTGAGAAGGTAACTATGCAACCTTCACTACCTAGTTGCCCTACAGAAATTAAATTTCTTCTTAAATTAGGAACATGTCTTACCTCCTGCAAAAACCAATCATTTCCATTCTGCAACTTGATCTTTATCTTTCCTTTTCCAGCAATTTGATAGGGCTCATCATCACCCAAATATACCTGTCCAAAATCACCTTGAACATAATCTAGAAAATATTTTCTATGGGGTGTAGCATGAAATGAAGCCCTAGAATCTATTACCTAGGAATCATTAACATTATCCAAACATAAAATTAAAGCATCTTGTAAAGTATTACTTGCAATATTAGCTTCCTTACTGTCATTTTCATTTTTGTCTCCTTCTTGTTTTTTGAGACCAACAGTATTTCTTTAGATGACCAGTCTTTCCGCAGTACCAGCAATCTTTCTTTCCTCTAGATTGAGAGCATCCTTTCTTTGACTTCCCTCGTGACTTCTCATTCCTAGGGCCTTTTCCTCTTTCCTTTGATCTTCCTCTATTCTCCACATTTAAAACACTACTTGATGATGTTGGAGTCTCACCTATGCTTTTCCTTCGCATTTCCTCACTTAGGATAACACCAACAATATCATCAAATATCAAAGTATTTTTACTAGAGACAGAGTTACCTACAGCCATAACCAAGCTATTCTAGCTTTCTGGCAAAGAACATAAAATCAAGAGAGCCCTAACCTCTTCTACAAAAGTAATTTTTACCAAAGACAATTGACTGGTAATTGTATTAAATTCATTTAAGTGCTCCGCTATAGATCCTCCCTCACTCATTTTCAAATTAAACAAATGCTTCATAAGAAATACCTTATTTGAAGATGAGGGTTTCTCATACAACTTAGCTAATGTCGCCATCAAATCTACAGTCATTTTTGCTTCTGTTATATTGAAAGCTACAAATGGTACAAGGCACAACTGAATGGATCCCAACACCTTTCTATCTAAAATGTCCCAATCTTCATCTGACATTGTGGTCACTTTCTTTTCCTTTCCTTCCAATGGCCACCACAAATCCTTTTGATACAAGTAATCCTCCATCTGCATTTTCCATAACTGATAATTATGGCCGTTAAATTTTTAAACCTTGAATTTGGAATCCTCCATTACTCCCACTCAAAACTAAAAGTCTTGCCAATTTACAAAAAACCTCACTCTGATACCAATTGTTAGGGTTTCTAGCAGATCCGAAGCAAATATGAACTAACAATTATATGTAGATTTAAATACAAAAGATAAAGGAATAAAACAGGACACATATAGCATAGAGATTTAACGTGGTTCACCTAGAATGGGTTACGTCCACCATACACAGTCGTCCAATCTTTCTTATTATCCAGCAAAAATAGTACATCAACCTTACAAAGCCTTAAGCATCTCAGTTGCTTATAACATGCATTTTTAGGGCAACAAACAAAGTCGGCCTTATAACATGCTGAGTGTATAGTACTTTGTTGATTAGTTGCCACATATCAATAGAATGTACATGCATGGAGGTTGCATGGAGTTAATGGCCTCAAATAAGATCAAGAGGATAATGGAGTCTGTTATTGGACCTACATGTGGTTAGAGTACTAAGGCCATAGAGTTATGATGTCGTGGGGCAAATAGGATTGACCAAGAGCATAAGTGTTGTTGCAGCATCATATAACACATCGTGTTAGTCCCACATGGAGATATAGAAGGCAAGCATGGGATGTGCTAGTGGGACTAGAAATTGGATGAAGAAGTCATCAACCATTGAGTTGGCAAGGGATTGTGAAATCTAGTCTGACTCTAAAAAATTTAGTTGCAGTTGTATATAACACATCATGTTAGTTACACAAAAGGTAGAGCGTATAAAATGCAGGTTATCGCTAGTGTTATCTTGTGGTCAACTCGCTGCACTAACCAAAGGGGTGATGTGAAACTATGCTGGTGAAGTACATAAAATAATGGTTATGCAACAAGGGGACGTCAATAACATGATGATAAATCAATGATGACCAGCTAGTACCAAACTAGTTCTGAGAGGGGGGGTGAATCAGTACTGATAAAAATAGTTTCTCTTGAACCGGTTAGATTGAGAACCCTACCCTTTGACTGGCAAGCAATAACATCGGTCTAAACCAGATTACTACCAGTTAAGCATAGAGAAAGACATAAACCGGTAACACAGCTTTCCACACAATCTAACATCTTATTTCCACTTCACCCATATGCATACACTAGTAATACTTTAATAGGAATGTAAAGACTTACAGGTTCAACATGCTTTACCTCTTAACAGAGAATAACAAAGCATCATATGAAAAGCATCACACATAACACACATATTTTTTCACATAGAAACCCAACTGGGAAAAACCACGATGGGGATGAATACCCACGAGTTGTTCTTTGAACCCTTTTGAAGTCCGCTCTGTTAGGAGCCTAGTCTGGTTAAAGACTTTACAATAGGTTCTGTTAGGAACCGATCCTGCTAGGGATCACCCGGTTAAGGGATGGCTAACTTACCCGGTTAAAGGTTACCTTATTAGAGGATTTTTAGAACTCAATGATTTTGAGTCACCCTGTTAAAGGATTTACAACAAGCCGGTTAAAGGTACCCTGTTAAGGGATTTTCCAACTGTTGAAGTGGTTAGAGGTCAATAGGTATTACAATGATCTGGTAACAATACTCAATGCCAATGCAAATTTGCTTCAGTTCCTTCCTTTTGCATTCACATTCTACAGGTATCTATTCTCATATCTGGTCTGGCAAGAATCACGTATCTTTACACTTAGATACACACACAACATTTGCCAACAACCTCAACATGAAAAACAACATCAACCTTATAGGAAATAGATAGGTCAGTAGCATAAACCCTAAACCCTAAATATTTAGGTTAAGCAATTCAGTCGGTTCAATCCTGACCATTGAACACTTTTTCTTTGAATACAACTGTCTTGAATAGATCTCAAGACATTCCCCATCGTTCATTCTTCAGTGCATCTTGGAGGCAATAACCCATCATGCATTCTCTACCAATTGCAGAGACTTCACACATTCCCAAGGTACATAGGAGAAATCTTCGTCATGCAAGATCCTTCACGTGCACAGAGCTGATGTGGAAACACAATCTATTCTTCATTACAATGCTAGCACAACACACAATGTCATCGGTTGAATCACATAGGCATAGAACACTTTAATCGAAAACCCTGAAGCTAAGACTACCAAATGGTAGTCATACCATATGAAACATTGATACAAAACATTCCATATACCGGTTCACATTCCAACATACCGGTTCTCTTTGGACAAACATACCGCTTCACTTTCTCACATATACCGGTTCACATTTTCAAATATACCGGTTCACTTGGACAAACATACTGCTTCACTTTTTCACATATATCGGTTCTCTTGCAAGTGCTTACTTCAATATACCAGTTCACTCTTCATCATATTGACATCAATGACAACATACTCTGAACATATGCCAACAATCTCCCCCTTTGGCATTGATGGCAATATACAAAGATATCTCTGAGCTTTACATCTTCTCTCCGAATACTGCAGATATCTTCTTCACTTCACATCTTCTCCCCCTTTCACAACAATGCCAAAGTGAAGGCATAAACATCTATGATCTACTATGCTACTCCCCCTAAGAATCCTTCAACACACCAATCCTGAGAAAAATATATCAATGTAATTCCTGACTGATGTGGAGCACACACCTTTAGTTCACCTCTTGAAGGGGTAGCACCCCTAATTCACCTCTCAAATAGGTAAAAGTAGCCTTCGGTAGAGGCTTGGTGAATATGTCTGCTAACTGCTCCTTACTAGAAACATGTTCTAGTACAACTTCTTTGTTCTGAACCTTTTCCCTTAAGAAATGATACTTAAGCTCAAAGTGCTTGGTTCTAGAATGTAAAATCGGATTCTTGGAGATGTTAATCGCACTTGTTTTGTCACAAAATATACTTACCGATTCAGATACAGGAACTTTGAAGCCATTTAATACATGCTTCATCCAAATTGTCTGGGTGTAGTTCATAAATACTGCAACATACTCTGCTTTTGTTGTAGACTGAGAGATACAGCTATGTTTCTTACTCATCCATGAGACTAGTCTTCCACCAAGAAAGAATGCACCACCGATTATGCTCTTCCGGTCGTCCACATTACCAGCCCAGTCAGCATCTATAAACACTTTCAGGTTGAAATCATTACTTTATGGATACCATAATCCATAGTCAATAGTTCCCTTCAGATATCTCAGAATCCACTTGACTGCTACCAAGTGGGATTCTCTTGGGCTTTTCTGGAACCATGCAGCAATGCCCACTGCATGTGCAATGTCCAGTCTACTATGTACTACATAGTGCAATTTACCAATCATTGATCTGTATTCCTTCTCTTTTACTAACCCTGAGTCATCCTCTTTGGATAATTTACAACCGGTCACCATTGGTGTACCAACCGATTTGTTATCTTCCATGCCAAAGGTCTTCAACACCTCTTTGACATATTTGGACTAAGTGATAAAGATTCCATCTTTCATTTATTGAATCTGTAGTCCAATGAAGAACTCAATCTCCCTATAAGTGACATCTCAAACTCATTTTTCATCTCATCTGCAAAATCATGACTCATCTTGTCATCTCCTCCAAAGATTATATCGTCAAAAAATACCTCACAGTTAGAATCTGATCTCCTTCTGACTTTAGTTAGATATTACTATCCTCACTTGTTCTCTCAAATCCAATCTTGACAAGATGGGAGTGCAAGCATTCATACCATGCTCTAGGTGCCTACTTTAGTCCATACAAGGCCTTATGTAGCCTACACACCATGTCACTATCTTTTGATAGGGAAAAACCATCCGGTTGCTCTATATACACCTCCTCTTCTAGTATTCCATTCAAAAATGCAGACTTTACATCCATTTGATATACCTTGAATCCCTTGAATGCTGCATATGCAAGAAGCATACGAACTCCTTCCAATCTGGCTACTGGATCAAAGGTTTCTCCATAGTCTTCTCCTTCTTCTTGGGCATATCCTTTACACACCAATCTGGCTTTTTTTCTAACCACTGAGCCATCTTCATTCAACTTATTTTTGTAAACCCATTTGATGCCAATGACATTTTTATGCTCTAGTTTGGGTACCAATGACCATGTACCATTCTTTTCTATCTACTCAAGTTCCTCTTCCATTGCCTTGATCCAGTCTTCATCTTTATGTGCCTCTCTAAATGTTTTAGGCTCAAATTCAGAGATCATGCAAGAGTTTTCTCTAATCTTTCTTCTTCTACGAATTCCTGCATCCTTGTCTCCTATGATCTGCTTTGGATCATGATTTAGCTTTGCATACCTAGGGATGATCTTAGTTGTTTCCTCTTTCTTTTCTTCTTCATCCTCATCTTCATCAGCATCAACATCCACCAGTGTAGGAGCATTGTTAGTGTTGCTTGGCTGTTTTGCAACCAGTTCCCAGAAGGTTACCACCGGTTCATCTCCTACTTTCTCACTGTTAGTTTCCTCAGATTTCTCAGAGGTTTCATCAATTATAACATTGATGCTTTCAACAATTCTCTGAGTCCTATTGTTGAAACATTTGAGAGCTTTTCTCTTTGTGGAATACCCTAGGAATATTACCTCATCACATTTAGCATCAAACTTGCTCTGATGTTCACTCCTCTTGATATAACATTTACTACCAAACACTCTGAAGTAGCTTACCACTAGTGTCTTACCGGTCTAATACTCATAAGGTGTTTTGTCCTTACCCTTTTTGATGAGTACCTGGTTCATTGTGTAGACTGCAGTGCTCGCCGCTTCTCTCCAAAAGGTGTGAGCAACCTTTCCTTGGATCAACATAGTTCTAGCTGCTTCAACCACAGTCTAGTTGTTTCTCTCTGCTAGGCCATTCTACTATGGAGTCCAGGGGCAGATAGTTGCCTCTTGATGCCATTCTCTTCACAATATTGGTTGAATTCACTAGAAGTCAATTCTCCTCCTTGATCGGTTCTTAAGCACTTAATACTCTTACCGCTTTCTTTCTCTACAAGTGCTCTGAAGGCTTTGAACTTTCCAAAAGCTTTAGATTTGTCCTTCAAGAATGTGACCCACATCATTCTTGATCAATCATCAGTAAGAATCATAAAATACCTATCTCTCTGCACACTCCTAGTTTTCATAGGACCACACAAATCAGTATGCACAAGATCAAGTAAATTTTCTGCAGTGAAAGGTTTACCTTTGAAGGTTGAGGAAGACATTTTCCCCAGTTGACACTCTCTGCATAAAGGATTTTCCAGTTTTCTCAGCATAGGCAATCCTCTAACTACCTTGATCTTACTAGCCTTCACAATATTGTCAAAGTTTACATGGTAGAGTTTCTTATGCCATATCCAGCTATCCTCAAACTTAGTCATAAGACATGTACTGACATTAGCATTTAGCTAAAATAGGTTACCTTTGGTCTACATACTAGTAGCCATCAGTTCACCACTCTTTCCTTTGATTTTACACACTCCATTTTTGAATTCTAGAGTGAGTCCATTATCATTCAGTTGAGCAACACTCAAAAGGTTGTGCCTTAGACCTTCTACCCAATACACATTGTCAGCACTACTTCTTCCATTCAGAGAGATGGACCCTCTGCCTTTTACCATACATGGTGCATCATTACCAAAATGAACCACACCATCATCATACTCTTTCAAAGATAGAAACTTACTCTGGCCACCAGTCATATGGTGAGAACAGCCACTATCAATAATCCACTCATTGGAATTATCAAAGTGGGAGACAAGAGCCTTCTAGTCTGACACATCTTCCTTGACTGCTACAAACACAATATCTTCATTTTCTTCATCTTCTGATTCCTCATCAGTGACACCTTCATCAACTGCTACAAAATAGTTTCTCCGGTTTCCTCCTTTGAACTTCTTTAACCTCTTTGGCTTATCCTTGTTGTCACCATTAGGGTAGTTTACACCAATATGTCCTATCTGGTTACAAGAAAAGCATTTCAAAGGAAGCTTACCTCTATATTTACCGGTTCCCTTGGGAAGTCTCTTGGCAAGAAGAGCTTAAAATTCCATCAGGATCTCCTCATCATCCATTTCTCTACTTTGTCTTGGTTCACCACTGGTACTAGCTTCTTTGCCTTTTATGGATGGTGACCAGATGCTCTAAAGGCTGATTCAGTCTTCTGAATACTGCCATCATAATTATTTAGCTCATAAGTTGTAAACTTTGCAATGATGGAGTCCAGGGATACCTTTGTCTTGTCTACATACCTCAACTCCTAAATAGCAGCAACCCTTATTGCATAGACCAGTAATAAGGATCTCAAAACTTTGCTAACAACAGTGGAATCTTCCATTTTACCACCTGCACTCTTGATATCTCCAACAACAATTTTGATTCTTATTCCATATTGTTGAATGGTCTCTCCTTCAACTATCCGCATGTCTTCAAACTTTCCCCTAAGGCTTTCTTCCTTAGCTTGTTTCACATGCTCATCACCGCCATAGATATTCTCAAGGGCATCCCATACTTCTTTGAGATTCTCTTTGTCCTGAACATCAATAAACTCAATGTCAGATAAACTACTAATTAGGGCTTCCATGACTTGCCCATTCTCCTGAATCTCTCTCTTTTGGTCATCGGTGAGAGATTACCAGTATGGATAACATAAGAATTCTCAACATAGCTCCAATGTTGAGCACCCATGCTTCTGATGTATATCTTCATTTTTTCCTTCCATATTTTAAAGTTGTCTCTATTGAACTTTGTACCTTCTTGCTTCATCATTAGAGTAGGCTCTTTACCTCAAGCGGTTAAGCTTAAAACACAGAGGACCTCGAGGATGCTCTGATACCAACTGATAAATCAATGATGACCAGTTAGTACCAAACCGGTACTGAGAGGTGGGGGTGAATTAGTACTGATAAAAATAGTTTCTCTTGAACCAGTTAGACTGAGAACCCTGCCCTTTGACTGGCAAGCAATAACACTGGTCTAAACCAAATTACTACCAATTAAGCATAGAGAAAGACATAAACCTGTAACATAGCTTCCACACAATCTAACATCTTATTTCCACTTCACCCATATGCATACACTAGTAATACTTTAACAAGAATGTAAAGACTTATAGGTTCAACATGCTTTACCGCTTAACAAAGAATAACAAAGCATCACACATAACACACATATTTTTCATGTGGAAACCCAACTGGGAAAAATCGCAGTGGGGATGAATACCCACAAGTTGTTCTTTGAACCCTTTTGAAGTCCACTTTGTTAGGAGCCTAGTCCGGTTAAAGACTTTACAATAGGTTCTGTTAGGAATCGATCCTACTAGGGATCACCCGGTTAAGGGATGGCTAACTTACCTGGTTAAGGGTTAAACCCGGTTAAAGGTTACCTTGTTAGAGGATATTTAGAACTCAATGATTTTGAGTCACCCTGTTAAAGGATTTACAGAAAGTCGGTTAAAGCTACCCTATTAAGGTATTTTCCAATTGTTGAAGTGGTTAGAGGTCAACAGGTATTATAATGATCTGGTAACAGCACTCAATGCCAATGCAGATCCGCTTCAGTTCCTTCCTTCTGCACTCACACTCTACAGGTATCTATTCTCATATCTAGTCTGGCAAGAATCACGTATCTTTGCACTTACACATACAACATTTGCCAACAACCTCAACATGAAAAACAACATCGACCTTATAGGAAACAGATAGGTCAGTAGCATAAACCCTAAACCCTAAATATTTAGGTTAAGAAATTCAGTCGATTCAATCATGACCATTGAACACTTTTGCTTTGAATACAACGGTCTTGAACAGATCTCATGATCTTCTCCATCATTTTTTCTTCACCGCATCTTGGAGGCAATAACCCATCACATGTTCTCCACCGTTTGTAGAGACTTTGCACATTCCTAAGGTAGATAGGATCAATCTCCTTCATGCAAGATCCTTCATGCACACAGAGCTGACGTGGCAACACAATCTATTCTTCATTACAATGCTAGCACAACACACAATGTCATCGGTTGAATCACATAGGCATAGAACACTTCAACCGGAAACCCTGAAGCTAAGACTACCAACCGGTAGTCATACCATATGAAACCTTGATACAAAAAATTCCATATACCGATTCACATTCCAACATACTGGTTCTCTTTGGACAAACATACTACTTCACTTGTTCACATATACCGGTTCACATTTTCACATATACCGGTTCACTTGGACAAACATTCTGCTTCACTTTTTTACATATACCGGTTCTCTTGCAAGTGCTTACTTCAATGTATCGGTTCACTCTTCATCATATTGACATCAATGACAACATACTCTACACATATGCCAACACATGATGGGTTAGTCACCCCGTCATCCCGCACAGGATGGACTGGTGAAAGAATTCCCTATGGGGTAAGGGTAAACTATGTCGAGGATGTCAATAACATGATGATTATTAGACCCCTACTATCTCGTGGTATAAATAATGGAATTAAAATAACACTACGTGGTAACATTGATGTGTGGCAGATGATGTCAATAACATGATAGGTTAGTTGCCCTGACATCCCGCAACCTGATAAATGGAAGAAATATTACTATGCAAGGTAAGGCTAATTATGCCAAGGGCTATGCATAACGCAACAGGTTATGTACCCATGATATCTCGCAGCCAAGGTGCTTAGTAGAAGATTTCCTTGTGGGATAGAAAGAAGTTAGAAGCATGAGGTTATTCCACCATCTCGCAGCAAGTTATCCAGGAGTAAGATAACCCTGCAAGGTTACATAAAAAGCAAAGCGAACGGGTCTCTCATGCAAAGGTAGGTTGCATGAGGGGACAAAAGGAGGTGAAGTAGTGGCTCCCCACCATCCTGCTTTGCTGAATAACCAAATTAATTGATCCTGCAGGATAAGAAAATGAAGGGAGGATGGAACGCTTTGTTATCCCGCACCAAGGAAAACCAAAGTAAAAGGGTCGTGCAAGATTAAAAAAAGAAAAGGTAATTGTAGTCCTCGCTATCCTGCACTAAATAAAATGCAAGTAAAATGAGCTCACAGGGAAACAAAGAACAAGGTAAGAGTTGCATCTCACCAGCCTACATGGGTAAGGTGGCTTGAGAGGAAATAGCACGAGATAATGAAAATGTTAGATGATGCATTATCCCGCTAGCCTGCAGGAAGAAAGATTTGGTTATTTCATGATGTGTATAACACACGTGTTATTTGATCTGTGGAATACAATAGCTCAACACGCAACCTGTAAATCCAACATGGGTTTCCTTCACACATGGACCTTGTTGTGTGCAAATGATTATGTAGATGGGTCCCACCATTCATCAAGTGGTAGAGTGGCATGTGGATGCTTTGTGTGCAAAATGTTTGATTGATTGTTGAAGTCAAGAGCACGTGTATCAAAAGAAAATCTTTTAGTTAGAACAAAAACAAGATATGAAATAAATGTTGAGCAGGTATGGAGTTGGAAAAAAAAATTCGAATTGGGAGTTGAAGATAAAAACCAATTTGAAAATATTTTTGAGAAAAAGAGGAAAGGGTCATTAAATATGGACAACTACAAATCTGAGATGAGGTGACAAAAAGACTTTTTATGTAGCTAAAACTTTTTATTTTTGAAATTCCCATTTTTTAGAGGGAAAATATTTAGAGTACATAGTTCACCACAAAAGGAAGATAAGTGGATGTGGGCTTCTGATGAAAAGTTGAGAGAGTGTGGAAGGCATGTAGATAAAAAAGAAGCTCTGCAAAAATAGAGGGTGAAGAGAAGTAGTTTCTATAGGTGCATATAACACGAAGTCGGGGCGGTCAATAACATCATAGAAAATTTGTTTGCAGAAAAATATGAAAGTTAAAGAGGAGATCAAAGGTAGTAGGAAGTAGAAGCGGAGTGTAGGAAAACAAGAGAAAAGAGATTTCAAGTTGAGGTCAGTGATTAAAGAGGAGTGAAGAGGAAAGTTACAGAGAACAAAGTAAGGTAAATGGAGCACAGTAGTTGAGTTGAGAAGTGTGCAGCAAAATAATAGTGAAGTAAGTTGTAGAGTAAAGAGAGTGAGATAAAGAGTAGTAGAGACCAAAGATCTGAGAGTGCAGATTCAAGGAAGAAAGGTAGAGAAGGAAGATTGATCAGAGAAGAGGCAAAGGAAGAAAGAAAGAAGTGAGAAAAGAACAAGAGCAGTGATAAATAGAGAGAAGAGAGTTGAGATTGAGGCCCAAGATCAGAGAGATAAAATATTCAAGCCAATCTCATGAGCAGAAGGTAATCAGTGTGGTACAATACATAAATTGTAAATGGGTGCACAAATAGTATCTTATTATTTATATTATTTAATCATCTAAGTGGGTTCTCAAATCAGGGGTTGGTGCCCATAAATGTTTTAATCGGTGATTTACTTATGAGGATGGATAGGAGCAATAGACTCTAGCAGCATTCACACCGAGGTTTTTCTCCACCGTGGGTTTTCCTCGTACATCTACTGTTATGAGTTTGCATTAGTTATGTGTCTGTAATGTGTTGAACATATTTGCCAATAAAGTTCTTGGTGCTTGTTGTTAGTTGCTTTATTGTTTAGAATGGTTGCATGACTTCTGTGATTAATATTTTAATCACTCAAATAGTTCAATTTTTTATTACCATTAATTCACCCCCCTCTTAGTGGTCCATTTGTGTTCATCACACATTCCCAAAACTAGAGAAAAAAAATTGTTATATCAGATGTCGTCAAAACCAGACATGTATTTGTCTTATATGAGGTTACACA
Source organism: Cryptomeria japonica (assembly GCF_030272615.1). Taxonomy (NCBI): domain Eukaryota; kingdom Viridiplantae; phylum Streptophyta; class Pinopsida; order Cupressales; family Cupressaceae; genus Cryptomeria; species Cryptomeria japonica. The sequence goes on along the minus strand of NC_081412.1, from coordinate 600,637,211 downwards.
TTCTCAAAACCAAAGCAACAAACTCTTATATGAGATGTTCCCAAAACCAAACTTTCCCCTTGGAATTTGCATTTTCATTTACATGTCTTAAATAGGTTGAAGTATGCTCAAAACTAGAGAAAAAAACTCTTATGCAAGATTTTATACAGTTGAAATGAGACATCACTTGCACACACACATGAGGATGAGCGGAACTAGCAAAACACAACTAGACTATTCCTAATCTCCTCCCCAACATGGATCACCTAGAAAAACACATCTAGAATGTGTATCCATGTCCTCTCTCACACATCTAGAATGTGTATCCATGTCCTCTCTCACACATCTAGAATGTGTATCCATGATTCCTCTCTTTCTTCTCATGATTTCATAGATTTTCTATTTGTAGTTCATGAATAATGCGTGCTCTTTCTCTTTTATATGACCATTTGTGTTCTTGAGATAGCTTTTTTTTCAAGAATGATATTAGTTGTTGAGATTTTTTGATATCAAGGTCTCTTCAGCTAGTTGACTTGAGTTCTTGTTTGGTTTTTAGCTTTTGTGTTGTGTGTCTTTTTTCTTTTGTCTTTGTTTGTCTTTGTTTTCCTTTTTTTTTTGTATGCTCTTGCATGTGTTTGGGTGAGTTAAAATCCTAAGATTAAGGGCTTGGTTCCTTGAAATTAGTGATATCTTATACTCTTTGTGATTGTTCTCCTCATTGCTCCTCTTTTTTAATCTACTTACCATAAGTATTTGCATAGGCTCATACTCCATTTAAGTGGGGACTAAATGTAGTGTCATAACTTGTCACTAGGCCAAGTCACACCTCATGTTTGTGCCCCTACTTTAGCATGTATCCCTCTCATCTCCTATTTAGGTTCATTTAATGACTTAATTTCCATTCTGATGCCATGTACACCTACCAATTTATTCTCTAGAGGGGTGTTCTTCTCCCTGGGACTAAATAATGGTCCTTGATTGAGGAGGACCAGGGTGTTAGCACCCTAGTCACCCCTTAGTTGGGCCCTATTTTGAAGTACGATATGGTCCCTATCTCTCTAATGAGAAATGAAACTTGTGGCTCTACATGACCATTGGATGTTGATATAAGTTGGAGATTGTCGACATTTTTCTTGAAGATTGCATTAATGATATGTTATGTTGTCATTGATGTCAATAAACCGGTTATGATGTTAAGATGTCAATTTATGATGATATTATAATAATATTATATGTTGTATTGCAAACTAGTAGGAGGAGAAAGCAAAGGGTAATGCAACCGGTAGGAGGAATTTGTAATGGAAACTGATATTACATATGTTATGGAGAGTTCAACCGGTAACCCTACCTGTAGAAGATGTCCAAACCCTAACCGATGGAGTTGAAGGAGATTATGATCAAATGGTGAACAACAAAGATTATGACATGTATGCATGTTGATTGATGATTGTTTTAAATGTTTCTTAGCGCATAGAGACAATGGTTTATGTATTGGGAATGAGCAAGTTCCTTGCATCTAATGCAAACCATGTGATGAGTTATAGAGTTTGATGAAGCGGTAATCAAGGAGCATTCCAAAATATCTTGAGTGATGTGCATTGATTTCTATGTTATTTGCTATCTAATCCAACAATCATACTTGAACCAACTTGTTTGTAATCCCTATGAGATGTTTAGGTTTGTGATGTGTTACCAACCTAATAATTTGTTTATAAGGTCAATGAATTATTTTGTTTGTTGGTTGGAAAATTTGTAGTTGAGAGTGAGAGAGTGGTACCTGATAATGTATCTACAGTATGTGTGATGGCAGAAAGGAGCATGAAAAGGATCTAAACAAACAAGTGTAGTGTTATTCAAACAGATCAGAAAACCCCTATTGTTTTCTAACAATTACAGCAGTTAAATCCCTTAATCGGGTAACCTCTAACAAGCTTCTTTATTCAAATCCTCTAACCAGATGATCTATTAGCTTGGATTATAAATCCTCCACTGAGGTGACTCCTAACAAGGTGTTTCTTTTAATAGGGCATTATAGTCAATTCCTTAGCTGGGTGGTCCCTAACAAGATCTATTCTTAATAGGACTTTTTGTAAAGATTTAATAGGCTAAAGCTCCGAACAAGGCGAACTTCAGAAGAGTTCAGAATACTTGTGGGTATTCATCCCCACCATGGTTTTTTCCATTTGGGTTTGCACGTCAAAAATATTGTGTCAATTGCTAAATATTTTTGTGGTTATGTTTATTGTTGAATTTCTTAACTGCTAAATCAACTTTGATTTTTTATGACACCCGACAGCAAACTGAAACATGTTTTAACTACTGTCAAGTAAAGTATTTGAGTGTTCAAGATAAAAGGTTTTATAAGTTTCAAGTTATTTTACTGTTAATCTGTTATAACAGTCAACCGGTTAATCTTGTCAGTATTATTGTATTTGAAGTTCAATGATGAAACTACTCAGTTTAATGTTTGTCATGAGAGGTTGATTGTAAGTTTGGTGAGAGTGTATCAAGTTTAATATCTATTGACTCATGCCCCCCCCCCATCTCTCAGTAGTTGACCAAATCCTTATTCTTTCTTCATACCATCAATTGGTATCACAACATTTCAGGTCCTCTAAGGTCTAAGCCTTACAGCTTGAGGTAAAGATCTTGTAGATCATGATGAAGAAGGAAGGTCCAAATTTTAATAGAGAGAACTAAAGGATATGGAGTAATAGAATCAAAATTTATATCACGAGTCTTGGAAGTCAATACTGGGAACATGTTGTTAATCAATATGTTGCACCTAGTGGGACTATGATCGACGATCAGAAGAAAGAGAAACAAGAAAACAATCAATCTCTAGAAGCTATTATCAGTTCTTTGCCTAATGCAGAATATGTTGATATCCATGGTCTATAGACTTCTTTTCAGGTATGGAAGAAACTTGAAGAAATCTACATCAGTGATGAGCACATGAAGATTGCCAAAGAAGAGAGTCTAAGAGGAAAATTCGATGACATGTGGATGGCTGAAGGTGAAAATATCCAATAGTATGGTGAGAGGATTTAAGAGATAGTAGGTGAGATCAAGAATTTTGGTGGTAAATTTGAAGATGTGATAGTGATTAGCAAGGTGTTGAGGACCCTGCTACCAGTCTACGCTATCTGAGTTGCAGCCATTCAGGAGCTAAAGTCAATTGATAAAACTAAGGTAACTCTAGATTCCATCATTGGTAAGCTTACTACTTTTGAATTAAATGGTTATGATGGTAGTGATCATAAATCTGAGTTTGTATTTAGAGCTTCAGTTTCTAACCCATTTGTGAGAAAAAGTAGAGATGTCAATCACTGTTATGAATCTCGATCCAGCAGAGATGTTGATGATGAAGACAGTCTTGTTGAGATGGAAGCATTGTTGGCTAAGCGGTTGCCTAGAGGTACTGGTAAGTACAGAGGTAAAATACCTTTGAGATTCTTTGCTTGTAATAATATTGGACACATTGCAGCTAACTATCTTAATGGTGACAATGAGCATAAGCGTGACAAGTTCAAGAAGTACAAATGGAAAGGCAAAAGAGATTGTCTTATTATTGTTGATGGTGGTATCACTGATGAGGAATTTGAGGGTGATGCTAATGAAGACAATGTCTTTGTTGCCATCAAAGAGGAGACATCTAATCAGAAGGAATTAGTGTCTCACATAGATAGTTCTGATGATTAGATCATTGGTAGTGGTTGTTCACACCACATGACTAATGATCAGACCAAATTTCTTTCTCTGAAGGAATTTAATGGAGTGAGATTCCGTAATGACTCACCCTACATGGTAAAAGGTAACAGAACTATTCTCTTAATGGAAAGAGCAGTGCAGATGATGTCTACTGGGTTGAAGAATTAAAACACAATCTTTTGAGTGTTGCACAGCTCAATGACAAAGGTTAACCATTGGAGTTCAAGAATGGTATGTGCAAAATCTATGGGAGAAAAGGTGAACTGATTGCAACAGGAAAGCGGACTAAAGGTAACTTGTTTCACCTAAATCCTAGAGTCAACAATTGTTAAATTTCTAAGATAGATGATAGTTGGCTTTGGCATAGGAGATTTTATCATATAAATTTCGATAACATTGTTAAAGTGAGTAAGTCCAAGTCTATTAGAGGTTTTCCACAATTCAACAAACCAGTTAACGCTCTATGTAAGGAATGTCAGTTGGGAAAAATGACAACCTCAACTTTGAAGAGCAAGTCCTTCTCAGCATAATAGTTGTTAGATCTGGTTCATACTGATCTCTGTGGACCCATAAGGACTAAAAGTATTCAAGGTGATAGATATTTTATGATCTTCACTGATGATTGTTCAATAATGTTGTGGGTCACATTCTTGAAGGATAAGTCAGAAGATTTTGGTAAGTTCAAGGCATTCAAGGCCTTAGCAGAAAAGGAAAGTGGCATGAAGATAAATTGTATGAGGATGGATCAAGGCGGTGAATTTACTTTTGAGGAATTCACTAGGTATTGTGAAGCAAATTGCATCAAAAGGCAGTTTTTTGCACTAAGGACACCACAACAGAATGCTATTGCAGAGAGGAACAATCAATCAGTTGTTGAAGTTACTAGAATGATGTTGATTCAAGGAGGTGTAGCAAAGACTTTCTGGAGAGAAGCTATCAGTACAGCTATCTACACTATGAACTAGATACTGGTAAAAAGGGGTAAGGACAAGACTCCTTATGAATACTGGTATGGTACATCACCTAATTTTAGTTATTTTAAGATATTTGGTAGTAAATTTTTTATTAAGAGAGGTGACTATGTCCACAAGTTTGAGGCTAAGATTGATGAAGGCATATTTCCTGGTTACTCCACCAAGAGTAAGGCCTATAAATGTTACAATAGCCAAACTCAGAGAATCATTGAAAGTGCTAATGTTTGAGTGGATGAGAATCTTGAAGTCTCAAGGGAAGCTAGTGTGGAGAAAAATGATGAAGATCCTTGCATTCTGTTTTTGGAACTAGAACTGATGAAACCTAAAACTGGTAAAGAGAATGTTGATGTGTCAGTCCAACTGGAACAGGTTGAATTAGAATCCGATGATGACAATGAAGAAGAAATTGAAGATAATGATCATATTATTCCAAGGTATGTGAGACTCGGTCATAATCCTGACCAGATTATTGGAGATAAAAATGTTGGAGTGCTAACTAGAAGAAGAATCAGAGAGAATTCTTGCATGACCTCCACTATTAAGCCTAGAACTGCCAAGGAAGCATTTGTTGATGATAATTAGATCAAAGCTATGGAGTAAGAGCTAGATCAAATTGAGAATAACAATGCATGGACCCTAGCACCCAGACCGGTGAACAAGAATGTGATTGGTACTAAGTGGGTGTTTAGGAACAAGCTTAATGAAGATGGAGTAGTAGTCTAAAACAAGGCTAGATTGGTTTGCAAGGGTTATGCATAGGACGAAGGAGAAGACTATGGTGAGACTTTTGCACCAGTTGCTAGACTTGAAGGTGTCAAGACTTTACTTTCTTTTGCAGCATGTAAGGGTTTCAAAGTATATCAAATGGATGTGAAGTTGACATTTCTAAATGGAATATTGGAAGAAGTGTATATTGAGCAACCTGGTGGTTATGCTTTAACTGATGATGGATATATGGTATGTAAACTGTACAAAGAACTATATGGTTTGAAGCAAGCACCGAGACCATGGTATGAGAGGCTACATTCATACATGATGAAGATAGGTTTTTAGAGAACCAGTGAAGATAGAAACATATATCTCAAATCCAAAGGAGATAAAATACTGGTGAGTGAAGTGTTTGTAGATGATATTATATTTGGAGGAAATGATGACATGAGCAATGACTTTGCAAATGAAATGAAAAATGCGTGTGAAATGTCTCTAGTGGGAGAGATAAAAAAATTTATAGGCTTGCGAATTCAGCAGGTGAAGTGTGGTATTTTTATCACACGGTATAAGTATGTGGAAGAGGTGTTAAAGACATTTGGTATGAGTGACTGTAAACCAATTGGGACACCAATGGTTACAAGTTGTAAACTATCTAAGGAAGATGACTCCAAGTCGGTTGATGAAAAGGAGTACAGGTCAATGATAGGGAAGTTGCACTATGTTGTTCACAGCAGACCAGATATAGCTCATGCAGTTGGTCTAGCTACAAGATTTTAGAAGAATTTGAAAGAAACACACCTGATAGCAACCAAGAGAATATTCAAATATTTGAAAGGTACTATTGACTATGGTTTATGGTATCCATATGCAGGTCACTTTGATTTAAAGGTGTATACAGATGTAGATTGGGCAAGCAATGTTGATGATAGAAAAAGCACAACCAGTGGAGCTTTCTTTCTTGGAGGAAGGCTTGTATCTAGGAGGAACTTGCAGATATATTTACTAAACCTCTTCCTAAGACTACTTTTGAGTATCTTAGAGGTCAACTAGGAGTTGTACCCCTTCATGAGGTCAATTGAGCATGATGTAAGAATACATCAGTGCCGAAGCTACTTGAAATATTTTATAGCAGGATTGGTGTAGATTGGAGTTATTCCACACGGGGAGCATCAGTTGCAGGTTGATGTTGAACTAGTGAAGTTTGACATTGCATGTTTTACTTTCACTTTGGCATTATTGTCAAAGGGGGAGAAGAATTATAAGACTATGAGGAGTATTGTATGATTGTGGTAAAATGTAAACCAAGATTCCTATACACATCTTCACAATCAAGGGTATTGATATTTGTATTACCATCAATGCCAAAGGGGGATATTGTTGGTATAAGTTGGAGATTGTTGGCATTTTTCTTGAAGATTGCATTAATGATATGTTATGTTATCATTAATGTCAATAAACTAGTTATGATGTTAAGATTTCAGTTTAAGATGATATTATAATAATGTTATATGTTGTATTGAAAACTGGTAGGAGGAGCTAGCAAAGGGTAATGCAACAGGTAGGAGGAGTTTGTATTGGAAACTGGTAATACTTATGTTATGAAGAGTGAAACTGGTAACCCTACCTGTAGAAGATGTCCAAACCCTAACCGATGGAGTTGAAGCAGATTATGATCAAATGGTGAACAACAAAGATTATGACACATATGCATGTTTATTGATGAATGTTTTAAATATTTATTGGCGCGTAGAGACAACGGTTTTTGTCTTGTGAATAAGAAAGTTAATTGCATCTAATGCAAACTGTGTGATGAGTTACAAAGTTCGATGAAGTGGTAATCAAAGAGCGGTCAAGAATATCTTGAGTGATGTGCATTAATTTTTATGTTATTTTCTATGTAATCCAACAATCATACTTGAACCGACTTGTTTGTAATCTCTATGAGATGTTTAGGTTTGTGATGTATTATCGACCTGATGATTTGTTTATAAGGTCGATGAATTGTTTTGTTTGTTGGTTGGCAAAGTTGTAGTTGAGAGTGAGAGAGTATTTGTTGAACCTGATAATGTATCTGCAGTATGTGTAATAGAAGATAGGATCATGAAAAGGATCTAAACAAGCAAGTGTAGTGCTATTCAAATAGATCAGAAAACCCCTGTTGTTTTCTAAAAATTAGAGAAGTTAAATCCCCTAACCGAGTAAGCTCTAACAATCTTATTTATTCAAATCCTCTAACCAAGTGATCCATTATCTTGGATTCAAAATCCTCCACTGAGGTTACTCCTAACAGGGTATTGCTTTTAATAGGGAATTATAGTCAATCCCTTAACCAGGTGGTCCCTAACAGGATCTATTCTTAACGGGACTTTTTGTAATGCTTTAACAGGCTAAAGCTCCTAATAGGGCGAACTTCAGAATAGTTCAGAATACTTGTGGGTATTCATCCCCATTGTTGTTTTTCCCATTTGGGTTTCCACATCAAAACTATTGTGTCAAGTGGTGAATGTTTTTGTGGTTATGTTTATTGTTGAATCGCTTAACTGCTAAATCCACTTTGATTTATTATGATAACCAGCAGCAAACTAAAATATGTTTAAACTACTCTCAAGTAAAGTATTTGAGTGATCAAGATAAAAGGTTTTATAAGTTTCAAGTTATTTTACTGTTAATCTGTTATAACAGTCAACCGGTTAATCTTGTCAATATTATTGTATTTGAAGTTCAGTGATGAAACCTGTCAGCTTAATGTTTGTCATCAGAGGTTGATTTTAAGTTTGGTAAAAGTGTATCAAGTTTTCTATCTACCGATTCACCCCCCCCCCCATCTCAGTAGTTGACCAGATCCTTATTCTTTCATCATACCATAATTGGAGGTTGGCCTAATCGATAAATTGATCTAGATACCCCTATATAAAGACATTTGATCAGCCTAATTTTATAACTAGCAAGCATTCCAATCATATCCAATCATCCATGCATTCATCATCAAGCATTTTCAGAGATCTTCAAGGTTGCATATTCTTTATTCAACCATTATGGATAAAACATCGATTATATGCAAGCATGTGTGTGTGATTAGGGTTTTATTATGTTCATGTCATTTCATACAACATATGTGATTACATTCAAGAAGAAAACCATCATCAACAACAATTGTAGATCTGAGGTATACCTTTCCATTATTTATTTCAATATTTTCAATATTTCATTCAAGGTTAATTCCTAAATTGAGATTTGACTTAGACAAACCCCTATTCTCAATAGTTTCCACTTTCTTTTTATGTGTAAGAAACAGGTGTGAAGCTATGATTCTTAGGATCGACATTATTCATAGAGATGAACAGGTTCCCCTTTGGATAGTGAAAAGTGTGGGGGAATAGAGCAATCACTATTTTGGTCCTAAAAATTTAGGATGACCTTTTGAGAACAAATCTAAACACTCATAATTCTCAGATCCAAGTTTGTGGCTCTGTCTAATGATCATAGCTCACTGTTTCCACATAGTCAATTCAATTTAGCCACATTTGCCCTAATTTCAGCATTTCAACATTTCAACTCAAAAAGAGGGAAATCACTCTTCCTTCTAGTGAATCTAATAAGAATTATCAATCCTATCCTTGTTTATTTGAGGTTGGATCTATTAGGTTTAGCCCTCTTTTAATGTAATGGTCCCTAAGCCATAAAATTAGTGGTTTCTACTACATCTAGTGGTGGAAACCCTATTTTTTTACCATTGCAATACTATGAAAATTGAAATTAATTTGTACGCTTACCAACACATCCATCAAACCAAATCCAATGTTGGGAAGCATTTATCCCAGGTTGTATAATATTTTTAAGAAAAATCCAAAACAATAGGATATATAGCTGCTATCATGACTAGTATCATCACTAATATAAAAATGAGTAGGTACCTAATGATAATGTCTTCATCTTTGCCACTTTCTACATTATCCACATGAAACTTTTCATGTCTATACAAAACTTGTACAAAGATTGCAACTTGCTCAAAATGATAATATTGACTTTGAATCTCTGTGTTAGGACTAAATATATAGTTCTCGAAGAAATATACAATTGCAAGAATACAACCTCGAGGAAATAAATTTTTTGAGTCATGAAACTGTTTAGCTTTCCATATTTCACCATGAAATTGTTGGATATGTGGATATATGATATTCTGAAATCTATGCATAAACTCGTTGTAAGGCAATTCACTCTCTTTCAAAATATTTTTTTTGGATTCAGCTCCTAACTTTTTTTTATTTCTCATATTCAAATCTCTTCCAAATAATTTACATTGACAGATCAATATTCTTAATTTGTAAAAATTTCTTCAAATCTCCACAATCATTGCTTGTATTTTTTATATATTGTATATTGAACTCATATGATTTTTTATATAAAATAGACTTCACAAATTTTGTTGTACTTCAAAGGATGACTACATTTGGATTAGTTATTTCCATGGCCTTTTTTTATATGATTGCAGGTGTAGATGAAATTCAACATGATTTCGACAACAAGAAGTTTCAGTTGTACCTTATTTATACATACAAAACATGGTCATAATATCTCAAATATCTTTTGACAAATGTTCACATTTAAAAATTCTTGCTTGAATGCTTCAAAAAGTTCACTTTGTGTTGTGTCTATAAAATGTTTTGGATGTGAAATTTGTGTACTATTCATTGACTTGGTTGAAGGGAATGGAATACTAAAACGGGGGGGGGTTAAATCAGTACTGCCATAGATATTAAAACATTTTACAAAACTTAAACTTTCTAATCAATTAACCAGATATGCTTAATACACATGGAATAGCAAATGTAGAACAAACATGAAAAATCACAACCACAAAAGGAACACTGTATTTTATATGTGGAAAACCCAAATGGGAAAAACCATAGAGAGTGTTAACTCCCAGGAGAATATAACTAGTTATATGGTATTTTACAAAAGAGGTGGCTCACTGCCATATTATAAAAATGGCTCACTGTAGAACTACTCACTGCAAAGATACAAAAGATGACTTACTGGTGGAATTCTCACTGCAACAAGTAGGATTGAACTAAAAATGATTTCATCTCCAAATACATGAGATCAATTCTAAAATTAAGCTCAGATCACAATTCACACACTCTAAAATAGATCCAATAAAATATCTTTGCACAACTATCCTACAACAGGTACAATGAAGGAATACTACAACACTAACTACACTTTGACTCTGCACCAACTTCTTTCGTTGTCTGCAACTAATACTTCACACTCTTTTTCTATGTCTCTTTTTCACACATACACACCTTCATGAATCATTCACACAATAACCATGCTTATATATTCACACACCAAAATATACAAACATGGGATAGTGTGTCGGCCTATCCCAACATGTTATCTAATCGAACATAAACAAGACAACCATGTCGGCCTCCACAAGATCTTTAAACGCTTCATTTTTCACACTTCATCTGCCAATGCATATAATGAGATTACCATAATGGGACAAGGTCATCCAGACCCAAAGATACTAACCCATTATTACAAAACTCAACCACAACATCTCCAAACATATTTCAAGAATACTGCAACATGAAACTTGAATAGATATTGTTGGTATTATGGATGTGTTGCATTGGTTTTGTCATTGATGTCAATACTTATCATTTTGGAGATCTACATTGTTTATTTGGCACTATGGTTATACTGGTTTACTGTTGAACTGGCACATTCTATTCATCGGCAAGGTCGGTGACTTATGCACAGTCATCGATATATGCTCACCGGCAGGTTATATGGTTCATCAGTACTGATGATGACTTGTTATCATCTGGAGATCACTAGATTATGTTGAAGACATGGTTTGGATACTTGGTTTTGGTGTTTTGGTTATTGGTCTAATTGGATTGACATATTTGTTGTTACCGGCAGATAGGTCTAGGTTATGGACTGGTATACATTATCTATTCCAGATTAGCACGACACGTTATGGAGATGATTTATTATTGGTTATTGTATTGAGGCCGACATCTTGTATCGCATCAAGACTTATTTTGTAATTAATTTGAATATAATATTCTTAGTGAGCCGACCTTAGTATTTGGTCTTAGGTTTTGCTCAAATGTAAGATCTCATTTATGAGATGAATGCATGGTCATGCTATGGTATTGTAACTTGGTATGTGTGAATATTGAAGTCATATGAGTAGATCATAGAGCAAGTCAAGAAGACATCATTTGAAGGTTCAAGGACAGTTTGAAGGTGTTTATCAGAGCTTAAAACAGTACTGAATCCAGCATTGCAGATGCACTTTGAAGTAGTACACTATTCTAGGATTCAACCATCCTACTGTAGTCAGTGTGACTCCCATTATTGAGCAGTGTGCTCTAGATGGTTGGCCTCTTTACATGTGTAGACCCCATTTGTATACACATAATATCTATAGTAGTATCATCTAATTGTGGGTAAGGTTTCCCATCATGGTTTTTCCCCTTACAAGGTTTCCACGTCAAACATATTTGTGTTATGTGTTGTGGATGTTGTTTCTCTTTCCGTTTCATGCATTAAGTTTCATCGGTATTGATAAACACTGTTAATTTGTTTAACCGGCATTAAGATTGGTTTACCAGTATTAAGTATTAAGTTGAATTAATTTATAATTGGGTTGAAATTCATTGACAACTAATTCAACCCCCCTCCCTCTCAGTTGTCCTTCTGATTCCTAACAATTGGTATCAAAGCTAAGTCTTATTTTTGCAGAAGTCTAACAACTTGAGGAGATCCTATGGAAATGAACATTTTCAAGAAGGAAAGTCTGAAACTTGATGGAACTAACTATGGTATATGGAAGACCGGAATGGAGACACATTTGAATTGCATTGGAAGAGATATATGGGAATTTACAAAGAATGGCTATGTGGTCCTACTATAAATCAACCTAATCCACCGACATTGGGTAAGGACTTGGAGAATGATTGCAAAGCAAGAGAAGCACTTCTGAGCACATTATCAGATCAGAAAATTATGGGACTATCAGACTGATCTACTACTAAAGATATTTGGGATAAATTGGAAACATTGAATGAAGGAGATACCACTATCAAAATTGCAAAACTGGAATGTTACTAGGTCAGGTATGAAAATTTGAAAATGGAAGAAGATGAAAGAATTTCTACTTTTATGGAAAGAGTTAATGAAATTGTTTTAGGAATACAATGTTGTGGAGGATCCTTAAGTGAAGATGAAATTGTTTCTAAAGTTTTAAGAGCTTTGTCACCGGCTTACAAAATAAAAGTAACGGTTATTAATGAGTTGAGAACAATGCCTAATACATCAGTATCTAGAGATACCTTGGTTGGAAAACTTTCAGAATTTGAGCTTAAGGAATTTGGTCTTGTTGCTACAATTAAAACTGATTTAGCCTTCAAAGCATCATCATCTGCAACATCATCATCATCATCATCTGATTGGAAATCACTTTGTGCAAAAGAACTTGAAGATATCAGGAGGGAAAATGAAGAGCTGGAAGAACTTGAAGCACTATTTGCAAGGAAGATGCCTAAAGGACTAGTTGGAAGTAAATATGAAGGTAAAGCACCATTTAAATGTTTGAATTTCAATAAAGTTGGTCATATAGCATCTAGATGTCCCGATAGACATGCAAGATTAAGAGAGGAAGCTAAAAGAACATATAAGCCTAACCCTGAATATCAAAGATGCAGATTTAAGAAAAACGAAGATAAATCATGTTACTATGCTGATGAAGGAGTTATTGATGATTCTGATGAAGAATCGATAGACAATAAGTGGGCATTTTTTGCAATAAAAGAAGATCAACCGACACCTATTGTCCCACCGGTAGAGCAGGCCCTAGAAGCTAAAATTGAGGAAAAATATGAATGGATCATTGATAGTGTATGTTCACAGCATATGACTAGTGATAAAAGTAAATTCTTATCTTTTCAGGATTGTAATTGAGGTCTAGTAAGATTTGGTGATGATAAAACCTATTTAATCAAAGGAAAAGGCACTATATCTTTGGATGGTAAGCACAATACTGACAATGTCTATTATGTTGAAGGTTTGAAGCATAATCTTTTAAGTGTTGGTCAATTAGTTGAAAAGGGATTTCAGTTACAATTCAAGAATGGAAAATGCAAAATCAAAAATATAACTAGATTGGAGATTGCAATCGGTAATCAAACTAAAGGTAATATGTTTCATTTGAATAACAATGATAAGACATGTTTGATTGCACATATTGATGAAAGTTGGTTATGGCATAAGAGACTTTGTCATGTAAATTTTGATTGCATTGTAAAGATCAGTACAACTAAGGCAGTAAGGGATTTACCTAAGATTGTGAAACCTCATAATCTGGTATGTAAGGAATGCCAAATGGGAAAGCAATTTAGAACAACTTTTAAGAGTATTTATGAGAAATCCAATAATGTTCTTGATTTAATTCATACTAACTTGTGTGGTCCAGCAAGAACAAGAAGTCTATAGGGAGAGATATTTTATGCTAATTATTGATGATTATTCTAGAATGTGTTGGGTTACTTTTCTCAAAGAGAAATCAGAGGCTTTTGGAAAATTCAAGTTATTCAAGGCAATGTTAGAGAATATAACCGATAAGAAAATCAAATGTTTGAGATCTGATCAAGGAGGAGAATTTACATCCAAGGAATTTAATACATTCTGTGAAGTGAATGGAATCAAAAGACAACTATCAACACCCCGAACACCTCAGCAGAATAGAATTGTGGAAAGGAAGAATAGAACTATTCTGGAAGTAGTTAGAAGCATGATATTGGAAGCAAATCTACCTCATGTGTACTGGAGAGAAGCAATAAATACAGCAGTTTACACTTTCAACAGATTTCACATCAAAGGTGAAATTGGTAAGACCCCTTATGAACTATGGTTTGGTAATACTCCTACTCTTAAATACTGCAAAATATTTGGAAGAAAATGCTATATTAGGAGAGATGAGTATGTTGGCAAATTTTATCCTAGAAGTGATGAAGCAATATTTCTTGGTTATTCATCAAAGAGCAAGGCATATAGATGTTTTAATAAAAGGTTGCAGAAGATCATTGAAAGTGCTAATGTGAAGATAGATGAACACTTTAGAGGAAATTCAAGGTTTATAGATTCTGAACAGGCAGTTGAGATGATCATAAATGAACCAATACAGATTGCATCGGTATAGAATGTGGATCCAGTCACACCGACATCATCAGAGAATTCCACAGTGACTGAAGAACAGCAGCATGTGAATAAACCTAGGTATGTAAGACTAAATCACTCAGAAAATCAGATAATTGGGAATAAGTATCAAGGTGTTATGACAAGAGGAAGACTTGCAAATGAAGAGGTATGCTTAATTTCTCAAATTGAACCTAGATATGTTATTGAAGCATGTCAAGATGAACATTGGATAAAAGCAATGGAAGATGAATTAGAACAAATTGAAAAGAACAATACATGGACATTAGTTCCCCAACCTAAAGACAAAAATGTAATTGGAACTAAATGGGTATTTAGAAATAAACTTAATGAAGATGGTAAGGTAATCAGAAAAAAAGCAAGATTAGTTTGTAAAGGTTATTCACAGAAAGAGGGAATTGATTATAATGAAACCTTTGCATCGGTAGCTAGAATTGAGGCAGTTAGATTATTTCTTGCATTTGCAGCTCATAAGAACTATAAAGTATATCAGATGGATGTAAAATGTGCATTTCTGAATGGTGATCTTGAAGAGGAAGTTTACATTGAACAACCTAATGGATTTTCATTTACAAATGATAAAGATATGGTTTGCAAATTAAGGAAAGCTTTGTATGGATTGAAGCAAGCTCCTAGAGCTTGGTATGCTAGATTGGACAAATATCTTTTGAAGCTTGGTTACACTAAAGGTAATGCTGATAGTGACTTATATTACAAAGTGACTAATGATGACATCTTGGTTATTGAATTTTTTGTTGATGATATCATTTTTGGAGGAGAAGATGGATTGTGTAAGGACTTTGCTAACAAGATGCAGGAAGAATTTGAAATGCCTATGATTGGAGAGATAAAATTCTTTTTAGGATTGCAGATTTCACAAACTGATAAAGGTATATTCATATGTCAAACAAAATACTTGAAGGAAATACTGAAGAAATTTGGTATGGAAAACTCTAAACCGGTAAATATTCCTATGACTACAACTGATAAATTGACATTGAAGGATGATTTGGCTCTTCTTAATCTGACAAGATATAAATCTATGATTGGAGGTTTACTGTATTTGACACAAACAATACCTAATATAATGAATGCAGTATGTATTGTTTCAATGTCTCAGAGTAATCCTAAAGAAAATCATGAATCCGTAGTAAAAAGGATTTTTCAGTATCTACAAGGCACAACAAATCTTGGTTTATGGTATTCTAAAGATGAAATTTTTTATTTATGTGCATACACCAATGCAAATTGGGTAGGAGATGTAGATGAAAGAAAGAGTACCAATAGCGGTGCATTATTTCTTGGTAGTAGATTGATTTCATGGATAAGAAAGAAGCAGAGTTGTACATCATTATCAATAGCAAAATCAGAATATGTTGTAGCAGCAACTAATTGTACTCAGGTATTATGGGTTAAGAAAATGTTGAAAGACATAAAGGTAAAATAAAAAGAATCGATAATCATTTATTGTGATAATTTAGCAACAATTGATATATCAAAGAATCTGGTATTTCACTCTAAGACTAAGCATGTTTCTATCAAGTATAATTTTCTGAAAGAGAATGTTGAAGCAAAAGAAGTAAGATTGGTTTATGTGAATACTAAAGAGAAGATTACAGATATCTTTACAAAGCCTTTTCCTAAGGAAACCTTTGAATATCTCATAGAGGGGGGTAATACCCTCACCCGTAGAGAGTTAGATGATTGAAGATTGGCATTAAACTAGCAGAAACTAACTGAGAAATCTTTTTCCAGCTTTGATGGAGGAGAGCTACTTTTCAGGGGGAGTAGTTGGTTGTATGTTCTGGTATTTATTCTTAATTTCTTTGGCATTTGATGTCAAAGGGGGAGAGATATCTATGGAAAAACATTATTCATTGGGGGAGAGATATATAATCTTTGTATTTTGGTTTTGATTTCTGGTATTGATCTATTCTGGAGATTGTTGGTTTTTGGTTTTTGGCATTCTATTTTGGCAGTTAGATGTTTTTCCATCTAGTGTTACCATCAATGCCAAAGGGGGAGATTGTTGGTATTATGGATGTGTTGCATTGGTTTTGTCATTGATGTCAACACTTATCCTTCTGGAGATCTACATTGTTGATTTGGCACCATGGTTATATTGGTTTACTGTTGAACTGGCACATTGTGTTCATCGGCAAGGTCAGTGACTTATGCACAGTCACTAGTATATGCTCACTGGAAGGTTATATGGTTCACCGGTACTAATGATGACTTGTTATCATCTGGCGATCACTTGATTATGTCAAAGACATGGTTTGGATACTTGGTTTTGGTGTTTTAGTTATTGGTCTAATCAGGTTGACATATTTGTTGTTACTGGCAGATAGGTCTAGGTTATGGATCGATATACGTTATCTATTTCAGATCAGCACAACACGTTATGGAGATGATTTATTATTGGTTATTGTATTGAGGCCAACATCTTGTATCACATCAAGACTTATTTTGTAATTGATTTGAATGTAATATTCTTAGTGAGCCAACCTGAGTATTTGGTCTTAGGTTTTGTATAAATGTAAGATCTCATTTATGAGATGAATCCATGGTCATGGTATGGTATTGTAACTTGGTATGTGTGAATATTGAAGATCATATGAACATATCGTAGAGCGAATCAAGAAGACATCACTTGAAGGTTCAAGGAAGGTTTGAAGGTGTTTATCAGAGCTTAAACCAGTACTGAATCCAGCATTACAGATGCACTTTGAAGAAGTATATTATTCTAGGATTTAATCATCCTATTGTAGTCAGTGTGACTCCCATTATTGAGCAGTGTGGTCTAGGTGGATGGCCTTTCTGCATGTGTGGACCCCATTTGTATACACATACTTTCTGCAGTAGTATCATCTAATTATGGGTGAGGTTTCCCACCATGGTTTTTCCCCTTATAAGGTTTCCACGTCAAAAATATATGTGTTATGTGTTGTGGATGTTATTTCTCTTTTTGTTTCATGCATTAAGTTTCACCAGTATTGATATACACTGTTAATCTATTTAACCAACATTAAGATTGGTTTACTGGTATTAAGTATTAAGTTGAATTAATTTATAATTGGGTTGAAATTCATTGATAATGGATTCACCCCCCCCCCCCTCTCAGTTGTCCTTCCAGTTCCTAGCAAATACAACTAAAATGGCCAAAACAACTAATACTAAAACACATAACTGATATTGGGACTAGTTTAACCACAACATAAGACTCTGAAGGAAATGATATTTTGGAAATCACTCCATTTTACTACACATCACAACATACATCACTTTCTCATATTGAAAAGTGCACATACCAACTGCATACAACGTCTAGACCAAACCAAGTAACACTAAACTGCATATACTATCCAGTCAAAACCAGATAACTGGTTTGACATGATTGAAAATACTATTCACACAAGTGTGACAATCTCCCCCTTTATCATTGATGGCAAAACATATCTGCATATAACTCAACTACCCCCAACTCGCACATTTCCAAAAACCTCAATTATTTCTCCCTCTTTGACATCAAGGACAAAGGACATCTTTGATGAAAGAAAAAGAGAAAAGAAAGAAAAACAAAATATATGCATAATTGCAAAAATGTCAAAAATTGAATACCACACTAGAAAGACCCTTCAGTTGCTCTTCTTTAGAAAGATAATCTTGTATTTCTCCTTTAGTTTCAAAAGAAGAACTTCCCAAGAATTTATAGCTAGTTTAATGCTAACTGAAATGCTTCTACATTCCACCAACAGATCAATACCATAGGAGAAACTATCCGGAGCAGATGGGTTCTACTCATACTCAACTATACTACTAGACAATGTTGAAAAATGCTCCAACTTTACTTAAATAATCTCCTTTACTTTCCAAAACATATATTCACAAAGTATTCTCTCTTCCCTTGCAAGAATAAGAGTTAATCTTCAAGAGAGTTAGTATTTTTTCCCTGCTCACCATCCTTTTCATCCAGAAAATCAAAAGATTTACCTAAAGTACTCAATTCATCTTTAATACTATCAATTTTGGCTTTTTACTTCATTATTGCTACCGACCAAGAGATACAATACTTGTAGACTCTACTAGCACTATAGATATAGACTCTCAACTCCTCAATGCATGCTGATAAAATTTTATTTGCATCATCGTAATCATTCAATAGATTCTGCATATCAAGACCTTTTTCTTGCTCAAAGAACTTCTTAATAACTTCATTCAAATATATTGGAAGAAAATTATTGATATCCCCAATGCTCATCCCATTCTAGATAAAATGTTTAATTATACACCTTTAATTTTATCTCTCTACTTAAGTTAGCTACATCACAACAATTTTCTTGATACCATCCATACTACCGACTAATCCTAGCAAATTAGATTCATCTTTTGATTCTGCAACTGTTGAATTTCCTTCAACTATAGGAGACTTTGGATCCTTAGTCACAACAATATCTTGTTTTCCTCTTTCTGAAGGAAGAACATCTAGAACCAAAAAAAAGGGCTATCGGGCCAACACTCCACGTGTCTAGAAAAGATTTGAAATATGAATCACAAACTTCCTCTTTACTATCCAAATTGTTCAAATACCAAAATATTTGCCTTGTAATTGGAACACTAGAATCCCATATAACATTGTCTTATTCCAGAAGTGATCCTAACCAATACATGACCAAACTCACAACTAATGAACCAAACCAGAAATCATAATTCTTCTCTTTTGTCGTCTTAACATTTTGCAACAATAATTCTCTCAACATTTCACATAAGTCGAATGATTTGATTTCCATTACAAGAATATAATAAATAGTAGAAGTGATACCTTCCTTATTCCTAAGATAGATTTTATAAGAAATGTCATAGATAACATAACTCACTATAGGGTTAATAATATTGTCAATGATCGATGCTCACTTATCACCCTTCATGCTAGTTAGGGCTTCTACTTCTCTGTTCAAAATTGACTTCTTAGTCGGAACCTCTCCATTGATGCACAAACCAGTGATCACAGAGATACCTCCTTCAAGAATGGATAGGTTTTATCCAACACAATGTTGTCATCCCTTACATGACTACGGATCATCTTGATAACCTCTGCATTATCAAACCAAGGGAATTATGTTGATAAATTCAAACATTTTCTCTCCAATTCCTTAATTCTTTGTAACGCAGCATTATATAGACCAGCTTCAACATTTTTAATTTTATCTAGGTCAAATTCATCTAGAAATACCTTGTCCAAAACCTGAAACTCACAGCTAGATTTCTACAATCATCTTACCTTCTATGAATGCTCATACTTCTCTCTTTCTTTGTTCCTCCTCTACTATTTATAATATTCTTAAGCACAAATGACAAATAATGAATTAGAAAAATGAATACTTATCTCTCCAAAAATTTCCTTTTAAGGTTTTGCTGCCAAGAGTTGTCTCATCGATGATGTCAACAAAATACATTGGATTACCGGATAGCCTCTAAGCATAGTCATGTCAGATCAATGACATGATCCATTTAGATAGGGGGGAGTGAAATAATTTTCATTCAGAATAGATTTCCCCCTGATCCAAAGCATTATAATCGACTACCAAAGGAAGAGGTGCCTATACCAGATTCTGATACATCAGGATCACTTCCTTTGTTTACATCCTTCTTTTTCTAGACCATTTTTTTCCTTTTTCTTTGATTTATCATTCTTTATCACACTCTTCTCAATAGATTTCTCCACATTTCCATTTCTATATTGATTAGCATAATGTCTTGTCTACATTCATTTGAAATAGATGATAACCTTCCTTGTAGAGTTTACCAGATGGGATCTATATCTGCATTGATTAGCTTTATAACCATTGCAAGTATAACAATAAACATGAAAGTTGTAATTCATCTTGTTTGCTTCAACCAAATTCTGACTCACAATATGACTTATATAGTTATTCTCTTTAAGAAAAAACCTCTTGCAACCAAAACATTGAATGCTTCTACAGTTTGTAGCCTTATGTCCAAATTTATTACATTGAAAACAATAAAAATATGAGTACCTTTGTGCATTAGGTTGATGAACTTGGTGGTCTTCTTGCATTAGAATTCTGATTTTGGGATTTTCCTTCTATTAGGAACTGGAAGGACAACTGAGAGGGGGGGTGAATCAGTTGTCAATGAATTTCAACCCAATTATAACTTAATCCAACTTAGTACTTAATACTCGTAAAACAAACTTAATATCGGTTAAACAGATTAGCAGTTTATATCAATACCAGTGAAACTTAATGCATGAAACAGAAAGAGAAACAACATCCACAACACATAACAAAGATATTTTGACAAGGAAGCCTTGTAAGGGGAAAACCACGGTGGGAAACCTTACCCACAATCAGATGATACTACTACAGATAGTATGTGTATACAAATGGGGTTTGTACATGTAGAAAGGCCAACTGCCTAGAGCACACTGCTCAATAATGGGAGTCGCACTGACTACAATAGGATGGTTAAATCCTAGATTAATGTACTCCTTCAAAGTGCATCTTGAATACTGGATTCAGTATCAGTTTAAGCTCTGATAAACACCTTCAAACCTTCCTTGAACCTTCAAATGATGTTTACTTGATTTACTATATGATCTGCTCATATGATCTTCAATATTCGCACATACCAAGTTACAATACCATACACAATACCACACTTCATCTCACAAATGAGGTCTTACATTTATACAAAACCTAAGACCATAAAATGAGGTCGGATCACTAAGAGTATTACAATTAAATCAATTACAAATAAGTCTTCATGCGATACAACATGTCAGCTCAATACATTTACCACAATATCCAATCAATAAATTATCTCCATAACATGTCGTGTTGATCTAGAATAGATAATGTGTATCGGTCTATAACCTAGACCTATCTACCGGTACAACAAATATGTCAACCCGATTAGACCAATAACCAAAACACCAAAACCAAGTATCCAAACCATGTCTTTGACATAATCAAGTGATCTCTAGATGATAGCAAGTCATCATCTTTACCGGTGAACCATATAACCTGTCGGTGAGCATATACCGATGACCGTGAATAAGTCACTAACCTTGCCGGTGAACACAATGTGTCGATTCAATAGTAAACCAATATAACCATAGTGCCAAATCAATAATGTAAACCTCCAGAAGGATAAGTGTTGACATCAATGACAAAACCAATGCAACACATCCATAATACCAATGCCTTCATCTTCTGGCTTCTTTTCAACTTTAGCTTTGATCACTTTACTTTAGTCTTGACCATTCTGATCCAAACATCCATTAGGTTGAAAACCAAGTCTGGTCTTGTCCAAATTAACTTTATGTATGCTGATCAAATCTTCTAGGAGTTTACTACTATCAAGGAGCTTGTTTTCTGCCTTCAGATTCTTCACTTATTGCTCTAGCTTTCCCCATTCTTCAGATTGCAGCTTGATTGTTTCTTTCAAGAACCTATTTGTCTTATCTTTTTCCTCTATCTGTTGCATCAAATCTTTGATAGTCTCATTCACTGCTTCAACTAATTGTTAACCTCCTTATGCCTCAATTTGAATTTTTGGATTTTCTCTCTCATCTTTTGCACATTTATTTCTATCTTCACATTCTCTTTCAATTCCTCATTATCTGATTCAACACTTTTTAAATCTTCAAGATTTTCCTACAAGTATTCATCCAACTGAAATTCTTTGGTCATACACATAGGTGCCATGATTCAACCAACAAGGATCTCCCTCAAGCGGTTAAGCTTCCAAGAAAGAGACCAAGGCTTTGATACCAATTGTTGACTTGATTGAAGGGACCATAATACTGAGAGGTGTGGGGGGGTCAATCATTATTCCCACTATGAATATTAAAACCTTTTAACAAACTTAAACTTTCTGATTAATTAACCAAATATGCTTAACACACATGAAACAACAAATGTAGAACAAACATGAAAAATCGTAGCCACAAAAGGAACATTAGATTTTATGCGTGGAAAATCTAAATGGGAAAAACCATGGAGAGTGTTAACTCCCATGAGAATATAACTATTTATATGGTGTTTTATAAAAGGGGTGGGTTACTGCCAGATTAAAAAGACGACTCACTCCTAGACTGCTCACTGCAAAGATACAAAAGATGGCTTACTGTTAGAATGCTCACTATAATAAAAAGGATTAAACTGAAGAGGATTTCATCTCCAAATGCATGAGATGAGTTCCAAGATTACTCTTCGATCACAATTCACATACTCTATAGCAGATATGGTGAAATATCTCTATACAATTGTCTTGCAGCGGGTTTGATATAGGAGTATTGCAACACTAAATGCACTTTGACTCTGCACCAACTACTTTTGTTGTCTGCAACTCACATTTCAACTCTTTTTCTATCTTCACTATTATGTCTCTTTTGCACAGATGCACACCTTCATACATCATTCACACATTCACCATGCTTATATATATATATATATATATATATATATATATATATATATATATATATATATATATATATATATATATATATATATATATATATATATATATATATATATATATATATATATATATATGTTGGCAATTGACACGCATTGGATTCATATATTGTCATTGATGGCAACAAGATTCTATAGAAGTCATACACTGGTATTAGGAGGCATTCACTAGAAGATACCGACATTGAAGTATTCAGGGTCACAACCGACACCGGCACTAGCATCCAGCACTTCAATGAAGCTAACATCAAGATAGGATCCAAAGGAAGTTTTATTTGTAAAATTATTTTGTAATTATTGTATTAGGCTGTCATTGTATATCTTTTATAAATGTATTGTAAGCCGACATAAGGCATATTGTTTGTAAAGGGTATATAAGTCAGTTTGTTAGGTTATTATGATATGTGGATGAAATAGGAGAATATATGAAAAGGTAGTAGAATTGTGTAATGTGAAGGATATGTATGTAGATCATTTGTATGTGAATGTTATATCATGCAATGTTTTTTAGATAGTTTGTAAAGCATTCTTGGAGGAAAGGAGATACTAGTAGAAGTGTTTAGGGTTTATGAACTGGTACAAAGTAGAGCTATAACCGGAACTCTTTTTGGCATTACAGATGCATTTTATGAGTTTATTATTACTGTTTTATCTCAGTAGAAGCTTGTAGTCAATGAGACTCTTTTCTGTTGAGAAGTGTGCTCTAGGCAGTGTGCCTTCCTTCATGTGAAGGCCCCCTTTCTATGTAATATCTTTCATATGGCCAGTGAATTTATATTATGGGTCACAAATCCCATTGTGGTTTTTCCTCTTTGAGGTTTTCCACGTATAAATTCTATGTGTTATGGTGTTCATTCATGTGGATGGTTTATTTACTTCAAGTTATATGTTTCTTCATTTATCGATTTATATGTGTATGTTATAAAAAGGTAAAATCATATCTTACCGACAGAACACTGATTCACCCCCCCCCCCCCCCCCCTCTCTCTATGTTCTTGGATCCCAACAATTGGTATCAAAGCTTGGTGCCTCAGAAGAATTTTAACAGCTTGAGGAAGATCCTAAAACCGGAATCATTAAACATGGCTATGGAAAAGCAACTTGAGATGGCACTTGAGGATTATGATTATGAAAGGTTGAAGAACTTAAAAATGCAAGATGAATTGAATTCTGCTAATGAATTCATTCTTGTCCTACAAGAAAGTTTATCATCAGTTCAAGCTAGGAGGAAAGAACTTTTACAAAAATAGGATGATGAAAATACACTCAAGGAACATTATCAAAAACTAAGTCAATCAAACATGCTCATGCAAAATTAAATGCAAGATCTAACTATGAGGATGTCAAAAGATATTGAGGACAGAAATAAGAAGGAAGAAAATATTGCTATATCTCTGAAGAACAAATCTGAAGAATGTGACAGATTGGCTCATGAAAATGATCTGTTGAAAACTAATTTGGTGCAATCCCAGAATAATGAACAAAAACTTGAAAGACAAATAATAACTCTAAGAGATGATCTGACTATTGCAAGTGAGTATAAAAAAACATTTAGTATTAGTGTTGCATAGTTGGATGACTTACTAAAAAGACAAAGGGAGAGTGATGATTCTAGAGGACTTGGATTTGTACAAGGAGAAAGCTCTGGTACTGCAAAAAAAGATCAGATAACTAGTATGCAAAACTAATCAGAACAGAGGAAACTAGTAAGGCAATCTAATGCTTATAAATTTAATGGTAGATGCTTTGTTTGTAATAAATTTGGGCATATGGCTAAAAAATGTAGAAATAGATAAAATCAAAACTACAATTTTGTTCCCAGTCAATGCACAAATTGCAAGAAATATGGTCATAATTTAGAAGAGTGCAGAATGAATGTTAAATGTCATGCACATGGAAATTTTTGACATTTGGCTAATAAATGTAGGTCAAGGAATGACACCGGATATGTTAAAGCAATTCAAAAAAATAATGTTACATGTTATGTATGCAACAAAATAGGTCATATTGCTAAGTACTACAGAAGAAAAACTAAACTGGTTAGCAATGTTAAAGAAAATGAGAAAGGAAAGAAGAAGGTAGATGAAATACAACAAGATCACACCAAGAGATGGGTTAGAAAGTCTAAAGAACCAAGTGGATATGCAACTACACTGGTAACAACACCAGTAAATCCACCGGTAGAACAGAGCATTCCTCCACCAGTAGGAAATTCAACTGGTAACTGAGGTATACGTCGTAAGGGTTGGAAAATTCATTGCAAATCTTGCATATTCCCCAGAGATGATATGGAAGAGATCTAAAGAGTTGTATTGATCATTGATGAAGATTTACCCAGCATAAAACTGTGAAACTGGCATCCAGTAGGGTACATCGCTAAGCATTTATGACAATGAAGGATTAGGGTTTACTCATTGATAAAAAGGGAAAGTGGACTCATTTTCACTCACCTAGCACTCA
Source organism: Cryptomeria japonica (assembly GCF_030272615.1). Classification (NCBI taxonomy): domain Eukaryota; kingdom Viridiplantae; phylum Streptophyta; class Pinopsida; order Cupressales; family Cupressaceae; genus Cryptomeria; species Cryptomeria japonica. The sequence continues at coordinate 600,611,638 of NC_081412.1, read as the reverse complement.
AGCAAACCAGAGTGAAGAAAAGGTGATTCATAGACGATCAAGAGTGAGAAAAGGCATTCTAAAAGGATTTCCAGCAATTATTTGAGAAGTAATCAAATCTTCAAACCGGCGATCATTTTCACATACTTCTTTGAAATAGCATCCAAATCATCTGCTCCTACTTTCATTGTAAATCCCACCATTTTTGAAGTCAAGGATAGGCTGAGACCCATTTTTAAGGAAATTCCCCAGATAGCCAAGAAGGAAGACTCTGTGAGCACACTCTTGAGGGTTCCCGATGGTGTAATGTATGTAGAAGATATAGGGCATATATTCACTGCACCTTGGAGGATCTAGGCACTGACAAGATCAAGGGCATGTATCAATTTGTGATGTTGGACAACTCTGGAACAATCAAGCCAGAATATAAAGTCATCGAAGACCTAGGGTTAACCGATATCCCATACATACCAGAATTCAAGGATGAAGTGATCAGATATGTTCTGAGCAGGGTCCTTAATGAATTCATCTAGCTGGATCAGCCCTACATGATCACCAAGGACACAATTCAGGCAGTCACTAGCTTACCCAAAGTCGGACAAGAACCTGGGAAGAAGATCTCCAACACTAAGGTTGAAAATCTCACCGATGCGACCCATGATGGAAGATCAATGAGGATCAACACCATCAAAGACACAAATGTGAAGTTTGTCAGCATGATCAGTGGTTACAAGGTAACTCAATCTATTTGATTGAACTCTATTTCTAGTTCATGTATCCATGTTGCACACCAAATGCTAAGGAATGATGGAAAATATGATTTATGTGAATGGATGAGAAGTGAATTAATGTTGAATCTTGGCAAAATCAAGGGTGTCAAGAAAGGAACTTTTAGGTTTGGGAATCTTATTGTCTGTTTAATGTTGTACTTCATAAATGAGCTACTAGTTTAGGGAAGAAGCATTAGGCTCATGACATACCGATAGGTATGAAAATCAAAGATACAATCACCGATCTTGGTACCAGAAGGGATGAAAAGCTTTGGGGCTACTTCAAAACTTTTCAAGAAAATATGAGACAGAGGGAGAGGATCTCAAAGCATATTGTCGAGAAATACTCTAGTGGTATTTGCTTTATGGTAAAAACTGATGAAACCTTCATGGAGGCAGTGGAACCTAGAACCATATGGGTCACTGAGCTAGGATATGAAGTAGATGACAACATTTTGGAACTTTATGTAAAAATGTCGCTTGAAGCTCCATTAGATGAGAAAACTAAACATTTTGGCACTATGGACGAAAAGGCTCTTGAAGTCAAAATTGGTTTCAACAAGAAAAGAAGAGAAAAGAAAATTGATAAGATGTCTGCATTTGTTCAAAATGTAATTCATAGGATAGGTACTGAACTAGGTTCTAGATCCAAACCGATAGAAGAACCAGTGGTGGCTAGTGCTCCTAAGGAAAAAAGAGGCCTAAAACTTTCATTTCTTCTATCATTTTTGACTCTGATCCAAAAGATAATGAACCTATAGCATTCAGAAGGGTACAAAGAAAGAAAGTTGAAAAGCCTCCGATAGAGGAGAAGAAGGTGGAGCCAAGGAGGAAGCTTGTAAGAAAAGTGACAAAACCTACTGCACCCACACCTCCGACAAGGAATCCTACTCAAAAAAGGAAACCAGTTTCATCCACTCCTGCAACCCCCAGCAAGAAGAAAAAGATTGATCAAGCAACTGAATCTAGTAATGTTACAATGACCTATGTTGAATTGATAGATGAGGTAACAAAAGATGGTATTTTTAAGAAAATATCAAATTTCTATGAAAATTTAGATGATAATGAGTAGAATGAAATTGAAGAAGCAGTTTTGTTACATATAGATATATATAAGAAAGCTTTAGTAGAAATTTTGAAGGAAGTTCCTCTATCATTGTATAATAAGTTATATGCAAAAAGACTAGATGCAGTCAAGAGAGATAGGGAAATTAAGGAAGTTGAACTCTTGAATATGTGTGGCTCAATAAACAATGAGGAAATGAAACCCTGACAAATAAGCCTAATGATGGGAAGGGTAAATGAGATAATAAATGAGAACAGAGATGGTTGATCCAAATTCTTCCAAAAGAATTCAGATTTCCTCACCTCCCAAGAAGAATTTGTTAAGGCAACAACTTCCACCATTCCAAACAAATCTAAAGGGAAAGGAATTTTGGGAAGTTCCAAACCAATTTTGGATATACCAGTAGTAAATAAGAGTGTACAGACACCACCGACAGGTAGACATACTGGTAGAGACAACTTTTGAGCAAGGCAATGTAGATAATGTACAGGGTATTGAAAATATTATGGATAATATTCTACCGGTAGTAACTGATACTGCACCAAGTGGCAAAGCCACGAGTGCAAAAGAGAATAAGGTAAAGGGGACTGATAAGACTATATCGGCAGTTGATGTTGATTCCCTAGCAAAAATTTTCACAATTGACACTTCTCAAGTTGAGAATAAATCAATCACTGAGATGAGTCCCACAGAGCTAATGATGGTGGCTACTCAAAAGATAATAAAGGAGGGATCTGTAGACAAAGGAATAATAGATCAATCAATTACAGTTTTGCACAGACTAATTCTTGATTGTATGATTGAAAATGAAACAATTCCTTCCAGCAAGCTTAAGGCATTAATTGAGCATATATCTAACAACTTTCAATCATTGCAACAAATTTCCGACCGAAAAGCACTTGAGAGATTTACTTTGGCTAAGAAAGCCACTTTTGACCAGATTATTGAAACAAAGAAGAGGAAGATTGAAGAATAACTTATTCTTCTTGAAAATTCTTTGAAACAGTGTACTAGCATCTACAGGGTTTGTTGTCATATAGAAATTCTTACAGCTAATGTAGATAACAGGTTAAAGGAGTTACATGAATAGGTTGCTAATATTGCTAATTATTTTGATGGACTAACCTCACTCACAACATCTATTGATGGACAAATTTTGTCTTTGAGAACCAAATTTTTTCCTTTGAAAAAGAAAGAGACAAGATCATTTGGAGAGGAAGAAGTCTTAGAGGATTGGTGAGTCCAAGATTGGATTCACTTGGTGTACATAAAAGGGAATGTATGGACATGTTTGCAAAGCCCACACCGACAGAATTCACAGAGAAAGAAACACTTGCACACTTATTGAGTGGACTTGTATCCATATCTAAAACTTTCAAAACTGATTGGGATACATAGTTACAGTTGCTAGAGAAAGCTTATCTAGAAATTTTGAAATTGGTCAAGCTCCAGTAAAGTAATTTGTATTTATTCATTCTTTTGCACATATTCTTAACTATATTCTTTTGCACATATTCTTAACTATATTCTTTCACTGGTCTTTGGCATTGATGAAAAAGGGAAAGTGTATATATAATGTGAAAAATATCAGATATCAGATAGAGTGTATTGCTCAGGGAGAGCATGTGTCATGTTTCAGTTGAACCGGCAGGGAATCCATTTTTCACATGAGTATTACCATCAATGCCAACGGGGGAGATTGTTGGCAATTGAAACTCATTGGATTCATATGTTATCATTGAGGGCAACAAGATTATATAGAAGTAATATACCAACATTAGGAGGCATTCACTGACAGATACCAGCATTGGAGTATTCAGGGTCACCACCGGCACCACCATCCAGCACTTTAGTGAAGCTGACATCAAAACAGGATCCGAAGGAAGTTTTATTTGTAAAATCATTTTGTAATTATTGTATTAGGCTGACATTGTATATCTTTTGTAAATTTATTGTAAGTATACATAAGGCATATTGTTTGTAAAGGGTATATAAGTCAGTTTGTTAGGTCATTATGATATGTGGATGAAATAGGAGAATATATGACAAGGCAATAGAACTGTGTAAGGTGAAGGATATGTATGTAGATCATTTGTATGTGAATGTTATATCATGCAATTATTTGTAGATGGTTTGTAAAGCATTCTTGGAGAAAAGGAGATACCCATAGAAGTGTTTAGGGTTTATGAACCGGTACAGAGCAGAGCTATAACCGGAACTTTTTTTGACATTACAGATGCATTTTGTGAGTTTATTATTATTGTTTTATCTCAGCAAAAGCTTTTAGTCATTGAGACTCTCTTGTGTTGAGCAGTGTGCTCTAGGCAGTGTGCCTTCTTGCATGTGCAGGCCCCTTTCTATGTAATATCTTTCATATGGCTAGTGAATTGATATTGTGGGTCAGAAATCCCACCGTGGTTTTTCCTCTTTGAGGTTTTCCATGTATAAATTATGTGTGTTATGGTGTTCTTTCATGTGCATGGTTTATTTACTTCAAGTTATATGTTTCTTCATTTACCGGTTTATATGTGTATGTTATAAAAGGGTAAAATCATATCTTACCGGCAAAACACTGATTAACCCCCCCCCCTCTCAGTGTTCTTCGATCCCAACAACATATATATATATATATATATATATATATATATACCGAAGGATACAAAAAAGGGATAGTGTGTCGGCCTATCCCAATACATTATCCAATAGAACATAAACAAGACAACCATGTCGACCTCCACAAGATCTTTACATGCTTCCTTTTTCACACTTCATTTGCCAATGCATATACCAAGATTGCCAGAATGGGACAAGGTCATCCAGACCCAAAGATACCGACCCATTATCACAAAACTTAGCCACAACATCTAGAAACAAATTCCAAGAATACCACAACATGAAACTTGAAGAGATATAACTAACATGACCAAAATAGTTAATACCGAAACACGTAACAGATATTGCGAACAATTTAACCACAACATAAGACTCTGGAGGAAAGGATCTTCTGAAAATCACTCCATTATATCAACTCAGTCTTACTTTACATCACAACGCACATCACTCACTCATATTGAAAACTACGCATACTGACTGCATACAACATCCATACAATTTGTAAGGAGGATGTCTGGGCGCAATTATTACTTGATCGAGTCCATGGTACAAGTTAAGTTTATCATTACTTTTCTCGATCCGGATATCAATGACAGATATTGGAGTTATGTGAAGTGTCAGCTGATGATAACTTTCAGGCATTGTGATTATGATAACTGGTGTGACGGGGATAATCATAATAATTATTGGGTCTTTGTGAATGTGATTAAAGACTTTTCCAAAATCAAGGAAATTACCCTATTTTTTGAGTCCAGTATTTTGTTTCAGAGCCTGAGCTTAACTTTAGTTTCTCAGTATCTGTGCTCTATTGAAGGCTTCGACCTGTGTTATAACATGGGTATAAATCTCAACCAAAATGAGCCCTCTGGTTGCGATAACTGGAAAAGAGAACGGAAAGTCTAGCGCAAGCTGCACAAACATGGTTTCACAAACTACATGAAAAAACTGCATGGTAGTAAAAAGTTGGTTTCTCAAGGTTTCGCTAAGGGATGAAGCAATAACCAAGTTACTCTATTCAAGAAAACTTGGAAGCTGGATGAAGATTTAATGGCAGAAGTCACAGGTTTACAGAAGGAAGGAACCAAATTTTACAGAGGCAGAAAGTTCATGGCGAAAGCCATTAAGAACTTCCCTAAAAGTGATTAAGAGAGGGTTCGGCTCACCAAGAAGGACAATGTATCTTACTACCTCCTTCAATAGGTAAAGTCCTTTTGGCAGAAGATGTTAATGGTTTTAATGGAATACTTAATAGTTGATGGTACATTTACGAAGGTTTATAATCATCATTTTTCTATTGTAAACCATTTCCGCCATGATTTAAAGTTCTCTCTGCCTTTCTATTTAGCCTCTTCCCTGAATGAAAGCTTGGTGGACCATGCAAAAAAAATCAAATCCTATCCCATAGCTCACCAGGGTCTCATTTTGCTCATTTATGAGCATTTGAAGAAAAAAGCTAGGGTTATTAAACAAGATCATCTCATGGTAAATGCCCACATTTTAGAAAGTTATGAAGGGTCTGAGTCTAACAATGATTTGTCTAACATTCCTCCTCATAAGAAAGGAAGGGTTGGTGATGGAGATAAAGAGGACAGAGATGTAAATGCAGGTTCAGAGGAGGAACAAGGGAAGGCAATTGATGATGAAGTGGAGAGTGACAAGAAAGAGGCCACGGGCGAGGAGGAGAATGTGCAGAGAAAATATTATGTTGAAGTCTCAGATAGTAGGAATGAAGCTCAGCATACAACGGAGGAAGTTAACCCTAGGTCTGTGAGCTCTGCGCAGGGTATGGAAATGGTGGACTCCATTTTGAATGCTGCCAGAAATAGTACTCTAGAATTTTTCAATTTCCAGAAATGGGTAATTGAAAATATTTCCAGCATACAGAATAAACAGCGTGATTTGGATTACAAGCTTCTGAATTTGATTAAGGAAACCAATATAGGGAAAAAGGATGAAGAGGTGGATACAAGTGAGGCAGATGATGAAAAAGAGATGCAGGATTGGCTGGAAAAAGAAATGATTAAGGGAGACTTGAAGCATCTAGAAGATGTGATCAGAACTATCAAGGATAAGGGAGAGGTTGATAATGAAATTATTATCAACCGGATTACTAAAACTAAGAAAGCCCTTAAGAAATTTATGAATCACAGCCTGAAAGTTTTGAATGTCTCATCTCAAAATATGAACGCTCTGGTTGATTGTCTGGAGAGGAACCAACAGAACAAAGATATGGTGATCATTGATGTGCCGACCACCATCTCTCCTCCTCAATCATCCAGACGAAGAACAAGGAAAACTAACGGCGAGCTAGAAGTGAAGACTAAAGACATCCATCAGAAGCAGGATATCAAAGACCTGGGAGAAGCTTCTAAAGCTATGATGATGTTGGTTAAGAACACTGAAGAGTCTATAAAAGTGTTTATCTGAAATGTAATTCTAGTCTTTGTTGACCAGTCTCTCTTTGGCTTTTTGCTATTCTTTTCCTTAGTTGTTGTTTTCTTTGCTGGTCTTTTGCAGCTTTGACTTCTATGTTATATTTTCTCTAGCTCTCTTTCATGCATATCTTTCATTATGTTAAGCATTTTGGGTCCCTTAAAACCTAGTTTTACTTAATCAAAAACATCCAGACAAAACCAAGTTACATTGATATATTGTTTAGTCCAAACCGGATAATTGGTTTGACATCAATGACAAAAATATTCACACAATTCTAACATTGTCTTCATCCCTCATTTGTGTAGTGTCTCTTATATTGGAAGAAACAAGAGAGTGGTTGGTTCAGTGTTCAATTACATGTCTTGCATCTTTAGAAATTTTGTCTTTTCGAGGAACCCTACAAATATTTACCCTTTTTTTCATATTTTCATCCAACTTGTTTATCTTCCTAATATATCTTTGGATGGTTCTTCTAGATATATTTGGTAATTGGTAAATTGCTTGAATGTGTCTTCTATACAATAATTTCTTACTAGAAATCATATTCATCAATGCTCTATGTGCAAAACTTAAATCAACATCTCAACTTGTGCTCTTAATGCATTTCAGTGCTTCTTGCAATTTTTTAATTATTGTTTGATTTTCTAATCTATCTGGTGATTTTTTCTTGTTATCAATACCTGATAACTAAAAAATAGGGTTCATTTATTTTTTCCTAAATAACTCTAGACATAATTATTCTCTTCCAATTAGAGATTTATCTTCAAAATATTCATCCCAATTTTTTTGCAGTGTAATTTTAATGTACTTTTGGGTATCATATCTTTAGTTGAAATCTCATTGAAAAGAGAATGTTCATGAATCCATCTCCATTAAATTTAACATACCATATAAGTTTTTTTTGGATTGATTACGATAAATTTCTTATCCTTCCTGAACTGCAATAACTTCGCCATCAATGGGTTGTTCTTGAGTATGTGTTGTATCTCTTTTTTTGTCTCTTTTATTCAAGCATACTTCTATAATCTATTCCTTTTATTCCACATTGGATAAATTTCTCTTGTTTGCACACACATATACACATACACATGCATATATGTCAAGTGAATTAGACCCAAGTTCAAATATGCAAAGTCATATAAATGGTTGAAATGTTTACACAAAATTTGAATCAATTACAAAAGCTAGTTACTAGTAATCTCATTACATTACCAACAAACCAAGTATCTCAAAAAAATTATGGACTCTCCTGACACCTTATTTTGGATATGAATTGAATGTATAAGTATTTACATGTACTAAATAATAATCTAGATATCTATGTGTGATGCAGGCGCATCCTCAATTCTTGTCAATCTTGCATAAACCAAAAACATTTCTTTTTAGTTTGTTTTTTGTTTTGCAGTTTTAGCATTTCTTTCTGAATTTTCTTGCATTTTCTCACCGGATCTTGCGGAGATGGATTTTTCTTGTAAACATGGTTATTTTCCTTATTCCTGATCCATGAAACATTTGGATCATTTTTCAACAAGTTATCGCTTCCAGATTCTGAGACAGTTTTATGGCTTAGAACCCTGGAACCGCTTGGACCTATTTGCTATTGGTGAATCTTGTGGATCCCTTCCTTAGCTTCTAGAGCTCCAGTTCATTGTTTCCATCATTCCTTGGCGTGTGTCATACCTTCCCTCTAATTCACACTTCTTCCTTTGGATTTTCTGGAGGATTTTTCGTTGGTAGAGGCCGACCTAGTGGTTTTACATGTTTCATCATGTTCATCATTGTTTTATTCTTCCTAGGTTGACTAGATCCCTCTAGACAATATAAATCAATGTGATCTATCTTGTAGTGGGGGTTGGTCATAACCAAGAAGATCTACCTTGAGGTTAAGAGGTTCGGTATTGACTGAGACTATAATTAAGTATGTTTGTATCAAGCCAGTGAGCTGAATCATGTAGCCCACATATTGTCGGCAGATTGTAAATAGTTTTCATGATATAATCAATCAGTTTTACATTGCATGCATCATCTTGTCTTTCTTTCATTGTGTTTTACTCTTTTTGAACGGTCTAGATAGATCTCATTGAGGTCCCTCCTAACCATGTCTATACCAAGTGGTATGAAAGAGATTTTTTTGTGTTGCCCTAAATATTTTTTTGTGGGGTGGCAGATTATGGATCTGACATGCAGCTGCAGAGGACTAGCATGAAGATGACACAAAGAGATAGTAGGAATGGTGGAGTGCATGAAAATACAAACCCTGATGTGATGGAAATTTTGAGAGGAATTGTATCTCGGTTAGAAGCTATTGAGACAGCCCAGAGAAGATGATGACATATTGAATATGTGAGTGAAGATGAAGAAGAAGAAGCACCGACAGAACAAGTATCAAACCCACCAGCAATCGATCTAAATGAAGAGAGGTTATTGAGGGTTTTGAGTAGGGCAAACACCAAAACACACTTTACCCCACCTGAGTATCATAGTAAGTTGGATTAGGATGAATTAATGGATGGGATCTTGGAGATAGAGTATTATTTTGATTTTGAAGATACCATGGAAGAAAGACAGGTGAAATATGCTTGTGCCTGATTGAAAGGTCATGCATCTCTTTAGTGGGAAAATTTGCAAGTTGATAGACAAAAAAGAGGAAAAGAGAAGATCAAATCATGGGAGTCAATGGTTTCCAAGTTGAAATCAAAATTTATAGCAATTGATTACCAAGTAAATATGTTTTGAAAGTTGCAGAACTTGAAGTAGAAAGAATCAAGTGTGAAGGAGTATACCGACGTATTCTACAAGTTGAATATCAGATCTTGACATGTCGATGATGAGATTAAACAAGTTGCAAGATATTTGAATGGATTGCAGATGTCTAGACAATATGAACTCAATTTGATGAAGTTGCAGAGTGTTGAAGAAGCTTACCAATATGCCTTGAAAGAAAAAGAGAAGTTGAAAAAAAGATATGAGCATAGATAAAGAGGTCGAGGTGGAAGGTTTTTCGGAGGAAGATTTCACGAAGGAAGAGGATATTCTAGAGGAAGAGGAACATGTATAGATCAGAACAAGGACAAGGAAGCAAGAAAAAATGGTAGTTCATACCGGAAGGATGACAAAAATTTCTACCAGAGAAGAGAACCTAATAGTTACCAGAATGAGGGTTATAGAAAAGATGACAGAAGACAAGAAAAGAGAGTGTTTAAAGGAACTTTCTTTTATTGTGGAGGAGAGTAAAATAGTTATTTTGAATGTAAAAAGATAGAGAACACTAGGGGAACAACATTGGTAGAAGAAAGTCCCACCGGATCAGCTCACAAACTGGAAGATGAAGAATTGTTGATGATCAGAAGATCCTTGTGTCATACCAGAGAGGATGAAGAGCCCTTACAGAGGGGAAATTTATTCAAGACCATATGTAAGGTATTTGGTAAGTGTTGAAAAGTAGTTATTGATAGTGGTAGTTCAGATAATATTTTTTTAGAAGAAATGGTGAAAAAATTAAAGTTGGAAAGATTGAAACACCCCAAGCCTTACCAAATCGCATGGATTCAAGATGATCATAAGTTGTTAGTGAGTGAGAAATGCTTGGCGAAATTGAAAATTGGAAATTATCATGATGAAGTTTTGTGTGATATTATGCCTATAGATATTTATCATATTTTGTTGGGAAGACCTTGGTAGTTTGACAGAAAAGCAATACATGATGGGAGAAAGAACATATACGCTATTGTAGAAAATGGGATGAAACAAACCTTGTTAGCCTTGGAGGAACCCTTGAAGAGTGAAGTCTGTACAAATGCTAGAAATTTTTTGGTGGATGGAAGGAAATTCTTGGATGGAATGAGACATGAGAACATATTTTTGCCTTAGTTTCTAAGGAGACTGAGAACCTAGAGCATGAAGAATAATCGGAGGAGATAAAGGAGTTGTTGACAGAGTATGAAGGCATCATTTAGGATAATGTGTCTGATGGATTGCCAACTATAAGGAGTATCAGTCATTTCAAGGACCTGATAACTGGAGCTATTTTGCCTAACAAAGTTGCACACCGGATGACACTGACAAAGAATGAAGAGTTGAATAGGCAAGTGCAAGAATTATTGAAGAAAGGTTTGATCAGAGAAAGCTTGAGTACTTGTGCATTACCAATAATGTTAGCACCTAAGAAGAATGGAGAATGGAGGATGTGTATTGATTCAAGAGAAATAAATAAGATCACGGTGAAGTATTGATCTCCTTTCCCTGGGATGGATGACATAATGGATTATTTGAGTGGATCCAAATACTACACAAAGATATACTTGAAGAGTGGATATCATCAAATCAGAATCAGATAAGGGGATGATTGGAAGACAACATTCAAAACAAATGAAGGATTGTATGAATGGTTGGTGATTCCTTTTGGGTTGACTAATACACCAAGTACTTTCATGAGATTGATGAATGGGGTATTGAAGAAATTTTTGGGCAATTTTATTATTGTATATTTGCATGACATCATAATTTTCAGTAAGACAAAAGAGGAGCATTTATTGCATTTAACAAAAGTTTTGTAGAGGTTGAGAGAAGAGAAGTTGTTGATAAATCTTAAGAAGTGCAATTTCATGAAAGAAGAGATATTCTGTTTGGGATTTGTGATATCTACTGATGGATTGGAGATGGACCCTTAGAAGGTAAAATCACTAGTTGAATGGCCTACACCGAAAAGAATTGGAGAGGTTAGATCATTTCATGGATTTTCTAGTTTCTATCAAAAGTTTATCAAGAATTTTAGTTCAGTTTGTAGCCCTATGACTGAGACAATGAGAGGAGATAGGAAAGAATACAAATGGACAATTGGAGCAAATAAGAGTTGTGTATTGTTGAAGTATAAGGTCACTAAGTTGTTAGGACCCAGAGGAAACTGAGAGGGGGGTGAATCAATTGTCTAATAATTTCAACCCAAATATAACTTAATCAAACTTGATGCATAATACCAGTAAACCAAACTTAATGTCGGTTGATAGTTTAATAGTTAATAACAATATCGGTGAAACTTAATGCATGAAACAGAAAGAGAAATAACATCCACAACACATAACACGGATATTTGTACATGGAAACCTTGTAAGGGGAAAAACCACAGTGGGAAACCTTACCCACAATCAGATAATGCTACTGCAGATAGTATGTGTGTAAAAATGGGGTCTACACATGTAGAAAGGCCAACTGCCTAGAGCTCATTGTTCAATCACAAAATGAGAGTCACACTAACTACAATAGGATGGTTAAATCCTAGATGATGTACTACTCAAAATAGCATCTTCATATGCAAGATTCACTACCGGTTAAGCTTTGATTATCTCCTTCATACCTTCCTTTAATCTTCAAATGATGTATGTGTGAGTAGCTCTTCTTATATTCGCATATACCGAATATCACAACCTTATAATACATTTTTCATACCATATTAATCTCACAATTGAGATCTTACATACATACCAAAACCTAAGACCAAATGTGTAGGTCGGCTCACTAAGAATATTACAATTAAATCAATTACAAATGAATCAATATGTGATGCATCCTATCAGCTCAATGCATTTACAATAATAACCAATCAATAAATCATCTTCATAACGTGTCGTGCTGATCTGGAATAGATAACACATGTCGGTCCATAACCTAGACCAATTTGTTGGTAACAGCAAATATGCCAACTTGATTAGACCAATAACCAAATCACCAAAACCAAGTGTCCAAACCATGTCTTCAACATAACCAAGTAATCTCCAGATGATAACAAGTAATCCTCTGTGTCGGTGAAAAATATAACCTGTCGGTGAACTAGATACCAATGATTGTGCATAAGTCACTGAACATGTCGATGAACATAACAAAAGATCTCTAGAAAGATAAGTGTTGACAAGTGTTGACATCAATGACAAAACCAATGCAACACATCCATAATACCAACAATCTCCCCCTTGGGCATTGATGGCAACACAAGATAAGTGCCAAAGGAGAAATGCCAAAAACCAAAAACCAACAATCTCTACAATAGATCAATATCAGAAATCAAAATGTAGAATATCTCTCCCCTAATGAGTAATCTCTCCCCAAAAGATAATCTATTTTTCCATAGATATCTCTCCCCCTTTGACATCAAATGCCAAAGAAATACAAAAACCAGATACAACCAATTCATAGAACGCAATACAAATATCAACTACTCCCCCTGAGAAGTAGCTCTCCTCCATCAAAGCAAGAAAATGGTTTCTCTATAAATTATGTTAGTTTGATGCCAAGAATCAACTGTCTAATTCTCTACCGATGAGGGTATAACCCTAAGCTTCTCTCTGGGATATTAAAAAGTTTCTTTAGGAAAAGGCTTAGTAAAAATGTCTTCAATCTTCTCTTTAGTATTCACATAAACCAATTTCACTTCTTTTGCTTCAACATTCTCTTTCAAAAAATTGAATTTGATAGAAACATGTTTAGTTTTAGAGTGAAATACCGGATTCTTAGATATATCAATTGCTGCCATATTATCACAGTAAATGATTATAGCTTCTTTGCATTTTACCTTTATGTTCTTCAACATTTAGTTGTTGCTGCAACATATTTTGATTCTGCTATTGCTAATGATCTACAACTCTGTTTCTTGCTCAACCATGAAATCAATCTGCTACCAAGAAATAATCCTTCGTTGGTGGTTCTCTTTCTATTATTTACATCTCCTACCCAATTAGAATTGGTGTATGTGCATAACTCATAATTTTCATCTTTAGGATACCATAAACCAAGATTTGTTGTGCCTTGTAAATACCAGAAAATTCTTTTCACTACTGATTCATGATTTTCCTTAGGATTACTCTAAAATCATGAAACAATACATACTGCATTTATAATATCAAGTCTTGTTTGTGTCAAATACAGTAAACCTCCAATCATAGATTTATATCTTGTCAGATCGACAGGTGCTGAATCATCCTTCAATGATAGTTTATCAGTTGTAGTCATAGGAGTGCTTACCGGTTTAGAGTTTTCCATACCAAATTTCTTTGGTAATTCCTTCAAGTACTTTGATTGACATATGAATATACCTTTATCGATCTGTGAAATCTGCAATCCTAAAAAGAATTTTATCTCCCCAATCATAGACATTTCAAATTCTTCTTGCATCTTATTAGAAAAGTCTTTACACAATCCATCTTCTCCTCCAAAAATTATATCATCAACAAAAACTTCAATAACCAAGATGTCATCATTGGTCACTTTGAAATATAAGTTTATGTCAACATTACCTTTAGTGTAACCAAGCTTCATAAGATATTTGTCCAATCTAGCATACCAAGCTCTAGGAGCTTGCTTCAATCCATATAAAGTTTTCCTCAACCTGCAAACCATATCTTTGTCATTTGTCAAAGAAAATCCATCAAGTTGTTCAATGTAAACTTCCTCTTCAAGATCACCATTCAGAAATGCACATTTAACATCCATTTGATATACTTTATAGTTCTTGTGTGCTGCAAATGCTAGAAATAGTTTGACTGCCTCAATTCTGGCTACCGGTGCAAAGGTTTCATTGTAATCAATTCCCTCTTTTTGTGAATATCCCTTACACACTAATCTTTCTTTGTTTCTTATTACCTTACCATCTTTATTAAGTTTATTTCTGAATACCCATTTAGTTCCAATTACATTTTTGTTTTTAGGTCGGGGAACCAATGTCCATGTGTTATTCTTTTCAATTTGTTCCAATTCATCTTCCATAGCTTTAATCCAATGTTTATCTTCGCATGCCTCAATAACTGATGTTGGTTCAATTTCAGAAATTAAGCATACCTCTTCATTTGTCAGTCTTCCTGTACTCATAACTCCTTGATATTTATTCTTAATTATCTGACTTTCAAAGTGATTCAATCTTATATACCTGGGTGTATTCACTTGATGTTGTTCTTCAGTCACTGTGGAATTCTTTGATGATGTCGGTGTGACTGGATCAACATTTTGTACCGGTGCATTCAGTGTAGGTTCATTTGTGATTATCTCAACTGTCAGTTCAGATTCCATAGACCTTGAGTCTCTTCTAAAGTGTTCATCAATCTTCACATTTGCACTTTCAATGATTTTCTGCAATCTTTTATTAAAACATATATATGCCTTTCTCTTAGATGAATACCCAAGAAATATTCCTTCATCACTTCTAGGATCAAATTTGCCAATATACTCATCTCTCCTAATATAACATTTACTTCCAAATATTTTGAAATATTTAAGAGTATGAGTATTACCAAACCATAGTTCATGAGGTGTCTTATAGGTTTCACCTTTGATGTGAACTCTGTTGAAAGTGTAAACCGGTGTATTTACTTCTTCTCTCCAATACACATGAGGTAGATTTGCTTCTGGTATCATGCTTCTAGCTGCATCCAGAATAGTTTTGTTCTTCCTTTCCACAACTCCATTCTGCTGGGGTGTCTGAGGTGCTGATAGTTGTCTTCTGATTCCATTCACTTCATAGAATGTATTAAATTCCTTAGATGTGAATTAACCTCCTTGATCTGATCTTAAACATTTGATTTTCTTACCGATTTCATTCTCTACCATTGCCTTGAATAGTTTGAATTTCCCAAAAGCTTCTAATTTCTCCCTCAGAAAAGTAACCCAACACATTCTAGAATAATCATCAATGATTAGCATAAAATATATATCTACTTGTAGACTTCTAGTTCTTGTCGGACCACATAAATCAGTATGAATTAGATCAATAACATTATTGGATTTCTCTGGAATACTCTTAAAATTTGTTCTAACTTGCTTTCCAAATTGACATTCCTTACATACCAGATTGTAAGGTTTTACAATCTTAGGTAAATCCCTTACTGCCTTAGTTTTATTGATCTTCACAATGCAGTCAAAATTTACATGACAAAGTCTTTTATGCCATAACCAACTTTCATCAATATGTGCAATTAAGCATGTCTTCTCATTGTTATTCAAGTGAAAGATATTACCTCTAGTCTGATTACCAGTTGAAATTTCCAAACCAATTATGTTCAAGATTTTGCATTTACCATTCTTGAATTTTAACTGAAATCCTTTTTCAACTAATTAACCAACACTCAAAAGATTGTGCTTCAAACCTTCAACATAATAAACATTGTTAGTATTGTGCTTACCATCAAAAGATATAGTGCCTTTTCCTCTAATCAAACAAGCTTTATCATCCCCAAATCTTACTAGACCTCCATTGTATTTCTAAAAAGTCAAGAATTTATTTTTATCACCAGTCATATGATGTGAACATCCAGAATCAATGATTCATTCATCCCTTTCTTCAATTTTAGCTGCCAGGGCCTTCTCTACCGGTTGTACAATAAGTGTCGATGGATCTTCTGTTATTGCAACAAAAGCCCATCCATTGTCTGTTGGTTCCTCATCAGAATCATCAATAACTCCTTCATCAACATAGTAACATGATTTATCTCTATTCTTCTTAAATATGTATCTCTGATAATCAGGGTTAGGCTTATATGTCCTTTTAGGTTCTTCTCTTAATCTTGCATGTCTATCAAGACACCTAGATGCCAGATGACCAATTTAATTGTAGTTAAAACATTTAAATGGTGTTTTACCTTCATACTTACTTCCAACTAGACCTTTAGGCATTTTCCTTGCAAATAGTGCTTCAAGATCTTCAAGTTATTCATTTTCTCTTCTAATGTCTTCAAGTTCCTTTCCATACAGTGGTTTCCAATCATATTTCTTAGATGATGATGATGATGATGTAGATGATGATGATGCTTTGAAAGCCAAATCTGACTTAGTTGTAGCAACAGGACCAAACTCCTCAAGCTCAAAGATGAAAGTTTTCCAACCAAAGTATCTCTGGATATTGATGTATTAGGCATAGTTCTTAATTCATTAATAGCAGTTACTTTCATTTTGTATACCGGTGAAAATTCTCTTAAATCTTTAGAAATAATCTCATCTTCACTTAAGGATCCTCCACAACATTGTATACCCAAAACAATTTCATTAACTGTTTCCATAAAAGCATAAATCCTTTCATCTTCTTCCATTTTTAGATTTTCATACTTGACCTGGAAGCATTCCAGTTTTGCAATTTTGACAGTGGTATCACCTTCATTCAATGTCTCCAATTTGTCCCAAATAGATTTAGTAGTAGATCGATCTGATAATCCCATGATTTGCTGATTTGACAATGCGCTCAAAAGTGCTTCTCTTGCTTTGCAATCATTCTCTTGATCTTTAGCCAAGTTTGGTGGATTAGGTTGACTCTATGTAGGACCAACATAACCATTCTTTGTAACATCCCATATATCTCTTCCAATGCAATTCAGATGTGTCTCCATTCTAATCTTCCATATACCATAATTAGTTCCATCAAGTTTCGGACTGTCCTTCCTGAAATAGCTAGTTGCCATAGAATCTCCTCAAGCTCTTAAACTTTTGCAAAAAGAGGACTAGCTCTAATACCAATTGTTAGGACCTGGAGGCAACTGAGAGGGGGGGTGAATCATTTGTCTAATAATTTCAACCCAAATATAACTTAATCAAACTTGATGAATAATATCGGTAAAACAAACTTAATGTCGGTTGACAGTTTAATAGTTAATAACAATACCGGTGAAACTTAATGCATGAAACAGAAAGAGAAATAATGTCGACAACACATAACATAGATATTTGTACGTGGAAACCCTGTAAGGGGAAAACCACGGTGGGAAACCTCACCCACAATTAGATGATACTACTATAGATAGTATGTGTGTACAAATGGGGTTTGCACATGCAGAAAGGCCAGCTGCCTAGAGCTCACTGCTCAATCACAAAATGAGAGTCACACTGACTACAATAGGATGGTTAAATCCTAGATGATGTACAACTCAAAATAGCATCTTCATATGTTGGATTCACTACCGATTAAGCTCTGATTATCTCCTTCATACCTTCCTTGAATTTTTAAATGATATTTGCGTGAGTAGCTCTGCTTATATTCGCATATACCGAATATCACAACCTTATAATACCTTTTTCATACCATATTAATCTCACAATTGAGATCTTACATATATACCAAAACCTAAGACCAAATGTGTAGGTCGGCTCACTAAGAATATTACAATTAAATAAATTACAAATGAGTCAATATTTGATGCATCATGTCAGCTCAATGCATTTATAATAATAACCAATCAATAAATCATCTTCATAATGTGTCATGCTGATCTAGAATAGATAACGCATGTTGGTCCATAACCTAAACCAATTTGCCGGTAACAACAAATATGCCAACTCGACTAGACCAATAACCAAATCACCAAAACCAAGTATCCAAACCATGTCTTCGATATAACCAAGTAATCTCCAGATGATAACAAGTCATCCTATGTGCTGGTGAACAATATAACATGCCAGTGAACCAGATACCGGTGACTGTGCATGTCACTGAACATGCCGATGAACATAACAAAAGATCTCCAGAAAGATAAATGTTGATAAGTGTTGACAAGTGTTGACATCAATGAAAAAACCAATGCAACACATCCATAATACCAACATGAGCCGCATGTGTTAGCTTTACCAAATTTCAACAAAATATTTCAAGTGGACTGTGATGCAAGTGGGAATGCAATTGGAGTCGTGTTAGGTCGGGAAGGGAGACCAATAGCTTATTTCAGTGAAAAGTTGAATGATACTAGGAGATATTCAGTGTATGATTAGGAATTTTATACCATAGTTCAAGCCTTGAAGAAGTGGAGACACTACTTTTTGCATAAGGAGTTTGTGTTGTATATTGATCATCAAGCCTTGCAGTATTTGAATAGTCAGAGTAAGTTGAATCAAAGACATATGAGATGGGTAGAGTTTTTGTAGAGTTACACCTTTGTGTTGAAGCATAAAAGTGGAAGGTCAAACAAATTTGTTGATGCATTGAGTAGAAGAAGAAGTTTGTTGAAAAAGATGAGAGTGACATTATTAGGATATGAAAAGTTGAAAACCTTGTATGATGATGACCCAGATTTTGCAGAACTTGGGAAAGAATGTAGAGCATCAGTTATGGTAGATAGGAGTAAGTGGTTGAGTTATTTCATTTAGGATGGGATGTTATTCTGAGGAGTTTAGTTGTGGATACCTAAGAATTCTATGAGGGAGAATCCAATAAAGAAGAAGTATAGTGGAGGATTAGTCGGACACTTTAGTATTGACAAAATAGTAGCATTGGTGAGTAAACATTACTTTTGGCCTCAGATTGATAAGGATGTCAAGAAATTTGTGCAAAGTTATAGAGTTATTCAAATTGCAAAGGGTAGTAGTCAGAATATAGGATTTTATAAACCTTTGATAGTACTAGAGAGACCTTGGGAGGACATAAGCATGGATTTCATATTTGGATTACCTAAGACATGGAGAGGGAATGATTCTATATTTGTGGTGGTGGAAAGATTCTCAAAGATGGCTCATTCCATACCTTGTAAGAAGACATCAGATGCAGTACATGTTGCGGACCTATTTTTCAAAGAGGTATTGAGATTACATGGATTACCTAAGAGCATAGTTCCAGACAGAGATACTAATTTTGCTGGTTATTTTTTTAGAACACTTTAGAAGAAGATGAAGATATATTTGTAACTCAATTCTAATTTTCACCCACAAACTAATGGATAGAAAGAGGTAGTAAATAGGAGTTTGGGAAATTTGTTGAGATGCTTAGTTGGAGAGAAAATCAGAAGTTGGGATTTGATTGTTGCACAAGAAAAGTTTGCCTACAATAATTCAGTGAATAGGAGTACTAGAAGAACACCTTTTGAGATTGTTACTGAAGCACACCCTAGAGGTATATTAGACTTGAGGGATATCAGTAATGAAGACAAGAGGAGTGCAAAAGCGTAAGAATTTACGGATCACATGAAGGCCTTACATATTCAGGTTAAACAACAATTGGAGGATATGAACAACAAGTATAATGAGAAAGAAAATGAGAAGAAAAGACATAAGGAATTTGAAGTTGGCGATGAAGTGGTGTACCTGAGGAAGGAAATATTTCCAGTTGGAACCTATAACAAGTTGTAGATGAGAAAGTTTAGACCTTGCAAGATCTTGAGGAAATTCAGTTTTGGAAATGCATATGAAGTGGAGCTACATGATAGTTTTAGTATTTCACCTATATTCAACATTCTAGATCTACATCAGTATCATGAATCAAAGTTTAGTGAAAATAGTATTGCACACTTGGAGAAGTTGTTTCCCAGAAGAAACTAGATCATATTAAAGACATTTTGGACAGTAGGATTGGGTGTAGCACCCAGAGCAATTAGTACAAGGAGTATCTCGTGAAATTGAAGGACAGAGCGGTTGAAGATTATTCTTGGATTTCTCAGGAAGAGGTAGATCATCATGGTTTTCCTCTAACCCCAGCAAAGTGAGAGACTCACTTTTTCAAGAACCCCAAATGTCTAATACAAGAGCATCCCCAGTTCTTGGGAATCTTGCATCAACCAAAAACATTTATTTTCAATCTGTTTTATGTTTTGCAGTTTTAACATTTATTTTTACATTTTCTTTAGTTTTTTCACCTAATCTTGTGGAGATATATTTTGCTTCTAAACATGGTTATCTTCCTTATTCCTGAGCCACAGGACGTTTGGATCATTTTCCGGCAAGTTATCGCTTCCAGATTCCAACACAGTTTTCTGGCTTAGAACCTCGGAACCACTTGGACCTATTTGCTATTGGTGAATCTTGCGGATCCTTTTCTTAACTTGCAGAGCTCCACTTCGTTGTTTCCAACATCCCTTGGCATGCGGTTGACCTTCCCTCTTATTTGCACTTCTTCCTTTGGATTTTTTGGAGGATTTTCATTGGCGGAGGCCGACCTGGTGGTTTTACACATTCCATCATGTTCATCATTGTTTGATTCTTCCTAGGATGACCAGATCCCTCTAGACCATATAAATAAATGTAATTTAGCCTGTAGTAGGGGGTGGTCATAACCAGGAAGATCTTTCTTGAGGTTAAGAGGTCTGGTATTGACCCAAACTGTAATTAAGCATGTTTGCATCAGGCTAGTGAGTCAAATCTTGTAGCCCTCATATTGTTGGTAGATTGTAAACAATTTTTATGATATAATCAATTATTTTTCCATTCCCTTCATCATCTTTTCTTTTTTTTGTTGTGTTTTACTCTTGTTGCATGGTCTGGATAGATCTCATGGAGGTCCCTCCTAACTGTATTTGCACCAATGTGTGATCATGAAAAATGAGATCAGGTCATTTAGGACCTAATCCCACTTTCATCCATACATTGGAATACGAAAGAGCCTAAGGAAGTGATTCACTTTGACTTCCTCTTGTGAAAGAGAGTCAAAGAATACTTTGTGGGTTTCTATTACTTTGTTGATATGAAAGGGAATATATTAGATGTAGGGGAATATAAAACTATCACTAGTAGAAATATGGCAAATAAATGACCAGGTAACTAAAACTGTTAGTCATGACAAGTAAATGACCCAATTCTAGTCATTTTTTGTAACACAACTATAAATGACTAAATAAATGACCAATTTGATTGTGGGGTAAAATCACAACTAAATAATTAGTCACACAAACAAAAATGACTTAATAAAAGACTAAATAAATGACTACTGCCCTATACAATATGATATTAACATGACCACAAGTAAAGTGGGTAGTTAAAAAAATATCTAGAATTAGTGCATGGTTGATTGTATTGCATGCACAGGGTCAATAGAAAATTTGGGGAATTATCGGCATGCATGTGCACAAAGTAGAGTAGATTTGGGAAATTTGGAAAGAGCTTGTTGTTGGTGTAGAAGTTGTTGTTGTTGTTGTTGCAAAATAGAGCCTAGATCGAGTAGAAGAGATTGTTGTTGGTGCAGAACATAACCTAGATCAAGTATATGAGCTTGTTGTTAGTGCGTGGGAGTGGGGATCGAGGACAGTAAATCTTGTTGTTGGTGTCCAAGAGTGGGTCTCAAGCGCGTGGGAGTGGGGATCGAGGACAGTAAATCTTGTTGTTGGTGTCCAAGAGTGGGTCTCAAGTACAATAGAGTTTGTATGGGCGATGAATCTTTTTTGAAGAGGACCTAGAGACTTTCGAAAAGGAGAGCAGGGAATTCAAAGCTTGTTGCAATGATTTTGAAGTCGGGGAAGCCCTCTATAGTGAAGTTGAATTTGGTGATGCCCTCAGCAGTGAATTCATAAGTAATTTAAAATACTCATTGCAATGATAAATTTAGTTGAAGTAGGAACTTTTGATTGGCCAGTTGTTGGGGATTTTACTTATAGAATCTTTTTTTCGGTATTTATTTTGTAATATGTTTATGTACAAGATAGTTTATTATATTAAGTGTAATATGTATTCTCTAGTAGAGACAATTTATAGTTTAAAGTTTAGTTTTTATAGTATTTATTTATGGTTTCTCATAAAAGAAGTCATGTAAATATGATACTAAAAATAAAATTTTCAATATATGTAAACTCAGTAGCATGGTAAAGACCTAGTGCAATCTCTTAAAGTTTTGTAGTTGAGGAACTTGTGTGGTCTGCCTAGGTTCAATATACACTTAATCTCAATAAAATAGACCATAAATGTTGGAAAAATGTGGGAAACTTGTTAAGAATATATTCCAAGACCTTATTCCAATATTAACAAGTTTTCAAACCTTAACTATATCGCACACTCTCATAAAGGTGCCCTATAAACTTACACAAGATTCACCCATTGGGGGGAAAAAAAGATACTTAAAATATTAAAGCCATTATAGAAAATTGACATTCTCAAACTTTGCAATCGAGAACCAAAAAATCCATTAAATTGGGTATTCTTAAACATTATAATCAATAAACACAATTCTAAGTGTAAACCAAACATAACCAACATAAGTGTCATTGAAAATTCTAAGTTGGGCCTTATCTTCTAGTTACACCACCAAACTTCCCAAGGAAGTGGGACTCATACTAGAAGCTATAATTAATGCATGTTGATCTTATATAACAAGACAAAACACGTCCATCAACATTCAACCTTGCAATGGCCAATCTAATATGATCCTCTACCTTGAAAATATTCTTCTAGTAGGAAGAAAACTCTAAATTAGTCTTTCCCATGCTAGCTAAAACTACGTGAATTTTAGATCTCAATCCAACTATAGTTCTTCCCTTCTTAACTACTTCCATTGCATGATATTCTACCTGGAATAATCTCCTTGCAAGACTCCATGTGGTCACATTTGTGTCATACTGGTTCCCAAACACCTTTGTAATGGGGCTTTCTTGAATTTGTTGGGTTTTCAAAGGTTATTTTGAGAGTTTATAAGGATTCAAAAGTGCATAAAGCTTAAGGATAACTTTAAGAAACCCCCCTCTAAAAAAATATAAAACCTTGGCAAATGTTTTAGATTTTTTATAAAAAAACATTCTATTGGCAAATCTGTCAGTTTTTTTTAATTATTCTTATTGGCAATTTTTTTTAATCATAATTTTTTGTAGAAAATGTTGGCTAATCTAAAACAATAATAGGAAATTCATTAATCACTATGGTGAATACTTCTATTTAAAATAACATTATAAACAAAACGAAAACGCAACTCTGAGTGTAAACCAAACATAACCAACATAAGTGTCATTGAAAATTCTAAGTTGGGCCTTGTCTGCTAGCTACACCACCAATCTTCCCACAAGAAGTGGGGACTCATACAGGAAGCTATAATTAATGCACTTTGACCTTATATAACGAGACAAAACACAACCATTGGCAATCAACCCTACAATAGCCACTCCAATATGATCATTTACCTTGACAATATACTTCTAGTAGGAAGAAAACTCTAAAAGGTTAGTCTGTGAGTTTATAAGCCTTCAAAAGTGCCTAAAACTAGTTCTTGTCTATGGCCCAATAGGTACTTCTACTGTGTTAGGTCTCTAATCATCGAAAGATGAGTAGTTGTGTGTAAAGACCTTAAGGTCTATATGATCTAGATCTTTGTACTTACTCGTTGTACAATATAGATTCAAACTAGTTTAGAAATAGAAATACACACTACAAGGAGCTCCAAATGGCTTATAGAACATTCAGATAATTAATAGTGCTTACAGAGATTTAGAGAATTAATAAACATATTTTATCTTAGGAACTGTGAATTTAGGAATTGATTCATACGTATAATTGACATAGAGATTCTTAACAACAACACTTTAATAGGAATTGATTCATATGTATAATTGACATAGAGATTCTTAACAACAACACTTTAAGCATACAACTTTTACAGAGCTCAATATAGATCTTGATGCCTTAGAGGGGCACTATTAAAAAGTACACGACCTTCACTATAATCTAAAATTGTGAGTTGTGAATTGATCTGATTTGAATCTATTGTTGTTGTGGCATGCTCTATGGCCTTCCTATTTCATTTGGCACTCACTCTATTTCATATTTTACATCTCTGTGAAAGACAATTTTAGCATTCCTAATCCATTCACTCTTTTGAGAACTTCTAATTTATTTTTCACCAACCACACTAAAAAGAAGTCATCAATCTCATATATCAAAATCTACAACCTTTTTAAATCTATATTTCTCTCAAGAACATGCTTGTCCATCATTCAATAACCATCACAAACTCATGGAACTCTTTACACCTATATTTCATGTTAACAAAATTGCTTGGAACCGTTGAAATCTAATCGCTAGTCAATAGGGCATGTGAACCATTAATAAACCTTAACAAATTATATTGTATACTATTGTTAAATAATATGGAACAACATTTCCACGTGATTTCCACATGACTTAAGAAGAATAACATGTTTTTACAAGGAAACATCTAAAACCCTTGTCTAAGGTTTAAGACCTTATAGAATATTCTTGACCAAACATGTTCATAACATGGATTTATAAGGAGAATTACCTTTATGATAGAGACCTATTATTTTTTATGCCTTGATCAATGTTATTAACTTAAAGTTCAAAAACCCTTGCTTACACCCTTCACATATACCCATGCATCAAACATCAACTTTGTATCTTGCAATGGATTAAACATCAAACCAACATGTATGTCCACTCTACCTTTGACAATACACTTGTTTGGACAACCCTCAAAGCATAAATACATTTTCCACTCTTAAATTTTGTCTTGAATATCACAAAAACTCTCATATGTCATAAATTTTATTGCTTCTACACAAGTTTTTTGATGTTCCAAATAAGTGTAGGTGACCGTATGCATAAGATATGCTATCTACAAAGAAACTCATATTTTAATGCTATGATCTCAAGACCTCATTAGACCTCAAACCAAAATTTATATCTTGAATGGATTCCTCAATAGCTTCCTTCATTAGATCCAAGAAATCCTCCAAAATGTTAACCATGACTTTTGCATTTATTGTAATTTTATCAATCAGATTATTATTATTTCTTGAAATAGGAAACTAAATTAATATTGGAATGAAAAATATTACAGATGGATCAATGTCTAAGGTTGAATATGGATCAACGTCGAAGGTTGAATACAGATCAATACCATGCATATGATGAGAAAGTAGCCAATGAGAGGGACATGTAAAATTATCCATGTCCATGTAATTATTGTCTTGGTGAAAAGGTGAAAAAAAATGTGATTTATCGACATATGATCAGATATGGGCATAGTGGTATAAGCCCTTGGGATTATAATATTGTGAAGATATGATATAATTGTAGAGTGTGAGAGATTAAGAGGAAACAAACATAGATGAAGTGGCACCAAAGATAGATGAAGAGGCAATAATGTTAGACAAAGGGTTTAAAGTTGATAGAATGTTGAATGAGGATCTAAACAATGATTGGTCCAGGTCAGTGGAGAATTATTTAAAGCTTGTGTATGCTAATTGCAAGTTAAGTTGTTTGACAATAATCCTTCAAATTCTTAACTTGCAAGTGGTTCATAGTTGGACAAACGAGAGTGTAGATCATTTATTGGAATTATTAAGTTTGTTGTTACCACCTAACTCCATATTTCCAACAAAATGAAGTCAATGTAAAAAGTAAATCAGTAAGCTAGGCTTAGGGAATGAAAAGATCCACACATGTGTGAATGGTTGTGTATTATTTCATAATAATCTTGCAAGTGAGAGTGAATTTTTGAAATGTCATGAAGCAAAGTATAGACAAGGGTTCAAATTAGTTGTGGCTCCTTCAAAGGTTCTGCACCACTTTCTAATACCCATGATTACTCTGAATGTATAGGTGTAGAGACATTGCTGAAATTATGCAATGGAATTCCCAAATTAAGAGCACTGATGGAAAACAACGATATGTGCCTAATTCTAAAACATGGATGGAATTTGATAACAAATGGTCTGATTTTTCTCAAAACCCTCATACATAAGGTTGGGTTTAGATCTAGATGGGATGAGCTAATTCTCAGATCAAAGTAATAAATGGTCAACTTGGCCAGTGTTTTTAATAAATTATAATTTTCCTCCATGGTTAGCAACTAAACCATTTTTCTTAATGTTATCATTGATTATACCAAGAAATAAAAGTGTGACTTCAAATACAATCGATGCTTATCTAGAGTCGTTATATGATGAACTAATGGAATTGTGGAAAGGAATTGAAGAAATTCAATCTTTTAGGGATGGTCATTCAATCAAATTCACTTTAAGAGCTTCTTTATTGCTTACAATTCATGATCTTCCTACATATGGCACATTGTTTGGTCTCAATGTTCATGGATACCATGGATGTCCTACTTGCAACTTTAAGGATTTTGTAAGACACTCAAGAAGTTTCCATAAGTATATTTATTGTGGACATTGCTTAAATTGGATTATCCATATCTTTGACAAAAAACATGTTTCAATGGTCAAGAAGAGAATCGTAAAGCACCATTTCTAATAAAGAGTGATTACATTATTGAGAATGGACAAAAAAGAATGTCATTTATGAAAATGTTTGGATTGCTAGAAGTAGATATGATCCATGTAATGAAAGCGGTATAAAATGGCTGTGCATATTCTATAAGTTGTCATACTTTAAGGATATAGCCATTAGGCATACTGTGGACTTTATGCATACTAAGAAAAATATAGCCTATCCTATTATAAAAACTATTTTTGGTGCTTTTGATATTGTTTCATCACATGAAGACTTTCGACAACTAAATATTTGTCAAAATATTTGGGTTGAAAAATATGATGATGAAAAATATAGAAAATCTAGTGTTCCTTATGTCTAGACAAAGGAACAATGTGCATAATTCTTATAATTGATGTATCAAACTCGCTTTCCCACCGGATATGTAAGTAGTAGTATTAGAAGCCAAAATGAATTTAATAGCTTAAGAGGCCTCTAGACCCATGACTATCATGTCATAATCGAGAATATTTTACCTATTGTGGTAAATATATCAAGTTTGGCAAAGGGACCCAGATTGGCAATTATAAGGTTGGGCTTAATATTAAAGAGAATGAATTTACATGTATTAGATCCTTTGAACTTTGATAGTTTGAGGGAGGAGATTGTTGAAGTCCTTTGTCTATTGGAACAAGAATTTCCACCAACAATATTTAACATTTATATGCATCGTTTGATACATCTAGAATATAAACTAGATCATTGTGGCCCAGTATGAATGAGATGGATGTATCCTATAAAATGATATATGAAGGTTTTGAAAAAAATTGTTCATACTAGGGAAAAACTGGAAGGAAACAAGTCTAAGGGATATTCATGCAAGAGGTTGTGAGATTTTGCATAGAATATATGAAGAATTTTGAAAATGTCGATCGATGTGTATGGGATGATGATGAAGATGAGAGATTCGCAGGTGAAGTATTGGAAGGAAATGGATGTAACTTCATGCTATCACATCAAGAAAGAAGTGTGATACATGCCTATATTCTTCAAAACACATCTTCGTTCAATAAGTGGCATAGGTAAAAAAATGCATAATAATTTACTTACTCTATTGCATTTACATATTTATATTATTAATATTACTATTTATATGTTAATATTCTATGTAGAAAATATGACGAGAATCAAACTTGGATGCAACATCAAACTCAAAAGCACAGACGTCATGATTTGATTGGAGGTGATTTTCTTTTAAACTTTGAAGAATGGATTGTTAATGCAGTTAGTGATGAAAAAGAAGAAGGTCAAGATATAACAATGGAGGAAAGTGAGCTTTCACAATCTCCACATTTATGGGCTATGTGTTTTAGTAGATGTGGGCCTATAGTAGTCATTTAAGAGTGGAAGAAAAAGACAAAGGAAAGACAAATCGTGATTGTGTTGTTAGTGCTATATTTATTCATGAAACTGAGAAGAAATTTTATGTTGGATTCATCCAAAAAATTATTCGAGTGGATTTTGGTAAAAATAGTCCTATATTATTAAAATATAAGTGGATCCGACCATTTGCAGTACAATTTGATATATATGGATTTAATACACGACATTTTTTATCAGAGACGGATGAATCATATGTTTCTTCTCTTCAAATTAACCAATCATTTCTAATTGATGATGTAAGAAGCCCAGGATGTATGTATGTCATTCAAATAGAGTCTCATTCGAAACAAAAATCTATGGAATTTGTTGATATAATGCCTGATGGGCTATATGTTAATTTACAAGAAACTGTCGAAGAAGTAGATGAAGATGATGATGGAGTGTTTGGAGAAAAAATTTTGATTACCAACAAATATATTGGGAGAGAGAATGTATTACATATCGCAGATGAGGATGAGGAAGAAAATCAAGTAGATGCAGCCATGAGTGATCGGAATTATGATCTTGCTAGCAATGCAGATGATTATGATGATGTTTTCACCTTAACTTTCTAGCTAATTCTCACCTAAACTTTGGTTATATGTATGGTGTAATTTATTATTGAATATAATAAAGATCTGAGTATAGGTGTGCTTATTCACTATTATTTTAGTGATACAATTATGAATGTAATCATCATTATTCTACTAGTACATTATAAATAAAACCTGAGATGTTCACTGTTGATTTGAAGTGCTCATTCACTGTTGTTTTAGTGATAGATTTTTTAATGTAACCATCATTATTCGGTCGGTACATTGTATACAAAACCTGAGATGTTCACTTTTAATTTGAAGTTCTTATTCATTGTTGTTTTAGTAATACAATTCTGAATGTAATCAACATTATTTTGTTTGTACATTGTATACAAAACCTGAGATGTTCACTACTAGTTTGAAGCACTTATTCACTGTTGTTTTAGTGATATATTTTTGAATGTAATCATCATTATTTTGTTGGTAGATTGTATACAAAACTTGAGATGCTCATTGTTGATTTAAAGTGCATTTGAATTTAGGTTCAATTAAAGTTCTTAGTTTTCTTACTTTGGTTGAAATTAATTTTGTTTAGTTAGAATATAATTTCTTGTATGTCCTGTATTTTTTCTAGATGCTAGACTTTTCTAACTTCTCTAGAACTGCTAGATATGTCATGTATTTGTTGGTTATCTCTAGTGTTTTTTCTCGCCTCTGTGTTCTCTAAGTGCTAGGGTTCTCCAAAAAAAATTAAAATTTTGTCTTAGTGTTGAGCTTGTAGCTTTTCCCTTGTGTGCATCCTAGTTCTTTTCCCTTGTTGACCTAATTCATTCGGTTACCAATTGGCTAAGTTGTAGCTTATGGCTTACAATTCATGATAGTTATTGGTCCTATGCATTAGGAAAATTGTTTGACCAGTTGCCTTTTTATTGATAAGTTTTATTGTTCATTGAAGAGACACAAATTTTGTCTCTCTAGCCCCCAATGGGCACGTATGGTCGTCAGTATATAAGTGAGGTTAAAATCCATCGAAGATACTTGGTCTATCATTGTGATGGATTTTATGTCTCTTTGACCCCCCATGGGAAAAATGTAACCGGTTGGCATGTGAATCCAAAATACATCAAGTGTTCCATCGGGATTAGAGAGATGTTCTTCTTGTCTCTTCGACCCCAATGAAAGGTGATGAGAAAATGAGTGGGCCCATATCCATCAAAGAGACTTCTTCTATCGAGAGGATAGTTTTGATGTCCTCTCAACTTCTGATAGACATATGAAAGATTTGTTTTGTTGATGGGCCCCACTCATTGAAGAGGGTCTTTGAGAATCGAAGAGATAAATTTTGTGTCTCTTCGACCCTCAAAGGGTAGGATGTAACCAGTACAACAAGTGTTCCATCAGGTTCAAAGAGACATGTTCTTCTTCTCTCTTCAATCCCCAATGAAAGGTAACAAGTAAATGAGTGGGCCCATATCTGTTGAAGAGACTTCTTCTATTGAGAGGGCAGTTTTGATGTCCTCTCAACTTCCGATAAACAAAAGAAAGAGTTGGTTTGTAGATGGGCCTCACTCATTGAAGAGGGTCTTTGGGGATCGAAGAGCTAAATTTTGTGTCTCTTCAACCCCCAATGGTCAAGATGTAACCGATTGGCATATGGGTCTCGGAATACAACAAGTGTTCCATCGGGTTCGGAGAGATGTTCTTATCTCTTTGATCACTGATGAAAGGAGATGAGAAAACTGGTGGGTTATAAAGATTCACGGGCATCAAAGGGACATTTATATGGTTTATTGCGTGGCTTCTCCCCACTCATCATATGCTAAAGAGATATTTTGATGGTGTCTTTGGTTCCCAATCTCCAAGAAAGATGAATGTTGTGTCAAAGAAATAAATTC
This sequence comes from Cryptomeria japonica, assembly GCF_030272615.1. Lineage (NCBI taxonomy): Eukaryota > Viridiplantae > Streptophyta > Pinopsida > Cupressales > Cupressaceae > Cryptomeria > Cryptomeria japonica. The sequence continues at coordinate 600,581,046 of NC_081412.1, read as the reverse complement.
AAATTTCATCGACAAGAGGTTCAAATCTGGGAAACCAACTCCACTGGAAATAATTGACATGGCATGTGTAATTTTTTATGGGCCAACATCAACACAAGTTAAATTGATAATCTATCCTCAATTGGTGATTTTGTTCATGATCATACAAGATGGAGAAAGCAAGTTTAGAAGTGTTGCAGAGGGCCACTTTTAAGTTGCAGAGGTGACAACACCATAGCAAGTAAGTGTCTTTGAGCTTGTAATTAAGTTTTGAGATAGACTTTGGGGAGATCTGATTAAGTGTTGTGTAATAAAGTATTGAGGTGGGAATTAAAATTTAAGAGGAATTTCAATAAAAACTGAGAATGGCATGAACCCAAGAGACAGAAAAACGAAAAACCAAACCCTGCAACTATGACTAGACAAAAGTTAGAGTCTAGAAATTTTGAGTCTAAGAGAGAGAGAAAAGAAAAACTAGACCCTGCACCTAGGACTAGACAAAATTTAGAGTCCAGACATTTTGAGCCTGAGCCTAAGAGAGAGGGAAAAAAAACCTACACCCTACACCTAGGACTAGAAGTTAGAGTCTAGACATTTAAATTAGGATTTAATCGACCATATGCTTGGTTTGTCCCCAAAAATTAGTACAACGGTGAGTAGAAATGCGAGTGTATAAAGGCTTGAAGATAAAGAAAAAGAGCTTGGGGATATCTTGACCCCAGATAGAGCAAAAGACATTTTCAGGTTCCATTATGTGACAATGCATAAGAGAAGGGATGCTTGTAACCCATGGAGGAAGAATTTAGGGAAATTGGTGGTCCCTAATGTGTTTTTAAATGTGGAATTAATGAAGATAATTGCAAGAAAGTATGACCCAAAGACTAGGGCAATTTATGCTGAAGATGGAACTTGTTTTTGCTTGATTGATAGGCATGAGATTTGTAATATTTTTCAACTAGATGATACTATGGACATGAAGTTCACTAAGGGGGATCTCCGGTTGGAGTATAAGAAAATGTATAATGATTACAAAAGATGGAGATTTCCCATGCAAAGACCTAGAGATGAGAGGGGTAATCTGGTGCAATTTCAACCCAATGAGAATCTGCTATTCTCTTCCATTTTATTCACTATTTAAGCAGCATGTCAAGTATTGGGTTGTGAGGCACACATAAACATGCAATTGGCATCCATAGTTTTGGTTATAGATATTTAGATCCCTGGAGCTCAACTCTTTGATTATGCCCATTTTGTAGCTGAGAAGATTCATGAAGGACTTGTTGCTATTCAGAAGAAGGATAATGAGATTAATTTCAAATACTATTCTCTCTTGATGCACATACTTTTATTTCAAGGTCAGGAACAAGGATTATGGAGAGAGCCCTCGAGGATTCGAACTTATGATCGAAATGGAAACTGGTGTTGTGTGCAAATGTGAGAGAAATAACTACATTGTGTTTGAGGAGTTCTTTGTTAAGTTGTTATGTTTATTGTTTGAATATCATTATAATTACAGCTTGTCTCCTAAGATTCAAAGGTTCTTGAGGCCCAAAGATTTTGGTCTACTGGAAAAGATAAATCACAATTGGGGTGACTAGTACTGTACGAGGGATTGTACTAGGATTAGAGTGTTTGGATTTGAAGGAGCACCTTATATGCTTCCTAAAATTATGCCAGATAGGGTTTCTTATCTTGAAATCATAAGAAAGATGATTGAATTCAATTACATGCATTTTATTTTACATGATAAGCAATCATTCTTTCCCAGTACTCTATGTTTTGGAGATTTTATAGCTCACTCATCTCATGGATATGCACTTATTATTGATAAATTAAAATATTATAATTTATCTCATGCATATCTAAGGAGTTTCTTTGACCCTGAGGGTGTCATTACCATGTTTAGAGCCACTCAAAAGTTGGGGCCTTACCCTCATAGATATTGGACTCGTAATGATTTGTTTAGGAATACATCAGAGGAAGAGGCAGCAAAAAGGATTGGGATCTGCAACAAAATCATGGTTGCAAAAAAGTGGAAAGTAGTACACTTTCGAGGATATAGGGGTGATTTTTTCTGAAATTGAGGACCCAAAAAAGAGGGTTGAAATGATGATGCAACATGAGATTGAAATTGTAAGGTGTATTGTACCACCTTTTATATTCACTACAATTGGGGAGCCTCCATATGAGCTAGAAATAGAAGATGTACAGGCTCAGACAGTAACTCTAATTGCTCATATATCCCCTCAACCAACCCCACAAACAAAAAATTTCAATTGATTTGAGTAGCTCAGAGGAAGGAGAGATTAGTGGGGAACATGAATATGAGAAAATTATACCACCCATCGTGCAAGAATATGAGCCCCCTCCTGAGAGGGAAAAAATATAAATTGAACCTATTCATGAATTGTTTGATGACATCAGGCAACTAGCTTCAAATATATTTGTCTCTGATGACAATTTTATTAGTTCTCGTGAATTCAAGGATTTTTTGATTGAGCATAGAGGAAAGGAAATCATTGAAAGAGACAAGGACATCGGTCCTAAAATAAAAATCCAATTGAGTCAAGAACTCTCTCACAGAATAGAAAAACAAATGAAGGATATGACTTCAAAAAAGAGGAGAGCATTGTTGAAGGAGGTTGGAGTGATGATTAAACCTGGCCGGTACATGAGTTCAAAAATTAGATTTGATACCTTCAGAATGAGATAGAAAATGAGTGTGAGTTTGAGTGTAGAATCTATTGATAAATTTACACAGGGTCTAGGTATAATCCTGACAATCACACATTGTGTACATGTTCTCTCTATCCACCTAGCAGAAAACCATTATTAGTTGAGGACCCAAGTCATATTTGTGGACAACTTATGGTATATAGACTCAAAGATACAGATCTTACTGAAGCAACTAATTTTATAGTTAATTCAACCCATTTCACCAAAGATCGCATGTTAAAGTTAGTTAAGGAGAAGCAAATCTTGAACAATAAAAATGAAGAATTGAGAGAGGAAAATACTGCTCTAAGGGATAAATTAGTCCAATCAATGTCTTTGTACCAAGATTTAGGTGAACGTGACCAATCCCTTCTCCAAGGACAAACAGTTGAGGCCTACTAGAGATACAAGGCAAAAAAGGCACAAGTAAAGATACAATAGTTAAATATTGAATTGAAGTCCACCAAGTTCAATTTAGCTTCTACATTGCTAAAGGATAGATTTGGTAAAATGGTGCCACATATTGAAATGTCATGGTATATCTACGTAAGGACTTACAAGGCCCTTCAGGAGCATAAAAGACTACAAGATAAGATTGAATTAGAAAAAGAGAGGATGAAAGTGCATGGTCCTATCATCAATAGTGTTTTTGATGAAATCAATAATTTGATTGAAAAACATGAAAGGTATCATAAGACACTTGTAGATGAACTTGATGCCTTTGATAAGATGCAGAATTTGTCTATTCCTTCTTTATTCAATGAACAAGGTGAAATTAAGGAGCAAGAATAATTGAAGAATAAAGTCTCCCAACTACTACCCAATGCTCTGAATCTCGTGAATAATGAAGATAAACTTATTGATAGTACGAGCAACAAATTGGAGATGATGATCTCTTTGGAACATGCAATGAGGATTGCCAATGATAGTACAATCACCCATGTTGCCCAAGATATTAAGGACATTTGAACCATTGATAAAGAAACATCAATAATGTTCTAAATTTAGTTTTGCCTTTTTGAGCAAGAGGGTTTGATATGAATGGTTCTCCATTTTTTAATTTGCTCCAGTAGGGCATGAAGTTTGTGACATAGTAACAAAAGAACTTAAACTTTTCATTCAGTTACTTCAGATAGACACCTTGTCAGATCAGGTAGGCCATGGGTGGTCTATGGAGTCGTCAATGAAATTGAATCTAGTTGAAGACGAAGAGGATATTGTCAAGTAACCTTGTCAAAAAAATTCTCAGCCATTTCTTTTTTCTTCTTATTCAATGATCAGTTATGTCCACCTAGCTATAGAAAAGACACGTCGTATCCATGTCGTTACTTCAAAATTTGATATGATTTCATCTCTTTCTTTTAGTTGCAGTTTCTTCAAGTGGCTTGCAAGTTTCAAGGCCTTGTTGGAGAATTTTCGCAGTAATTAAAGGGAATCTTTTATATTGTTTCATCTGGCCTGAAGCTTATTAGCATTATCTATCCTTATAAAGAGAATACCATGGACTGGCGTACTTCCAAAAATATTGTCTAAGGATAGCATAGTAGAATAGTACCAATCCAAGGTGTTAAGATAGCATGCTTTAAGTTGCATAAGTCTTTCTTGATACAATAACAACTTAGTATCATGGGATTTGGATCGTTATCAGATATATTTCCAGTTTATCAATCTATATTTTATGGGTTTGTGTTACTTATTTTTAGCTTTCTTTTATTCAAAGAATTAAAATGTTGAAAGTAATTAATACTGAGTGTACGAGTGTGATTTGGATCAATAAGCATGATTTGATGACAATATCTCATAAGTGTTAATGGAAGGCTTTAAGTAATTGTGTTATGAAGATTGGTGTTCTATTGATTCAAGTTGTTGATTTATACATTATTGTTTATTTGGACTTCAAAAAGACTTTAAAGTGCAAATTAGATCATAGTGATCGTAATGTTGAAATTTTAGAGACAAATTATGAGCACTTTCGTAGAGGCCAAGAATAATGAATATTTATTGCATCTTGGTTCGACAAATAGGCAAGTTGTAAATCCACTAAGTAGTATATTGTTTGTTTAATAGTGTTTATTGGAATTTTATAGGCAAGAGCTCTATGTATATAAGACATAATATGATATTTGTTTCTAATAGGCAAGAAAAAGAGTGCAAAGAAAATGCGAAGAAAAAAAAAGGAAAGTAAAGATACAATGTTGTCAACTCGTAGAAGTCAACACATTTGTGATTTAACAAATGCAGTTGGTGAAAAGAATAGTTCTAATAATGTGCATCCTCATATAGCACCACATGGTGATGTGCAACCTGATATATGGCACATGGTGATGTGCAACATCCGGATGATCTCTTAGCACGAAGTATACAAGAGATTATTGGAAAAATATGGTAACAATGGAACAATAAGTCTACAGGTGATTTATTCAAGATTAAAGGATGTGTTTGAAGTGAAATCTGTGGAGATTGGTATTGATCTATCTACTCATGCCACACTTGATGTGGCCAAGGAGCATAAAGTTTTGGTTAATGAAAGTCATTAAGAGAGACCGCTTGCATCTGGTGTGCCTCAAAGTGCACCTGTTGGATCTACAACTTTAATACAACTAGTGGTAGTGGTTTAATAGAAGTTGTGTCTGCTTTTGTCAGAAGACAAAGATTGAATCAAGATTTGTACATATATAAAAAGAGGAATACAAAATAAATAAAATTAGAAGGCAAGAAGCCATTATTGGTTGAGGTATTGAGAGATGTTGAGCCCATTGGGCCAAATGTTGCAAGGTGGACCTTTGAGTTATGTGTAAGATGTAGAGCCCATTTGGATATTTGCAAACCAAATTTAGCAGAGCAAGATCCACGAAGAGTAAAAAATGTTATACAAAAAATGGAAAATGCTTTTGAGACTACTGGTGGAAAAATCTCTAGAAAATATTACAAGCAAAAGATGAGACTTTTGATGAACAATTTTAGATACAATTACAAAAAAATAATCTTGAAGGGAAAAGAGAGGTTAGACTCCACTCTATCTCCCAAATAGTGAGAGGCATTGAAAGAAAGTTTGTGTTCTGAAGAATATTTGACAATGAGTAACAAAGGCAAGAGAGAAAGACATAATGTGAGGTCTAGATATACATTTGGTTGAGGTGGGTTGCAGGCCAAAATTGACAAATTTGGAGTAAGTGTATCGTTTTTCCTTCAATTACATTGTCTTATTTATTTTGATTTTTTTTAAACTGACTATATGCTAAAATTGACATTGTATTCTAGGTAGAAAATAGTAATAGAGAACTAGGTGCAAAAATTATTGCCAATCATATGGCAAAACTAGATTCTAGTAAATCTAAGAGTAGGATGAAGTCAAAGTCTAGTTTGTCAATAGAGATTTCATAGCCATATGTTAGATGCCCAATTGTAAGAGCCTCTCCAAATCATGTCAACACAAATGAAGAGTACTAACATGCAATAAGTTGCATATACAGTCTCACTAAGAAAGTTTTACAGTTGGATGCCTTCGTTAATCCTATAGTTTCTGCATGGAATGACAATAATTCCATGGATTCAAATGAGGTAAGAGGCTCTATCAATCTCATTTCTTCTTGTTTGGTAATTTTGTATACAAATGCCTCTTAATATGTAGATTAAATTCTAAGCGTAGAAGAATCCAAGCTAGTTTCTTTATTGTTGGCGTGATCCAAAAAATGTTATTTTGGAAAAATTTATAGCTTGCATTCTTTACTTGACTATTGAATGCTTTGTATATTTTTTTGCATGATGGTTAAACCACATGTAGAGAAATGTTATCAAAGCAACACAAAAATAGAAACACTTTCATTTCAATAGACCTACCAATATTGTAAGTGATCATGATGAACTGGACAAGAATTTGCACCACAATCATAGTTGTGTTGATGTTGAGGTAATATAATAGTTGTTGTCAGTTATCTGTCCCATTTTTTATCATGCTTCATGCTTAAAATTTTCACAACAGTGACATCGTTATTTTTAGAGTTTTTTATTCCCAATAAAATGTTTCAGTTAACTGCAACTCTCTTAGATTTATTTTTATTATTATTTTCATGCCTTGTAAATTGCAGTTCATGTTGTACGTAACCCCTTAAATTATTCTTTTTTATCTTTTATTTGTAATCTAACTTCCATGCATTTGAAAGGCATGAAGTTTTGCAATGTTTAGAACAAGCAGTTGGCTTCTTTAAGTCCGCTATTTTTAGTCGTTTGAATAATGAAGTCATTCAGTTCTATTTATTTGTAAGTGACTCTTGATTTCAATATAGTTTTATGTGTTACGTTTTATCTTTGTCTTGTTGTATGCAAAGTCTAATTGAGAGCATTTTTTATGAAAGTGTTTATTCCATTCTTTGTTTCTAAAAGTGTTAAATTTTATTTCTAATTATATTACCAGCATAGTATAAGTGCTATTTTGTTTAAATCCTTTACTTTTCTTTTGGAAAAAATTATAGCTTTTGCATTCTTTGACTATATTAATTTTTGGGTGATGATTAAACCACATGCAAAGCAATTATATGAAAGTAGAACAAAATAAAAAGACCCTATCAATACACCTCTCTGCAAAGTTACACAATTTCATGTCAATGTTGATAATCATTATTATACTAAACTCGACGAGCATGATATCCAGAGTAGTAGTAGTGTTGAACTCAAGGTGAGTGCTACCAAACCACATGCAAGTAAGTAATATTCAAGTAAGTTAGAATAGTAGTGAATTGTAATTAGCTAACTTATGCATACAAGATTATGGAAATAAGCAAGAACATATAACTTAAATATGGAAGTTTAGAGCTTAGTTGTAATAGAGTACATACATAGATTTTGACAATGCATTATTGCATTGTGTTCGAGTATGTCAGGGTCCTCAATTGAGGGGACTTTGATTTCCAATCCATGTCTCTTTCTAGAGTACTCATAAATTCTAGCACTATTGTAGTCTTGCCCTCCATTTGTTTGTACCTTGCAATGAGTTAGTTTTTTTTTTTCAGAGTAAAAAGTTGTTTCTTTGTTAATCAACAAAATAAAAAAATCACATACAAAAACTAATTTGTCATTTTTTAGTTTTTATAAATATGTATCGAATGTTTATCTGTGTGTTATCGAATATTTTATCTCAAAATGATGTGTAGTTTTTTTTTGTTTTTGCATAAATATATTGATAAACTCCAAGAAAGGGGCTATTGTTATGGTGTTGGATCTGTTGATGGTGTTGTTGTGGGCATTGGGCGGATTCACTCACTATCTATTGTACATGGATAGTGATATCTCCATCTGGCTCAATTGTAGTACTTTGGGAATTTGATATGTATCATTGGGAACCAACGGTCTACAAGACCATTTGTCAACCCACTCTTCTGATTCACATTCTTCCCAAAAACAATACATGCAAGAAGAGCAAAAACATACCATCTGTCTCGTATAAATTACTAGTGAACTTGCATTTGAACTCATAAATGAGTGCATGTCACTCGATCCTGCAACTGTACAACAATCTAGATAGTTTTCAATGTTAGATTCAGTGATCAGCCAAAAATATTTGTGAACCATTGACGTACCTGGATTACCTGGACCCATCGTAGAATTACACCATCGCACAATTATTTCTACATCTATCAACTCGACACCACCTTCATACTTCAATTATTTTCTAGCTAGGGCTCTTTTTACACATGCTCCTACACCATCATGCTCTCCCTTACCATGTCCAGCCTCAGTGAAATTCCAAAAATGTTGTACAGCGCTTGTGATATGCATCCTTGTCAATCAATAAAACATCCTTGCATTCTTGAATTGTGTGGTGTAATTATCTGACCATATTAAGTGTCGGTTGTATTGTATGTTTCTTTCCTTTAAATTATCATAGAAAACTTTAAAGCATCCTTGTACAAACTCCAATGAATGAGTACGATCATCACTTATGTAGAAGTGATACTCTTACAAATTGTATATCCTCCTTCGTGCTATCATCTGCATGCATGAATGTTATGTGTACAAAAATAGAAACTTGTGTAGAATGATAATACATAGATTGCACTTCATTTTGAGGTTGTAGTGTATAATTTTCAGCAAAATCAACAATAGAGACAATGGTGTCAAGAGGAAATGTGTCCTTACATAACTTGAATTGCTCATATAACTACCAAGCTCTATGTGTATGCATCATATACTCATAAAGTAGTTTCTCTTGAAATATTTTCATAAATTCAGCTACACATCATTTTTCACTAACTCACATCTCTTCAAATCTTTTCCATCTTTAACTTCATATGTGAATGTCTTTTATTTTTCAAAAGAAGCTAGTTTCCTACCAATTTCATGTGTGCTCTCCAAATGTACATATCTTGGTAAATGTTGCAAACCACCACATATAGCACAAGAACCTTCCAAACAAGGCATCTTATAATAAATGCAACCATCATGTCTATTACATAGCACACTTGAAATAAATTTTCTTACCAACTTAAAAGGTTCTTGCATATTGCATTACTGCAAAACATCATTAGTGCACAAAGTAGAACAAATATGACGAAAAATATCATAGTGCATGGAAAATTCAATATGCATCCTACAACAACACTTGGTGCGTAAATGATTAATCTTAATATAGAAAGGTTTTGCCATTTCAAAAAAAATTTGAAAAATTCTTATTTGAGGAAACTTTTCAAGGAATCTTTCATAAAATTTTGTTTGAGTCATATCCAAATAGTGTTTGGCATGAGGCTCACAATTTGTAGACCCGATTCGCCTTTTAACAACATCTCTTTGGTTGGGAGAAACACTTGTGTTGTCATGCCAAAAAAATTCAATTAATGTTCTTAGTGCATCAACAACCTTGTATTTGCGTGGTAGTCTACCTAAGAATGCCCAAAGATAATTATTGTTAGGTTCCTCTATTTTTTCTCACCTTTGTAATGCTTTACTTAATTTTGTTCTACTAACATTTAATGACTTACTTGTTTTGCTTATCAAACGATCTTTTTTTATTTTCTTGATCATTATGGTTGATATAATGACACGTCGAGTAGCATTAGAATCTTTAGTATGTGATTTTGAACCAATAGCTTGATATCCATCAAATAGATTTCTCACCATAGTTCTTTCGCTGTTACTTTCAGATGATCTTAGGCCTAGAATTTTCGTTCTCTAAAATTCAAATTTTTAATTATTTGAACAATTAATTGACATCTTGCGGTTTGATCTAAGTTTAATTTATTTAATTATTATTATTATTATTTAACTTGTGTTTGCACAAGGTCCCATTCTGTGAGTCACTACAGTGAGCTAGGAGACCACTCCTTGGTCATATGTTCGTCTTCGACAGTCCCCTTGCAACCACCTCATACTCGAAAAAAAGACTGTCAAATCACGATAAAGAAACTCATTATATAATCATCATTACATTAAATAATTGAAAGTCATCAATAACGTCATTAATAACATCACATTAAAATAATGTAGTTACACACATTTATTAGCATTATAATATCAAATGTCAATAATATCAGTTTGACAAATAAAAGTAATCTAGAACTTATTGATCTAAATCAGATCGTGACACTTTCAAATCACGAGAGAGAGAGAGAGAGAGAGAGAGAGAGAGAGAGAGAGAGAGAGAGAGAGAGATTTAATCACGTAAGAGTACTAAAAGGATCTACAAAGAGAGAGGGCGTGGGGAGGGGGGGAGAGAGTCTCAAGGGTAGTGACTAAAAATACTTGATCACCTTTAATAAGACTAAAAGGAGAGAATGAGAGAGAGAAAGAGACTAAAAATATTTAATAATCACCTAAGAAAACTAAAGAGGGAGGGAGAAAGAGAGAAAATACTTTTTATTTTTAATCACCCTCTATTTCTATTATATTTTATAATTTAATTAATTCAAGTGGGTTGGTGAATTATAAATTATAGAGATGCATACCTCTTATTCTTATGATATCTTACCAATTCTTGTTCACAACGTTTTCGTTTCATTTCAAGTGAATATTTTCGTGCAATCTTATTTTCCCTTGTCCTTTTAATTCCCATCTCCTTCCTTTGAAAAAATGCCTTTTAAAAATTCCACAAGAAAATTCACTTTAAAATGCCTTCTAAAAAATGTGAATTAACCTTCAAATTTGATATGTAAAAAATAAAAAAAAAGCATCTATATTTATATGGAATCGTTCATAGCCAAAAAAAAAAAATTGGTCGACAAGGGTTTCTATCAAACATCGGTAGTTAAAAAAGGTCAGGTTTGATAGAAAGTGGTTATGACAAAATTTGTGCCCAGGGGTTTCGATAGAAAGAGGGTTTGATCCAACCCCTTTCTATCAAACATATGTTCTATTGAAAGTCATGCTCAAATTTGGTGCTCAAATGGATGAATTTTGACAAACTCAAATGCACGATAGTAGTATAAAGATATATGTATTTGCATGTTTATCAATTTTTCAACTAGAGATTGTAAGTCTCTCTGTCTTCCAATTTTGCTTTTCCTTTTAAACTAATTGCGTATAATTATAGAAAAAATGTTAATGTGGTTCACAAGCATTCTTACGATAAATATCAATAAATGATGACATAAATTGTAGTGATAAAAAATATGATTTTGTAGCATTATTAATCATTTGGTAGCCTTTGAACCATGCTAATTAAGGTCACACTTCTTGGTTAAAAAATATATATTTTTATCCCATGATTAATAAATTCCTTGTTTTGAGAAATGGAAGCCTGCCATAGCAAGCAAACATGTATTTTTCTACCACCACCTCAGACATAGTATGCAACTTGTTTACTCATACACTTCAGTTAGAGCACAAGTCTGACTTTTTATTCTATACTATAATAGGTGTAATTTTTGATAAGTGTAAAGAATATTATTAGAATAACATATGCAATCAAGAATCAACTTAGCAATTCCCAATTGTATTCCCTCCATCTTCTATTTCATTTTTTTTTTGGGTCGATCCTCTCTTTCAGTTTTTGTCGATCGTGAAAAAATATAGAATGGGCCCTATCACCATCTTGTAATTATAGAGTATCCTTGTATCCTTTTATAGAGTGCTTGGTAAGGCATCCAAATAAAGATAATGAGAAGAAATAATTATTTATGAAGGCTTGAATATGTAATACACCCCTTATTGTTGCAAAAAATGAATAAGGCATCCAAATAAAGATAATGAGAAAAGAAATAATTATTTATGAAGGCTTGAATATGTAATACACCCCTTATTGTTGCAAAAAATCAATGTATTCAAAACTTATTTTTTGAATGGACAGGTAATTATGGGCTCTTTTTCAAGTCAAAGGATTTAATGATTTTAATTCTTTATAATCTTCAACAATTGGCTTATACTAGATATTGATAACTATCTTAAGCCAAAAATAGAGAGGAACAAGGTTGCAAGTACATAATTTCTAATTTGAAGGAAATCCACATTCAGATATCATTAATCCTCACAATATATAAACTCAATTACATGTCATCTGAATGGACAATATATACATTAAAAGATCCATAACAAATATATTACACGTCACCTTAACGGACAATATATACGTTAACAAATCAGTAACAAATGGAATCATAAATGCTGTCTCTAATGTTCTAGCCTTCGACATTCAACTGCAATATGTTTGCGAGGACAGTAAAGTGTATAAAAGTAGGAGAAATGTATCTAGTTAGGATTAAATCTTTGTTGTTTGGTGCAATTATGAATGACAAGAAGCCGACCTTTCACATATTCTGTTGGCTGAAATATTTGAATGAATACATACAGCTTAAATAACACCATAAAAAATTACAACTTTCTAAGATCATACTCCAGCAATGTTTAACTATGTTTATGTTGAGATCATCAAATTGAGTACTTGATACCGAATGTCCTTGTATGATGAAAATAAGTGATTTTTTTTCACTTTTGAGATAAACTGGTATAGAATATTTCCAGCACAAATTAACTGATGACTTATTTGGAAAAAAATTAAATTGAAAATGGTATTTGCCACAATCAAAATCTAAGGAAAGCACATACATCAAATGGTTCTTTCATACAATCAAAATCTAAGGCAAGCACATACATCAAATGGTTCTTTCATACCATAAGCTATCATGACGTTATTTACAAATATAACAAAGTTACAAATATAACATTATGTATTCACAGAAATACAATATTGGTCTACAAAAACAAGAGCGCAATCCAGTTCAGTAGGGATAGTAATTAGCTGGTGCTCAGATAACTTATTGGATTTATTGAAATTTTGAGTGCAGCTAGTAACTTTTCTTATGTAGCTGGGATAAAAAAATCAACATTCTTACTTGAAATCTGCTAATTCTATGAAACAAGGACTATTTATAGAATAAACCAGGAGGCAATGGAAGTAAAAGACCATTAAAAAGAAGCGTTTTGGACTATGGATTTTATATTCATATCTAAATTTCTTTTAAATATGAATAATGAACATTTCGTATTTAATGACCATAATCTTAAAGAAGAAAAAACAACAGAACAGATATGAGCGTCTTCTAGATAATTGATGGATCATTAAAATTTCAAGAATAACAAGTAGGATATATAACTCTTCTAATTGATGTAGAATGCAAATTAGTCTGACTTAAATTTTCAATATTAAAGTGAGCGTGTAACAGTAAAAGCCAAGATTGATATTGAAAGAGAATACATTAGCATGTTACATGAAATATAGGCAGTTGAACTTATATCACATCCCATACTTTGCCACCAATTGCCTCTTGAAGAGTTGGAAATGACATCAATGTTCAAATAGATGATCAAAATCTCTTGATGAAATAAGAAATGGAGTAGCGGAGACGAAAGAACATGAAATAAAAAAATTTGCAAGCGTTTCTTGACAAACTATTGATACATGGCGTAGTAAGTTTTACATTTCAATAAGTTGAATGCCTTCGTCAGGCGTCATTATGATTAAACCATCAAGAAGTTTCAGATTGGGCAGTAATAATAAACTCACAATAATAACCATCAAGAAGTTTCAGATACATATGTGAACCATTGCTATAACCTTACAAAAAAGGCTGGTCTGCAAACAGGCGATTGATATAACCATTAAATTATGTATTACAAAAAAAGCTGGTATGCAAGCTTTATTGTTGCCATACTGGATGTTGTCACCAATTTCACAAGACTAGTTGTTGCCATTGCTATAGGTGTTGAAGACAACCTATCTGTTCCTATAACCTTTGCCTTAGAATATCTTGCATAATATTCTCCAAAACCCACAAAAAGAGACTTAGCATGGTTATATTTGAAGAGAACACATATTCAATGTTCAAAAATATCTATTTTTCTAGCTCAAGTTTGGGCTGCACACACAGCGACATAAAAAATACCTAGTACAGGATAACCCTCTGCTGTCCCTCTTGTGTTTTGTAGCTGATGGCTTTGGTGATTGGCTGAACTATCAGTGAACACGGACCAAATTCCTGTGAAACAAAAAATATACAGATACTTAATTCTAGGATCGGGGAACACATTTGAGAAAAATAGCAACTTTTAAAACCCAAAAATAGTTGAATTGAATACAGATGACGATTTGAAATGATAAAAACTATGATAGCTGTGTTGCTAGTGTGGAAAGGATATGACTATCTTTCCTTGAAGAATTACATATTTGCAGAACCAGAAACAGAGTTGTAAATCATTTGGCTAACAAAGGTATTGGCATTACCACCAAGGTCAAGGATTCAAATGTATATCCTCCTTGCAGGTAAACTCAGAAGAAGAAAAGTTGAAGACTCCAAAGAATAGATACAGATGGGTATCCTTGTTTTTTAAATCAAATTCTACTTTACCAGTTCCATACACCACAGTTTTAAGCAGGACTTGCTATTTGGTTGCACTTTTTCCAAGTCATGTGTTGACCCATTTTTAAAAAGTCATGGGAACCTACCCAATAAGCCATTTATTACAATCAAAACACACTTTTCTGCAACTATGGTCACATGATCCTTTCTTCAGTATGGTCTCTTCAGTATGGTCTCCGAATCACATCCAAGGAGGAGAAATAAAAATAATAATTTTAGCATAGTTTGATGATGATGTTTTGTATCTATAAAATGTGGGTTATGCCAAGGAAACAAAGATGATATTGAGCTTGTTCCAGCCTCTATAGCCTCTATAGCCTCCAAATTAGTGCGAAGAAACCAATACAGACATCATTGCATTTTTATGGTTTACCTAAAACAGGGTAAAAATTGTGTTCTTGTAGTGTTGAGAGGTAAAATCTTATACAAATTTGCCAACTGATCAGCAAGGCAGATAGAGTCCTTTGCTTCTTGTACAGAGTATTTCTAGCATGTTACTACTGTTGTTCATGACTGAGTTTCTCTATCTATATCTTGCAAAGTTTCATAACGGCTTAGTGAATTTGTTTCATAACGGCTTAGTGAATTTGTTGAAAACTTGCAATCATTCCAATCAACTATCGAGACAACAAACTCAAGACATGCAGTTTGTATTTCAGTAATGAGGTCCAGAATTTTCTTCTCCTTTTGCCTTTTTTCTGTTTTTGTGTTCCTTTTCATCACAAAGGATTCCTAACAGAAACATTACACATCCCTGCAGTGTACTCCAAACACTAGAACTATTCTTAAATCTCATATGGAAAAATCTAAAGGTGATATGGAACACCCGTACTTTCAATATCTCTATAAACAATATAAAATTTTGACGTATATTGTTTCTACCTTCCCAAACTTTTTCTTGGTATTCAAATCTGTAATACATTTGTGCAATCTGGAATTGAATAGATTAGGCATATGGTGGACTAAGGATGTTGGTTGTGAGAATTGTTCTATAGAAAATTGTTGGTCTCCAGGTGAAATGAAAATTTGACTTATGAGCCAAACACGAACGTATATCATTATTCATTACAAAAATTAGACATATTAGTAGATATAAATGCTCGAAAATTAACAACTAATGCAAGAATCTTTTACAACGCAAACAGATTTCATATTTGATACGACACAGTTTTCATTGATGCTCACATTGCATCATAAATTTTGAGTTCCCTGATGATGTTTGCCAACACCATTAAAACATGGATAGATAAGAGACACATTTTGTTTTTTTGTAGAAATCAAACCCTACGAAGGTGTTTATAGATATTGATTCTAAACAGTATTGGTACTAAACACACACTGCACTTTTTGAAATTGAATGACTAAAAACCAGCCCTTAATGCTTCTTAGGCAGTGAACATATAGACAAATATAGGAAGATTAGTGATGATACAGGTTTCAACCTTTACTACAAGCTGAGTCTTGAGCTACACTCTATACATGAAGCAGCTCCAATATGTTTCCTTAGTTCCTCTCCCTAATGGCAAATAGACCCGCTTAAACATCATCGACAAGACATTCTAGTGGCTTACACAACACATGGTGCTTAAAACATGAAGGATTATACAAAGTAAAATTAGGAAAAAAATTCTTCAAGGCAAGAAACATACTTCTACAGTTGTTATAGGGACTGAACCAGGATGGTCAGATAAATAATGTTGATCCTTGGGGAGATCTGCAACTCAAATATCAGTCATGATATTAAAGGAATATTTTTCGAACTGAATGAAACACTGAGAAACATAATTACACTGCTTAAGCAGATTATAATCACTGCAACTCAGTTAACCACTGCACAAAAAACAATTCAGAAACTTTCTATCATACTATTGTTGTACAGTTGAGAATAAGATTAAACTAGAATTCATTTGATGCTTGCATTATACAAAGTAAAAATAGGAAAACAATTCTTCAAAGCAAGAAACATACTTCTGCAGTTGTTACAGGGACTGAACCACGATGGTCAGATAAATAATGCTCATCCTTGGAGAGATCTGCAACTCAAATATCAGTCATGATATTAAAGGAATATTTTTGGAACTGAATGAAACACTGAGAAACATACTTATATTGCTTGAGTAGATTATAATCACTGATATAGATAGCATCTTTACACAGCCAAAAAAGCTGAAAATATTACCAGCCTAATTTTCTTCCAACCAAAAGAACTAGCACACCAGGAGCATAATGCTGCAACTTAGTTAACCACTGCACAAAAAAATCAGAAACTTTCTATTATACTATTGTTGTACAGTTGAGAATAAGAGTAAACTAAAATTCATTTGATACTTGTATAACCAGAAAATACACCCTGACACAGAAATAGCCCATGCGCAATGTAATCATAATCATAATTAAGATCAAATCATAATTAAGATCAAATCATAATTAGACTGTTCCACATGTGCAACATAATCATAATAAATGTCCATATCATCTAAATCAAGTAATTAAGTTTCTATATCCATCTATAAGTGGAACTTCACATCTTCCTATATGTAGTTATCTAATAAAGGTCTTCAA
The DNA here is from genome assembly GCF_030272615.1 of Cryptomeria japonica. Taxonomy (NCBI): domain Eukaryota; kingdom Viridiplantae; phylum Streptophyta; class Pinopsida; order Cupressales; family Cupressaceae; genus Cryptomeria; species Cryptomeria japonica. The sequence goes on along the minus strand of NC_081412.1, from coordinate 600,563,947 downwards.
AAGGCATAAATTTCTAGAAGAAATAAAACTATCAACAACCATATCCAAGAATTATAGTATGAGATTTCAATAAAAACATGCCAACAGAAGAACACAAGCTCTCCACCCATCCAAACATGGTAGGACCATCCCAACCCCCAAGCAGGTGAACCCACCAAAACCCATTACTCACAAAAGAACATCATATTCCTATTAACTCACTCAACATTACACAAATCTCAAATCTAGTTGTCTCAACTCACAATCAAATACATATAAAAAACTAATGATTCACATCTATTTCCAAAACATGAATTCCACATTATTTTATAAATCCAGGATTCACAACTATTTTCACATAGCCTTCTCAACAAAGAAACTTTCCCAAATCAATAGTATTCATGAAAATCAACATTAGACAAACTAGAGCTAGGAAGACTTTCCTTTCTACATCAGTTGTAGAGGTGAGCCTCCTACTTTCTTCATATCAAAAACAACTTCAATACCTATCTCCTCTTCCAAAGATTACTAACCTCTTTTTCAACAAAAACACCAAAAGAAGCCAGAAAATGACTCCAAAGAAAATAAACAGAAAATAAACGTCTCAAATACTTTATTGTGAAGGTGACACTTGTCACCTTCAATATCCATTTCACTTTCATGTTGATTCATGAAAGTTGGGAGATTTTTCCTCCCAAAAAGCTTCCATGTGTCCATCCAAATGGGTTAGTCATGATGGGAGGTCCTCCACCCCCAAATCGACCTCAACAAACCTTGGAGGATGGAATGGGATGATGACAAATCATCTATGAAAAACTCTGCGGGTTTTTCAAAAACTCACAAGTACTTGCGGGTCAAAACCCTAGCCGAGTCACTCACCATTAAAATCGGCTCCAAGTTTCTATAAAAACACACAGCGTTTTTGAGGAAATACTCGCGAAATCTCGCAGGTTAAACCCTATTTCTTGAGAAAAACTTGTCACGAATTACAAATTTGATTCGCAACTTCTATTTTTTGACCATGAGACAGTATGCACCAAGGTTTTCATCTGGTTTTTGAGCGGGAATAAAAATGAAATATGATTATATGACTAAATAACTAGTTAAAATGTAATATAATTATATGACTATATTTTCAATTGTTCGATAAAGTTACTGAGTTATTAACGAGTTTTTTCCCGAGTTTTTTAAAAATTTTGGGCTTGCCGAGTCCGAGTTTTTCAACTATGGTCTATTCCATCTCTCAACTCTCAAATTTCGCCACCAACCTAAAATCCCATTAAAAAGGGTTTAAAATTCAACTGTAAGTTAAAAAATAAGCTCCAAAACATGCCTCGCCATTAGGTGTATACCTAGGGTCCTTAAAAATAACAAAAAAATCAAGGAACTTGTTATCCAAGTACATGATTTCCAAATTAGAAGAAATAACAAATAAAAAAAATTGACACTAAATATCAAGAGCCAATAATACAAAAATGCCTCACCATTAGGTGTATACCTAGGGTCCTTAAAACTACAAAAATAATACAAAAATGAGCACTTTAAAGCACTTTTTCAAACCATTGAAAATATGCACTTGAAATCTAACAAAAAAATCGAGGAACTTGTTATCCAAGCTAGGTGTATACCTAGGGTCCTTAAAACTACAAAAATAATACAAAAATGAGCACTTTAAAGCACTTTTCAAACCATTGAAAATATGCACTTGAAATCTAACAAACAATCAAGGAACTTGTTATCCAAACACATGATTTCCAAATTAGGAGAAATAACAAATTAAAAAATTGACTCCAAATACCAAGAGGCAATAAACCCACAAAGCCATAACATTCAAACTCTTTCTTGAATATCAAATCACCATTTAGGACTTCAAGTAAGTGTTTTAGTGAATCTCCCCTTCCCCATGTAATGTCCCCCAATTTTTCAGGTTCTCTAGCAAGCTTCAGTAGCTGACACTCTGGCTTCACGTCAGCATGTTCGGATGGGTAATATGATGTCTCCGATGATCTCAATTGGTTTAGGGGAGTTATACGCCACTTTCCGAAGTGATTTTTGGCTTCTGGATTGGTCTCCAAGAATCTTGGAGAAGCTGTCTATTTTTAGTAAGTCACTTGATCGGCCTTGTTTGCTATTATTCTTCATCAGGATAACTCTACTCTCGTGCAATCAGAATTTGATTCCGATGTGTTCTAACAAGGTTTCACAAATTTGGTGTATTAATGGGTTATTTTAATTATTTTACTAAGGTTGCTAAAATTTAATTAAAATATTTAATTTCAACCTTAGTGTTATAGCTCGTTGGAACCGAGATGAAAATATTTAAATCTTGGGCGCATAAAACAGTGACCTTAAGTGTCAAAATATTATTATATCTTTGAAAGGGTCATTTTAGAAGGAAAAGGGAGTTCAAATTAATAAAGTGACTAACTTAAAGTACATTTATTTATAAAGTCACTTTTTTTTTAAAAAGAACACTTTATTCTCTTACGAGGACAGTGAGATTTTTAAAGGAAATGATTTATCCCACATTCGCGGTGTCTTGGGAAATGGGCCCAATGAAAGTTATAAATGGAAGCATTAATTGGAGTTTGTATCATCTTGGAAATTGTGTTTCTTGGTTCTTGTGTTTCTGGAATTAGTTCTGGAAATATTTCTTGGCATTTGGGGATGAAATCCCTCAAGTGTGGCATTCTTCATGCCTGTGAAAGACCAGGTTTGGGGAATTTTTAGAAAATAATTTGGAATGGAATAAGCTGTTGGGCATAGAAGTTTCAGACAGGTTGTGAAGTTTCGGCTGGAAGGAAATCGCAGCTCCTTGACAAGTATTTCTTCTAGATTTCCAGCATTAAGAGTATTATTGAGAGCTGGACGAATATACAGTGTCCTGGGCATGACACTAGCATATTTATTGAGAGCTCGGCGAATGTTCAGAGTGCTGGGCATGGCACTAATCACTGGGACATGCACAGTTACTGCTGGAGGGAGCAATTAATCTATCACTAAAGTTCAAACCAGCCACAGGGAAATTCTCAGGTTCTACTTGGTTGAACATTAAACTTGTGTTATTGTTCTCCTAAAATCAATCTGAGAAGAATCATGTTATTTCTTGAAAATTTTATGACTGCATGGAAGTAATGTAAATCTGAAAATTAATGTAATTGTTCCATGTAATGCTCAGTAAGAAGTTATAATAATATTAAAATGTTTGCTTAAATGATTGTTCATAACGATGTCAATGTACAAGTCCAAAAAAACATTGAAAACGCACCAGGTATCAACAGAACAACAGTCCACGGCATTAAAAGAAAGAATCAGTATACAGGGTGTTCGCATGGCAACTGTTTGATTAAATTCCTCAAGTCTGATTGGGAGGAAATTGTGTGGTAAACACAGAAATCGGTCCCAAATGAACAGCATGACGACTGTTTGACAAAATGCCAAGTTCTACATAGTGAGAAGTTAGTGCAGAAGGACGGGGCCATTACACCCCATTAACACTAATTTTCATCGCATTGCTCGTAACATTCACATATCCAAACATAAATAATTATATTGTTTGTTGACCTCACAATGAGAAATTGAAACTTGTATTAATAGGAAATGAAACCATACCAGTTAAATTCGATTTTTTACCCTATCTATGTAATTTATAATCAAAATCACCATTCAATGTACACAACTTACCACTTATACTTTCTTGAAGGCCAGTTAGCGTTCCCTCCACTTGATTTAGAAGTTTAGTTATCACTCCCCTTAGAGCTATTTGAAGACTTCATGAAGTACGTGCTCCACTCACAATTGTATCCCCTTAAAGCTATTTTGAAGACTTCATGACGTACGTGCTCCACTCACAATTGCATCCTCATCAAGCGACACAAAAATGCATTAGTAAGATTCATTGGTCTAAAATTAGTTTCAACATCATTTCTCACCATTATTTGAATTTAAATTAATTAGTAAAATAATTTCTACTTAATGCATAGAATTAAAAAAATTACTTCATTTCCTAACATAACCATTGTCATTCCACAATTGATTAAGATATATAATAATCCAAAAAAAGGGTTAATATGTGAAATAGTGATATCATACAATAAGTTACTTTCAATGGCAAAATAATTTACATTAATATCATAATTAGCATCAAATTCAATATTATAAAATTGCATAGTAAACATATAAATTACTTGTGAAGTAAAGGAAGTAATTTAAGATCATTCTATAAAATTTATGAGCATCTTCTATAAATCAAATAAATATGAATATGAGTTTCAAGCAATGTACGAATTATTTTATTTTTCTTTAAGTTTTGTAATACCAAAAAATAATGTTAGATGGTAGTATGTACACTGTCTTCTATTACGTATGTGAACAATGTCATAATATAACAATGATTCTCTAAAAATTAACCTTGTTCACATTTAAAATAAATCACCATAACATCTATGAACATCATGTGTGTAACTCAAATACATCTCAAAATAAGACTTCAACAATGTACACAATCTTCTACCACTTATGTTAACAATGTCATAATACAACAATGATTGTTTAAAAATTAACCTTGTGCATGTTAAAAATAAATTCCCATAACATTCATGAAAATTGTGTGTAACTTAAGATATCTCAAAATAAGTTTCAACAATGCATTGATCCTTTATTTCACTTTATATTTTATAATATCATAAAAAAAAATGTTAGATGGTAGTATGTACACAGTCTTCTATTACGTACGTTAACAATATCATAATACAACAATGATTGTTTAAAAATTCAAACCTTGTTCACATTAAAAATAAATCACCATAACATCTATGAGAATCATGTGTGTAACTCAAATACATCTCAAAATAAGTTTCAACAATGCATACATCATTTTATTTTACTTTATATTTTATGATATTTAAAAAATAATGTTAGATGGTAGTATGTACACTGTTAATACAAAAATGATTATCTAAAAATTTAACCTTGTTCACAATAAGAAAAATCACAGTAACATCTACAAGCATCATGTGTGTAACTCAAATACATCTCAAAATAAGTTTTCAACAATGCATACATCATTTTATTTTACTTTATATTTTATAATATAATACAGCAATGATTGTCTACAACCTAACCTTCTTCAAATTTAATAAAATCACTATAATATATACAAGCATCATGTGTCTAAATCAAATAGATCTCAATAATATGAGTTTGAACAACACATTCTTTTGTTTTGCTCTATATTTGTAATGCTAAAAAAAATGATGTTAGATGGTAGTATGTACATTGTCTTTTATTATTTATTTTAACTATGTCATAATACAACAATGATTGTCTAAAACTTAACCTTGTTCACATTTAAAATAAATCAACAACCATTTATCTCAATTGTTTTTTTGTTAGTCCTTAACTTGCTCGCTTGGCTAAGTGCAATCATGAGTCTTGGCAACACAACATTCTAACACATCTTAGGTGGCTAGATAAGTTGCCTTATTTGTATGGACTCATACCTGAACTAGTAACTCCAGGAGGTAAATCAGCTTGGGGTAATTTCACTGACCAAATCAGCTTGGGGTAATTTCACTGACCATGTTGTAGGTGTGATTGGTTCTAGTGTTGATTTTGACACTATGTATGCTATATTGGACATTAAGTGTCCTTGTGGGTAGAAGAGGTTCCGCTCATCAAGGCAACTGGCAAACAAGTAGCTCTATCTATTCTTAATTATATCATTTGCAGGTATGGTATACCTTCATCTATTATAACTGACAATGTAGGACAGTTCAAGAACAAAGATCTAAACGAACTCTGTGAGAAATTCAAAATAAAACAACATTGGTCATCAGTATATTACCCTCAAGGTAATGGACAAGCAGAGGCATCTAACAAATGTTAGGCCCAATATGGAAAGCTAATGTACTAAGAGGGGAGGGGTGAATCAGTACTTCCATACCCTTTGATAATGATACTACAGAGGAGCTTGAGTATATCAAAGGTCTTGTCAGTGCAACATGACATTATCCTTCCAAACATAGCTCCTTGGGATTCGTATCTTGTAGACATATTATCCTTGTTTGTGGAGTCTCATATTGCAGATTTGGAGGATTATTTTGAGGACCTTCATCCCCACTTTGCTGATAGCCACATCAATTTTGGCAGCTTATCTTTATCGCCTATGAATCTTGATCTTCATCAGCATTTGCAGAGTTCTAATTTGTCACCTCCTACTTTGATTGGGCATGTACTTGATTGGTTTGTGCCATTATTATCTATCATAGACATGGCAGCATTTGAGCAGTTTCCAGAGGCACATAAACTTTGGATTTGGATTCCTATATCTTCCAGTTTATGGGAGTGGCTTCTCCTCTTTCCAATGGATTGGTTTCTTTTGAAGTAGAGTAATGTTGTTTGCAAGCAATTATTTATGTTTTGTCTTTAGGCATTCATCATTGGCACAAGAGCTACTTCTTCATTGGGAGGATTTTTATCCTCATTTTCTCTCTTGACTGATTTTGTACTTGGGGAGCCACTTGGGAGTCTTTCATCTTAGTCACATGTAGTATCTTTCTCATTTCATTGCATCTCACACTTTTGGAGAGAGTTTTTCCCATGTGGTTTTTCTCCTTTTATCCTTTTATCCCTACGTTAATCTCAAGTGGGGGTTTTAAGAGGGGGTGGAGAAATTTTAGGGCAACTATCTAATTATTTATTAATTAGGTATTTTAATTGGTTTTTCAAACAAGCTAAACTTAGGTGCCTTTTATTATCTAGAGTTTGCTTTTTCTAGTTTTAGTTCTAGATGTAGTTAAACTTAATTTAGCTCCTAATTTGCATTGCTTTAGTTCTAATTTTAACATTAGGGTTTGCACCTAAGGTTTCATTCATCCTTTATAAGGGTTTGTTCATTCATTCATTGTAATTGTACCTCCAATATTATATCTTCAATCACTCTTTGTGCAATAATACAAAATTCTTTGGTTGTTATATAGCATACAATCTTTGCTTGATATCTTTTGTGTGATAGATGTTTGTTTGCAGATGATTCTTGTCTCTTGTAGTTGATCATTAACTTCTACATGGTATTAGAGCCTAATATCAGCCCCTAAATGCGATTCCTCCACCAAAGTGCAACATGTCCTTTGAGTTTTGTCTATGCCAAATTTACTCTCGATGGGTCATAAATTTCTTCCATATTAAAATGGCCTTCCAACACACCTACCCAATCTATCAGCTCTTCATGGTTAGATGCTCAAGAAAAATTTGGGGCTTCTATTCCATTACCCTTACAAATCCAAGTGGCAAGAGCTTTCAAGAATCAATTTTCTCCTTCATCTAATGGTTGTTCATTTTCTCTATCACACTCATCAACTTCACTCTCTTTATCACTTGTATGCTCATTTGCATTGTCTATATTTCTCCATAGACCTGAAGTTGTTTCTAGGACTTCTTCTCAAGGGCATTTTCCTTAATTTTTCACAACTCAAAATACTATCTTTGTCAATGTATCTACACATTGTTTAAAGAAAACTTACCTTCATAAGTTTGATTGTCTCTATTAGCCCTCTTCTATTGCAAGACTCCTCAAATCTACAATAGCTCTATCACCACTCCACTTCTCTATTCTCCTACCAACTCCCAACAAAAAACCTGCTCCAATACCACCTAATATAGTCAACATCTAGGTTTACTATCAAGTAGCCCAATCACATAGCTACAACAAAAAAAGTTTTCTTATTCATATGTCACATTGCATTAAAATGATTAGGAATACAATATAGTTCAACTCAATTATTATCTGAAACATTACTTGTTCAAAATTTTCTCAACCTATATACTCCAATCTCTGAAATTATTCAAACCAATTCAATGAACTTTGGATCATCTCATTGCCAAACTATTCTTCCAAACATTTCCAAGCCTAATCAAATCGCTTTTCCCCTTTAAATTCTTCCCACATATGAAAGTTTGACTATCTGAAAAAAAAAAAGAAGTTTAGCCACTAAGTCATTAATCCTCATTTGGCATGTGTCATCTTTTAACGAGTCCTTGAACACTTGAAAAAGTATTTGAGGTATTGGTCAATGCTTTAATACCCCTCAAAAACTGTCTGCAACTTCAGGCTACCTCTAATATAATAATTCCTCTTTCCAATCTGTTCTCTAATTTAATAATCACTCTTTCCAATCTGTTGGAGACTTTGCTAAAAATAGAATCTAGTTCCTTTCACTCGAGAATTCCTATACAACTTGTGGGCAATTCCTAATCTATTAGGAATTATCTCCATGTTAATCTTTATTTCCCATCTGTCGAGAATTCCTATCACATTGGAAACCAAGCACTTATTGCCCTTTATCGAGGTTTTAGTCAAAACTAAAAACAAGGAACATTCTCTTTGTCAAAGGTTTTTGAACTATTAAGAACTTTTTGATGCTTTATATATGTTTGAACTACTACGTCAAAGCCTCTAGTGGGAACAAGAACCATTGAGAATTCTTATAGGAACAAAAAATATGAAAGGTTTGATGAGCATACAGTTATACTGAGAGAGGGGATGAATAAGTATAACAACAAACTTTTACTTTTTCAACTTACATACGCATCTAAATTAATCTCAAACATATTCGTTGCATATTAACATTCACATGAAATCTAACTATCATATAACACAAACACATGAAATCTAACTATCATGTAACACAAACAGTACACAAGATATGTGTGGAATCCCTTATAGGAGAAAACCACAACAAATTAATGCTTTTATATAAATTCTTCTTTTACAAAGTCTGTAGGCACCAACCCCTCATTCATCTGGAGGCACCAAACCCTCATTCAAGTTGTATTCACAATAGCTATAACTCTCTTCTTCAAACTGTCATAATCTTCCTCACATCTGCCCATAACCTGATCATAAATCTGCCATGAATGCTTTCACAAGTCTGCTCATACTTCCTCTCTAATTATGCTCATAACACCTCTGCTCAAAAGTGGCTTATATGTCTGTTCTAATTCTGCTGCACATTGTCTTTAAATCTGCATATGAACATCCCTTTATTATTCTTTTCACAAAGTAATACTCATCTCTTCCATAGATCTGTTCATATATATTTTCTTTTTCTTCAGATCTGCTTGTGTGTTATATTTATCTTTTCACTCAATACTTGCACACACACACACACTTCACATAATTTATCATTCTTCACGGAACCTCTTTATATACTTATCAGAAGGATGATTTGAATAGATAACCTTTCAAAAGGTTATGTCTCTTAGAAACAAATCGCACCTGTATATTAATTAACATTTTAGTTGTATGCCATTTAAGTGCTCTCATATATTAAGCACTGCCTTATTAATCTTGGGCGCCCCTTTTGGTACAACCACTTAATGAATATTAAGCAATGACAGGTTGCTGCTATTTAACTCTTCTTAAGCAGATACAAACTGAATCGCATCTCCTCAACACTTTTCTTAATCGCCGCTTTTCAAACTTGTTATTAATCATTGTCTTATAAACATTGTTGTGTACTGTTGCTATGGAATCAACCAACATATTTAAATCAAAATTGCATCATTTGATCCTTTAATAATCTCACCATTTGATCCTTCAATAGCCGCTGTGATTTGTGTAATCGCTGCTCATATCACAATGTTGGTCAAACATAACTTCATTTGCTGCCTTTAAAAATACAGTCACTGCCTTTTTAGATTTATGTATTTACTGCTATTTAATGATCATTTCATTTGCCATATGAACAAATTGCCACTTTTACATTGTTCTTTGCTTATAACTTTTTATTGCCCAAGTCAAAGCGCATATCTTTATTCATATAATTGCTAATCTTCAATTTATCTCTACTCATCAACGTTGCCTTGATCTTTAATATGTCATCGCTGCTTTTTGCATATATTTTCTTGAGAGAATCGGACCATCTATACTTTATAAATGTCTTTATTAATCAAACAAACAAATATTGTTCATATCATAAACATTTACTATCATTTCAATACTTAAGCGCACCCATGTTTTGGAGTTGATCTTCTCCTTGACGCTTTCTTCCATTGCATTAATGTGATTGCTGTCTGTTTTCTTTGACATATCAATAATGATTGATGCGCTTTCATTTGTTGTGTATCACTTTCTTGATCATTGCTTCTATTTGCTGACTTTTGCGAGTTCGTTGCTTGTACTTGGGCGCTTCTCACTACATGAATTGCTTCTTCTTTTTAATGATGTTCCATACTAGTTTGCTTCTCACTACATGAATTGCTTCTTCTTTTTAATGATGTTCCATACTAGTTTGCTTCTCACGACATGAATTGCTTCTTCTTTTTAATGATGTTCCATACTAGTTCGCTTCTCACTACATGAATTGCTTCTTCTTTTTAATGATGTTTCATACTAGTTGGCTATCTTCATCTTTTTTTGAAGACTTCCGTTTCATAATTATCTTTTAGTCTTGTCCATTCTTCCTTTGACATTAAATATAGCCATCTTCATTCGTCTTCTCACTTTTGAAGACTTCCATTTTCATAATTATCTTTTAGTCTTGTCCATTCCTCCTTTGACATTTAATATAGGCATCTTCATTCGTCTTCTCACTTTTGACAATGTCGTCAATGATAATGATGACAACTTTTAAAACAATCTTACAAATACAATCTCACCTTTGACATCAATGATGAAATCTAACAATTGCAACCAAGTGCCCTTGACATCAATATCAATATTTCCAACAATCATTGATGGCAACATATTCTTTCTCTTCTCTTTAACTCTCCCCCCATTCTATATCTCTGCCCTTTGAAATCAATGCCAAAGGGATGTTTATGAACTTCTATCCACAAATGGATCATGTCTAACATCTACTCTTATACTCACATTTAAAGCAAACGGTATATGCTTCTTCCCCTATTGGAGATTATGTAATGCTCACCCTTGTTCTAATACTCCTCTTTCTTGGGTGATTTGCTTCTTCTATAGTTCAACGAATTTTGCATCATCTCTTCGAGTTTCACGACTCAAGAATTTTGTTTAGCTATCTCATCACTTTTTTATACATGTTCAACTCTTCTTCTCTTATTCATGGCTACTAGATGAGGATCGTCCTTTTAATCTCTCTGTGAGAATCTTCTCTCCTTCAAGATTTCTAATTGTCACAACTAAATGATTGTCTTTCTGCTCTTTGCTATCCTCTTGCATGGGAACTTTTTCTTCAATTTGCTTTCAAATGAAAACTCCTTATTCTTGGCTCTTCAAGATGTTAAATCTCTTCATGTGCATGGGTTAAGAGTATGCAATCCTTCAACATCTAGGATATTGAATATGTAGATACCAATTCATTATTTTCCCTTGTTGCTGATCTATTCCAGAAGTGGATTCCCCTTTTTATGTTTTAAGTTTCATTCGAAGATTCCTTTCATGATTCTTCCTCTTGACATTGATTCTCTTTCTCTTCATTATATGGTAACCTTTGCAATATGTAGTTTGCTATTACCAAGTCATAGTCACAAATCCTTCCATTGCTGCTATAGTTCTCATTTTGTCTTCACTTTTGAGTTGTCTTTTCCACAAAGTTGAATGATAGTGCAATAATAAGCTCCCCCTAAATTCATGCTTCTTCAAATTTGTGCATGAAGTGAATAATGCATAATCATAGATTCATCCTTTTTATTCTCCTCCTTGTCTTGGTCTTGTTTTCTTCTCCATACCATAGTAGGTCTTCCTTTTTTTTGTCCACGGTATCCTTTATCTGTACCCTCTATGTGGTTTCACAAAACTGCATCTGCAACGTCTTGCTATATGTCCATATTTATTGCATTTGTAGCACATTGTTGTCGTATGTATCTGCGGGAGTCTCCTTGAGGGAGGATTCCACCAAATATGTAATTGGCCTTCGGCCTTACATATTTGGAGTCTATCGATAATTATCCAAGTGGTGCGATTCTTTATTTGTTTGAAAAATAAATATACTTGTAAAGGGGGCCGACTGTTGGCAAAGTCCACCACCCTTAACGAAAGGTTGCATTGCCCTAAACGAAGAGATGTCTTATTCCTAAGGGAGTCGACTCCTCTTGAAGAGTCACCTCGCACGGGTATAAAGGGAGATCAATTATCTTTCCCTTGGCATTCGAATACACACTCAGCAGATCGTAGAATTCTCACAGGAGTTCGCACCTATCTGCAGATCGAAGATCATCTACAGCAGTTCGTGGATTATCTAAGGAAGTCCGATTCACATTGCAAATCATATATCATCTATGTTGGATTGTTTCCAACCATCTAGCTTCAACTAGTGAAGCAATTTTGTAAATACAACTTGCTATTTTGTCGAATATAATAAAAGACATTTGTTGCTCAGTTTTTCACCTTGAAGTTGGAAGGTTTTCCCAAGGTATATGCTGTGTAAACTTGTGTGAATTGTCTCATATCTGCATTGTTCTAAATCTGATCATAAAATTAACATGGTATCAGAGCGGGTTTGAGAAGATCATGATCAGATTTCCTTATAGCAGCGAAGTTCTCTTTCATCTCTCTTCTTCAAAGAGCAATATCAAAGCCTCGAAAAAATGGTGAACGGTCTCAAGGTCGAAGATGGACTTTGAGGTGCTTCAAACTTCACTTCGTGGAAGTTTAGAGTTCTTATTGCACTTGAAGAAAATGATCTTCAGTTTGTGGAAGAAAAAGATTTATCTGAGCCAAAAGATCAAACGGAAAAACTTCAGTTCAAGAAGAATTCTATAAAAGCGAAGAAGATCTTGATTGACACTGTGAAGGATCACTTAGTGCCTCTCATTTCCAAAATGACAACTGCAAGAGACATGTTCAAAACCTTGGAAGGTCTATATGAGATCAACAACACAAGTAGGGCTCTTGCATTGAGGCAAGTTGCAACAACTTCATCAAGTCAAGATAGCGAAAGGAGAAACTGTCATATCATTCTTCATGAAGATCTTTGAGCTGAGGGATCAACTAAGCACCATTGGAGATCAAGTTGTGGATAAAGATCTTGTCATGTTGGCATTAAATGGCCTTCCTCATTCTTGGGAGCCATTTATTCAAAGTATGAGTGAGAGATCCAAGTTGCCCAGGTTTGATCGTCTTTGTGTTGCTTGCATCCAAGAAGAATCTAGGTTGGCTGCAAGGGGAAATGGCATAGGCTCTCAAAATGAAGACACTTGTGTTCTAGCCACTCAATCTACTAAGAAGAAAGGAAGAAATTGGAGAAAAGGCAACTTCAAGAGGAATAGAGATCAAAGATCAGATTCTGCACCCGAATCAAAGAAGAAGAAGAAAGATCTCTCCCACATTCAATGTTTTAGATGCGACAAGTGTGGTCACTATGCTAAAGATTGTTTAACAAGGCCAAAGCAACAAGTGGCAAACATTAATTAAGTCTCAACTCAAAAGGAAGTTGGAGACACTTCTAATGGATTCCTCTTCATATCCGCCTTATCAAGTAATGTTCCCACGAATAGTGACACCTGTTTGATTGAATATGGAGCTTCTCGTCACATCACAGACTGTTGAGAACATATTTCAGATTTGGCGGAAAGAGAGACTAATCTTCAAGTGATCATTGGAGATGATGCATGCTATTCCGTGAAAGGATTTGGTGCCACTTCTCTCCATCTAGAATCTGGCATTCCCCTTCATCTAAGTGATGTCTTGTTCGTGCCAAGAATCAAGAGGAATCTTGTATCTATTTCAGCCTTGGAGGACAAAGGTTATCAAGTAGCATTTTCAGAAGGGAGAGTTCTTGCACGGCCAAAGAACTCCAACATCAAGACTACTCATGTGATCGAGAATCGACATGAGAGTTTGTACAAGCTTTCCATTCATCCAGTTCAAGCTCTTCTACATGACTCTTTGAGTTCCAGCGAACTATGGCATAGAAGACTTGGCCATCTACATTACAGGGCTCTTCCATCATTGGAAAAGATGGTTAAAGGTATTCCTAAACTTACTCATGTACATGACGATACTTGTAAAGGTTGTGCTATGGGTAAAAATACTAAGAGTCCATTTCATAACAATGAAAGTAGGTCAAAAGAAATATTAGATCTTGTACATTCTGATTTATGTGGTCCAATGTCTATGACATCCCTAAGTGGATTTTTGTATTATGTAATTTTCATAGATGATTGCTCTAGGAGAACTTGGATTTATTTCTTGAGGACTAAAGAATCTGATGAAGTCCTAGGTAGATTTATAGAGTGCCCAAGTAGAAAACTTGTCTGGGAAAAGAATTAAAGTTTTAAGGTCTAATAATGGAGGTGAATACACCTCTGGTAGATTTCGTGATTTCTGTATTGAGGCGGGAATTAAGAGGGATTTTTGTGTCCCTTACAACCCACAACAAAATGGGGTTGCAGAAAGAAAGAACAAATCCATTGTTGAAGTTGCAAAAGCCATGATCCATGATCAAGACCTTCAAACATTTCTTTGGGCTGAAGCATCCAGGACAGCAATATATGTTCAAAACAGAAGTCCTCATCGGATACTGCAGAATATGACTCCAGAAGAAGCTTTTACATGTGTGAAGCCTAAAGTCAATCACTTGAGAATCTTTGGCTGTCCACTATATGTTCATGTACCTAAAGATAAAAGAACAAACTGGATCCTTCTGGCAAGAAAGGGATATTTGTAGGCTACAATGAAACTTCTAAAGCCTACAGAATCTACATTCCAGGTCAGAAGCATATAGAGGTTAGCAGAGATGTCACCTTTGAAGAAGATGTTGCATTCAAAAAATCTAAAGGTTCATGCATGGAGATAGATGATGAAGATCAAGAGACTCCTCAAGACATGGACATTGATCATACTCCTGAGATTCAGAGGGAGTCTACTAAACCAACAGAGACCATTGATCCAATTGAACCCTTGGATCCTACTGATGGGCCTAGAGATATTATTGTGAATCGAAAGAAACCTCTTTGGGCAACGAACACTATGCAGGAGGCAAAAAAGTTCGCAGCTCCTAGAGGCACATTCAGAGAAAGTAGAAGACCACATAGATTCTCTAGCTATGTTGCATTGACCTTCTAGTGTTGAGGAAGCCTCAAATCAGCAAGTATGGAAAGATGCTATGGATGAAGAATATCAATCCATTATTAAGAATGATGTTTGGAATATTGTACCTAGACTTGAAGGAAACTCAGTTGTATCTTCCAAATGGCTATTCAAGATTAAGTATGTTGCTGATGGAAGCATTGAGAAGTACAAGGCTAGATTTGTGGCACGTGGTTTCTCTCAAAAAGAACGAATAGACTATGAAGAAAGATTTGCTCCAGTTGCTCACTATACTTCCAATGGATGTGAAGACAACTTTTCTCAATGGTGTAATTGAAGAAGAGGTCTACATTGAGCAACTTGAAGGCTTCCTGATTCATGGGAAAGAGTCTCATGTATGCAAATTAAAGAAAGCATTATATGGTCTTAAGCAGGCTCCTCGTGCATGGTATGAAAGGATTGACCGATACTTGGACAGTTTGGGGTTCTGCAAGAATGATGTTGATCTGAATCTTTACTTCAAGGTAGTCAATGGTGAATCTTTAATCTTGGTTCTCTATGTCGATGACTTATTTCTTACTGGAGAAGAACATCTCATCTTTAGATGCAACAAGGAGTTGACTTCAGAATTTGAGATGAAGGACCTAGGACTTATGCATTTTTTCTTAGGATTGGAAGTGTGGCAGAGGCCTAATGAGATCATCCCAAGTCAAGGAAAATACACCAATGACATCTTAAAGAGATTTGGAATGTTAGATTGCAAGTCTATGTCTACATTGATGGAAACTAACTTAAAGAAATTGAGTGAATTTGCAGCTAGTTCAGATCTTGAGGATCCTACTATGTACAGACAATTGATTGGATCTTTGATGTATCTAGTTAACACTAGACTGGATATTTGCTATGAAGTGAGTGCACTTAGTCAGTTCATGTGTGAACCAAGGCAGATACATCTAGTTGCAGCCAAGCATATCTTGAGATACTTGAGTGGCACAATTGGATATGGCTTGAAATATTCTTCTAGTGTGGACTTGATTCTGCAAGGCTATTCTAATTCTGATTGGGCAAGGAGTGTTATTGATCAGAAGAGCACCTCTAGTTGTTGCTTCAGTTTGGGATCTGCTATGATTTCTTGGTGTAGCAGGAAACAGTCTTCAGTGGCACTGAGCACCGCAAAGGTAGGATACATTGCAACATGTATGGCAGCTCGCGAAGCAATGTGGCTTCAGAAGCTCCTTGCAGGATTGTTTGGACAATCGTTGGAGCCTACAGTTATTCATTGTGATAACCAAAGCTGCATGAAACTTTCTATCAATCTTGTGTTTCATGACAGAACAAAGCATGTAGAGATCAATATCACTATATTAGAGATATGGTGCAAAGGAATGCTATTCAACTGAGGTACATTAGCACTAATGATCAGACGACCGATATTCTCACCTAACCTCTTGCCAGAGTGAAGTTTGTGCATTTTTGAGACAAGCTTGAAGTTGTGGAGAACGAAGCCCTTGCTGAGAGCGAGTCTCAGCATCAGTGATTTCTTGAGATGTACTTTAATGCATTCTTCTCTTCTTCTCTGTGAGAGAGAAATTTGAGGTGCAAGCCCTTGTTAATGCATTTTTCTCTGTGAAAGAGAAGTTTGAGGTGAAAGCCCTTGTTCCACCCTCTGGGAGTAGCCAAGCCCTTGTTAATGCATTTTTTATGAGATGTACTTTAATGCATTCTTCTCTTCTTCTCTGTGAGAGAGAAGTTTGAGGTGCAAGCCCTTGTTAATGCATTTTTCTTGAGATGTACTTTAATGCATTCTTCTCTTCTTCTCTGTGCAAGCCCTTGTTAATGCATTTTTCTCTGTGAGAGAGAAGTTTGAGGTGCAAGCCCTTGTTAATGCATTTTTCTCTGTGAAAGAGAAGTTTGAGGTGAAAGCCCCTGTTCCACCCTCTGGGAGTAGCCAAGTTGGATGTCATGTTGAGAGACTCCATGACAACATCACTTGTGTTTGATCACCCTCTGGGAGTAGACATGGTGACCATCATGATGAGATGGCAACATCACGTTGAGTGACTCCATGATAGGCACTTGTGTTCATATTCATTTCCATTCATGGGTGTAGCCATGATGGATGTCATCACGTTGAGTGCCTCCATTATGAACTTCGTTCCACCCTCTGGGAGTAGCCATGGTGGATGTCATTCCATGACACTAATATGAGCAAGGAGTCCTCCCTAGCTAAGAGGGAGTGTTGTTGTATGTATCTGCGGGAGTCTCCTTGAGGGACGATTCCACGAAATATGTAACTGGCCTTCGGCCTTACATATTTGGAGTCTATTGATAATTATCCAAGTGGTGCGATTCTTTATTTGTTTGAAAAATAAATATACTTATAAAGGGGGCCGACTTTTGGCAAAGTCGGCCACCCTTAATGAAATGTTCCATTACCCTAAATGAAGATATGCTTATTCCTAAGGGAGCTGACTCCTCATGAAGAGTCACCTTGCACGAGTATAAAGGGAGATCAATTATCTTCCCCTTGGCATTCGAATACACACTCAGCAGATCGTAGAATTCTCATAGGAGTTCGCACCTATCTGCAGATCAAAGATCATCTACAACAGTTCGTGGATTATCTAAGGAAGTCCGAGTCACATTGCTGATCGTATATCATCTATGGTGGATTCTTTCCAATCATCTAGCTTCAAGTAGTGAAGCAATTTTGTAAATACAACTAGTTATTTTGTCGAATATATTTTGTAAATACAACTTGTTATTTTGTCGAATATAATAAAAGACATTTGTTGCTAGGGTTTTCACCTTCAAGTTGGAAGGTTTTCCCATGGTATATGTTGTTTCACCTTCAAGTTGGAAGGTTTTCCCATGGTATATGTTGTGTAAACTTGTGTGAATTGTCTCATATCTGCATTGTTCTAAATCTAATCATAAAATTAACATATAACATTAAAATTCACTTGAGGAGGATATGAATTATAGTTTCTACTTGTCCACTCATAATGATTTCAATAATTGATCAATCTATCATTGTATCTCAGTTGTTTTCTACACTCTCTTGCCTTATGTCCAAAGTGATTTCATGAGTGGGCAATATTAGCCATAAAAGGGACTCTTGAACCCAGATGTATAAGCTTGTCTCAAATGAAAGGACTTCTTGATGTTTTCCTCTTTAGCTTTAGGAGTCTTTATATTCTTGCTATCTTCGATCTTGAGAGGGCTTTTGAAAGTGACTTCAAGGCTTTTTGTCTTTCCCATATTTATCATAATAGGAGTTTCCTTGGAATCTTTTTGAATGTTTGATTTCCTTCATTGTCAAGTCTTGTTTTATTTGATAGTGATCTTTTGCCCAGTGATGATGTCATATAGGATTTCAGAGCTCTTTTCAAACTTGAGATTAGTATTTAATTTGGAAGTAGTTTCTTCGAAATCCTTATTTACAGAAGCAATCCCCACTTCTAAGTAAGCAATCTCAACTTCTAACCTCTCACAATTTTCTTTTTTTGACTTTCAATTGGGTTCTCATTTCTTCTTCAATTATTTTCCCTTCTTCAATTTGAGCTTTTAGCAATATAATTTTTTTTTGGATTCATCAGGATTTCTTACTAACACCTTATTAGACTATATTATTTTGAATATGTAGCTCTAGTTTCTGGTTCTTCTTTCTAAGTTTAAGCAATCTCAAATAATCTCTCACCATTTTCTTTTTTTGACTTTCAATTGAGTTCTCATTTCTTCTTCAATTATTTTGTCTTCTTCAATTTGAGCTTTTAGCAATATGATTTTTTTTTGGATTCATCAAGATTTCTTACTAACACCTTATTAGACTCTAGATTCTCTTGAATATGGAGGCTCTAGTTTCTGGTTCTTCTTCCTAGGTTTTTCAATCTTATTTATGGTGTGATGGAGTTCTTCCTCAAAACTCTTCTCGTCATTATTTTCATCATATCAATCCCAATCTTCACTAGGTGTAGAATAGGTTTACTCTTTCAAGGAATTCATCATCATCACTTGTATTGGTGCTTTGTTATCATACCCTTCTTGGTATTTCTTTTTCTGTTATTTTCGTTTTTATTTGTCATATGTGCTCTCTTGATCTAACTTCAAGTGGTTAGACTTTTTTGAAGGAACCGACTTTTTTGAGTGGGGGGGTGAATCACTATAACAACAAACTTTTACTTTTTCAACTTAATATCATAAGCATCTAACTTAATCTGATAAGCATATTCATTGCATATTAACATTCACATGAGATCTATCTATCATTTATCACAAATAGTACACAAGATATACGTGGAAACCCTTACAAGAGAACCCATGGAAAATTCATGCTTTAATACAAATTTACGTTCCAGACAAAATCTGCAGCACAAAATGACATTCTTGGCCTTTCATGGCCTCTCACAATTCAACTCTTTCTCCCCATTTTCTTCCCAATTTCATGCAGCTTTCTATTCTCTTTCAAATTTGCTACTTCTCCTCCTTTCCCCCCTATTCTCCATGTTGTATATATTTTGATTCCACCCCATTGTGTTTGGATTTTATAATTTTCAAAGCCCAAAATGAATGCCTCTTTCTCCTCACTTCCCACTCCCTTACCTTCCCTTCTTTTTAAAATTCCAAGTAGCCTTTCTCATTCAAATACAATTTGCTGTTAGAAAATAATAATGAGGAGCAAATTTTGAATGAGTTAAATTTTTTAAATGGGTGATTAAACACCTTTTTAGGCTCCCAAACAATTTTTTTGGGCCATTTTTCAAATTTAAACACCCCAACTTCCTTATGCAATAGAAAGATAAAGCATAAATGAAGAAAACCAATAGATTAATTATCATGATCTCCATAATACTTTTCCCAAAATATTTGATCAATCTGGTGTTTTGGGAGTGCGCAACTAAGTGTCAAAAACTAACTTTTAATGTAACTTTTACTCGGAGGCTCTGTTTCATTTGATAATTGGCAAAGATGCATGGGATGACCTCTCAAAGACTCCAACAAAGCCATTTCATTCCAGCTTTTAAAATATTCAAAAACAATTTTTTTTGTAAAATTTCCATAGATTAATTATCATGATCTCCATAATACTTTTCCCAAAATATTACATCAATCTGGTGTTTTGGGAGTGCGCAACTAAGTGTCAAAATCTAACTTTTAATGTAACTTTTACTCGGAGGCTCTGTTTCATTTGATAATTGGCAAAGATGCATGGGATGACCTCTCAAAGACTCCAACAAAGCCATTTCATTCCAGCTTTTAAAATATTCAAAAACAATTTTTTTTGTAAAATTTCCTCAAGCACATGAAATACTAAGATTTGACAAAAAAATAAATTTTGCAATTTTTGATTTGTGAAAGACTTCTTGATATTTAGATATTCCTAAAACCATCGAAACACACCCAAAAAAATTTGGGCAATGCAAGATCACTTGTGTAACCAGATGCTCCTACATTATTGCATGGTGCATGATATAACCTTTAATATTTTACCCTTGCCCTGTGACATCAATGAGTAATTTCTGTAAATGTATTTCAATTTTCAATTCAAAGAGCAAGTTATATTCAATGTAATTTTTTTTTTCTTTTCAAGTATATGTTATTTCACAATATAATAAATCTGATTTCTTTTCTTTGTTGCAGGTGGAGAGAGAGCATTAATATTTTCTATGTACTCTCCACAACATTTTATCGGTGTATATATATCATGGAGGGGACCAATCAAGTGGTACCTTGATCGATCATGTCCTTTGGACATGACCGACCAAGATACCCCTTGCTCGTGTCCCTCCATAACCGATTGCTAATCAGTGCCATAACATATGCAAATAAACCGATATCATTTCGGTTGTCAACATACAACATAACAAGGCCAATGGTAATCAGTGGCAATGTTTGGTTTAAACCTGATTAATATATACGGTGGCAATGTTTGGTTTAAGCCTGATTAATATATACAGTGGCAATTAAAATGGTTTAAGCCCGATAACTTAAGTTGGTCGGTTAGCAATTCATTTAACTCGATAACATTAGTTAGTCCTTGGTCATCTTCTTCATTTCAATTTCTACTACTACTTCCTCTTCTTTGCAATTTTCTTCTTCATGATGATCAACTTCTCGAGCCATTTCCTTTTGATGCCTTTCTTCATCAACTCTTACATATGTACTTTCCATAACTTTGTGCAATCTTTTATTATAGCATTTGTAAGATTTACTCTTTGTGCAATCTTTTATTATAGCATTTGTAAGATTTACTCTTTGTGCAATATCCAAAAAATATGCCTTCATCGCACCTAGAATCAAAATTTCCCAAATCTTCATCATCTCTTCTCACATAACACTTGCTTCCAAATACCTTGAAATACTTCACTGGTACAGACCTTACCTTCCAAATTTCATATGGAGTTTTGTTGTTCACCCTGATTTGTGCTCAGTTCAAAATATAGACTACCAAATAAACTACTTCTCTCCACAAGCTATCAGATAGCTTGGACTCATTTAACACGGCTCTCGCTTTCCCTTGAATTAATCTATTTTTCTTGTCAACAACTCCATTTTGTTGTGGAGTACTTCTTGCTAAATAATGTCCTCTTATTCCATGTTCACAAAATTCTTCAAAATCATTTGAAGTAAATTCTCCTCTTCTATCAAGATCTTAGGCATTTGAATCTTAGCTCGATTCCATTCTCTACTATAGCTTTAAATGCCTTAAACCTCTCAAAAGCTTCAAATTTTGTTTCACAATATTTAACCCAAATCATTATGGAATTGTAGCATCGTAAATTGTCACGGAGCCAATTTACACCTCATGTTTGTGCCCCTACTTTAGTGTGTCCTATCCTCACCACCTGTCTAGGTCCGTTTTGTGCTTATTCTCTAGTTCTGATGACATAATTACCCATTGGTGGGTCCCCTGGTGGTGTAGCCCTCCCATTGGAGCCTTATTTTGGTCTCTTTTGCAGAAGAACAATGGTGGGTGCGTTCCAATCCTCTCAATGGGGCCCAAATTTGAATTGGGACATGAGTGGTAGTTTCCCCATGGGAATTGATCCCCGTGGCTTTGCATGACCGTTGGAAGTCAGCCTAATTGGTAATTTACCTAGACATCCCTATATGAAGACACTTGATCAACCTAATTTCATCTAAGACTCCCAGCAATCAATTCCTAGCATCCTTACATTTGTGAAGCATTATTTCATTCAAGGTTAATCCCTAGTTAATTTCAAGGTATATCTTTCTAGTATTTATTATAGTATTTGTAGTATTTACTTCAATATTCGCATAATTTCAAGGTTAATTCTTAGTTAATTTCAAGGTTAATTCTTAGTTAATTTCAAGGTATACCTTTCTAGTATTTATTGGAAGCTCCTTCAAGTAGATCCTCAAATCTAACACCATTCACCATTTTGAAGCGTAGAAGGGAGTTGAAGATTTCAAGGATAAATAGAGGATGGATTTGCCTATATAAATCTGATCTGATCTTTTCCTTATGCTGGCTCTAATACCATGATAAGTTTTGATCGGATTTAAGTAGCACGTGTTTTAATTCGAATTTTGATCACAGTCAGATATTAATTCAAACTATGAAGTCAGATATGAATTCAAATGTAATATGAATTCAATCTGCAGAATGAGTATTGAATTTGCTGAGTGTTTACATGAATGAATTTATTGTATGTCTATTTCCACGAACTACTATAGGTTGTATGCCACGATCTGCAATCAGTAATTCGAAGTCCTTCCAATATTGTATCGAACTTGCTCTATAGTATCCACGTCTTCTTCTATCACTGTTGTGCATATCTGCTTAACCCCCCCGTGAAAGAGAGATGCTTAATTATATATATAGAATCCGAATGGCATCCTAGAGATCATGTCTCTTCATAATACGATGCGTCTTTCTATAACCATAATCGGTTATACAAACCGATTCACATGAACCCAATAATAGAGCTCAATAATGATAACAAACAAAACCCGATAATGATAAGTAAGCGACTCGATAATGTTTAATAGCAACTCGATAATAATGAATTCGGTTAAGGCAAGTTTAATTATAGAGAACTCAATAATACATAATCGGGATAAAATCTTAAGGGTTTAATACAAGTTGATTTATATAATCAAAAGTGTAAGGCTAATAGGCCACTTACACGTTTGATCTGCAGAGTCGGCCTTATTGGATTACAACTAGAGCTATCTCATTAACACATCATTCCCATGCG
This sequence comes from Cryptomeria japonica, assembly GCF_030272615.1. Lineage (NCBI taxonomy): Eukaryota > Viridiplantae > Streptophyta > Pinopsida > Cupressales > Cupressaceae > Cryptomeria > Cryptomeria japonica. The sequence continues at coordinate 600,540,742 of NC_081412.1, read as the reverse complement.
ATGGCTACATGCGTAGAGAATCTGTCATAAAAACATTAATAAGATGGCTGCATGCAAAAAGATTCTTCATGCATTCAACATGCATTGATCGGGCCACCACTTAGTCAAAAATATTCTAGTAGTAAATGTGCTACCACTACTCAGTCAAAAGATTCTCGTCCAGGAATGGACGACCATTATCCCATTAATTAATTGCATATGCAATGAATTTACTGATGATGGCTTCCAACTGCCCGATGGAGACACTTGGCACACTTTCAATATCAAACTCCATCAAGGAATTTTCCTCCTCACTCTTGGAAAAGAAGCTTTCCCATTCCATCATGAATTCTTGTGTCTTCTTCATCATACTGGAAAATGAAGAAACATTTGCGAAATCTTCTTTAGTGAATGAACCTACGAAGAAGAATTTGTGTAATTGAGATTTCAGGGGGTTCATTGTTACTCAGTCCTCGTTGAGCTTCTATGCGAATAGCGCTTCGATCACATTAATGACTTCTTCCTGCACCCTTCTAATTGAGTCTTTCAAAGTTAAAGACTCCATGTTGAATTTGTCAAAGGTATTCTTTCCTGAGCAAACCGCGCACAACCATCAGGTAAAGTCATAAACCTCGTTCTCCTGAATTACTTTCCCATCAATTAGTGTTTGCTTTGGAACCTTCATTAGAGCCCTGCATCGCGAAATGGTTAAGTCCTGATATATGTGAACATCTTCTCACAATCCTTCCGCTACCTCCAATCTGTTCAGAAGGGCCACGAACCTAGAATGAAGTTGAGCCAAGTCTTCAATAAATTTTCCTACTGCAGTGTAGACATCCTACCCATTCCCTGGAATTTTGTGCCATTTTTATGACTACCTCTATGTCATCAACAACTTCCTTAGGGAGGGAACAGGGAGGAATGAATGAGGGACTTGCTTCCCTAAGCGATTGTTTAAGACTTTTAATGTACTCGCATAAGGCTCTATTTTCTTCCTTCGGCTTTTTACATTTTGCCTTCATTTTCAGCATCTTTTCCTTCATGGCTAAGGAAGATCCTTCGAAGTCTCCAATTACTTGTCCTATGGAAGCATGACCAAGATCAACCTGTCTGATGACAATCTTACAACCTAATTTCGTTCACGTCCTTATCTACTGCAGGTTCAGCTATGTGCAAGGTCCGAGATCCAAATTCATCCCTCACGACCTTGGAAAATTTTTGGGGAGCCTTCTTTTCTATTGGCTGATCCATCCTTTTCAACAAGTCTTCTAATTCTCGAGCTGGATCAATTTCTTTTTCGGGCTCCCTTCTTAGTCTATCCATCAGCCAATCAGGAGCGGGAATGGAGTGACTATGGGTTTTCATTTGCTCTTGCTCCTGATCTTCTTCCATTTCACAAGGATGGCTTCTACGAAACTATCCTGACAGTTTCTTCCTGGTGTGGAGGACTTTCCTATCATTGACCTCTAGGCTGATTGGGTTTGTGTGAAGCACTGATGCTATGTATATACAACGCTAGAGTATTGCTTGGAGGCAGATCCGCTGGATTTTCCTGTGCAAACATCTCTACCTCCCACACACTAGAAGAACTTGTTGGTAACTGTACCCTTTCTACCCTTGCTCTCTTTTGCAGAGGTTCTTCCTGTTGCCTCTCTTGCTGAACTTCCTAATGAACCTCTTGATGGATTTGCTACTGGGCTTCATGATGAACTTCCTACTCAGCTTCCTGTTGAACATCCTTCTTCCTTGTCGTCCTTGGCCTCTTCGGAGCACTTTTCCCTTTATCAAGTCGGACTTCTCCTTCTGCCTAGGCCTATGAAGATCCTTCAATTGTTTCACTATAGGAATCTAGACTTTTGATCAACTGATAGGTCAAGTGAACATTTCCTTCCTTTAACTTCCTTATCCGCCTATCAACTCAATGTTTAGTGAATTTCAACACGGGTCTAGCCAGTATATTCAAATCATCAATTTCGGGCTCCAACCAGTCTGGCAGCTGAATGGGCTGATCTTTCATTTTCTCAAATTCAGGGTGCATCAAGTCCAAATCGTCTTTCACTTGATCCAACACTTGGTGAATTTCACTTATCTTGATGGTGTCATGGGGCAGTCGGAATACATTTTCTTCCAGACTTCAAGGTCATCCTTGGCACTTGCCCAATAATCTATTAAGTGAAATTTGTGTATGAATTTCACTCCAACAAAGTTTCTAATTTGGCAATAAGGATCATATTGAACTTTGGATGTATAAAATGCCAGGCAATAGAATGCTAGCTCCTCTGCTACTTTCTAAGCCGCTTTCAAACTTGGGCACACCTCCACAAAATCACCTAGGACAACTAGAAATTCAATAGACTGCTTCTTTTGTAGTTGATCATAGGCTGTTAACTGCCTCATGAGTTCAAGCAGCACCAATTTGTCGGATGGATGCCTTGGCAATTTGTATGACTGGAATGAGAATCCTTGCATCCTGATATAGGTGAATTTCAAAAACTGCAAGAACGTGGCTCCATACTTCTGAACTAGGGCCCTTGCTTGTGGCGACACCCTCGTGTGCAATTCTTTCTACATAAGTCTTGTCAAGTACATAGTGAAGGTATCGTTCGCCAGCTTGTAAGAACTAACATTGTGAAGATGCAGCTCAGGATAACACTGATGCACTTTCAGCTGTGCTGGTCCGCAACCCATGATTCCATTCACTGGAAGACCATCAAATCCGCCCCTTCTTGCAAGCATATAAATTGTGTAGGAACTCATGAAGAAGGATTGGGACTTCCTTTCTTTCAAGTCCCTCAGTTGTTCGTGTAAGTAATGGCTGATCAATCTAGCCCAATCTACTAACCCATTTGCATTCATGATCTCGCCGATGTAGAAGAACATCCATGTTTCAAAATTCTCAGTATGCGAACATCCCATTATACCTTGCTCAGCATCTTTATCAGGTCCACATATTCTTGTTTGAATTCAAAGATAGTGAGAGTCTTTGGCATTTTGGAGACATGTGGCCTAGCTTCAGCAACCATTGTTTGTTGATTATACCAGCACACCTGGCAGGACCCATATCATACACTTCTTGAGCTCCGCTAATGGTCCGGTATGCCATGGAATACTGTGGAGGAATTCCGAAAGCCTCGGTGATTGCTTCCGGAGTCACAGTCGCCAGTAGTCTACCATCTGACGTTGAAATTATATTCCTCTCCGGCTTGTAATGCTTTGCACATTCCAGAATCAAATCTGGACACTGAATAGCAAGAGGAAAACTAGCTACCACAGCAATTCCGCTCTTGACAAACTTGACAGTTGTTGGGGATGGGTTATGCCCTATTGTTCCAAACATTCTGATCTTGAAGGCAGCCAGGTTGAATGTATCCAAATTTGTATTCTTGATGTTCTTCCACCTGGAATTTATCTAGGAAACTAGAAGGAAGCCCTTCATCTCCACTTTTATCTGTGCCTACCTGGTGATGGTAGCCGCCTTACTTGATTCTGCCATCCTGAAAAGCTCCTTGAAAATGATGAAAAATCCACTAAGTATGACCTTTCTTCACTTTTCAAACTCTTCTTTCTTAAATCTTGCACATGAGAAATGAAATGCATCTCCATGCTTATATAGAATTTCTCAAATCTTGCTGCTAAGTTGGGAAGAATCCATTTTTGGCAATTGCATTCATTATGCGTCATACTTTCCCATTTATCTCACCATGCACATGGAATCTTCCTTCTTGTTGAGTTCAAACTTGGAAATTTCTCTTAATGCACTAAATCATGCGTCATACTTAGAATATTCCTTGCCAACTCACCATCTTTCCATTCTTTCAAATTTTGGAGGCAAACTAGAATATTCTTCAAGATTCTCCCGATTCATCATCTTGGCTTGACTTTTCTTGCCTTGGAGGGAATTTCACGCTTTTTTGCCATCTCCTATTTTTTAGGGATTTCCCTAAAATTTAGGACCTGGGTCCAGTGGAGAGAGATTTCTCTCACGATTCCAAATCTGCAAAAATTTTCGAATTTTGATAGGCTTGGGTGTCTAAAAATGGAAATTTCAAAAAATTTCACGAGGGGATTTCTGCTTTTCATTCCTCCTTGCCCCTTGGTTTTTGAATTTTCAATCCTAGGCGTGAAATTCATGCCTTCCATGTTTTCCATGACTACCTTGGCTTGGCGCCTTCCTCATGCCTTAGGCGCTATTTACACCTAGGCAAGGAATTTCCTCATTTTTGTCTTTTCCATGACCACTGAAGTTTACCACCCTTGAGCTTTGTTGGGCGGTAAAATGCCACAAGGGAGGATTTTGTGGTTTTCTAAAAATTCCAAGGCACCTTCCTCCAACCTAGGGCGCATTTTAGCCTTTGTCAAGGAATTCAACGTCTTCCACACTTTCCATGTTGACTTCATTCTGGTGCCCTTTGACCTTCTTGGGCAGATTTTTGGTGGTGAGGAGGAATTTGGCAATTTTGGATCTTTTCCTTGCTTCCCTTGGTTTTGCGCCCAACCCTCATCTAGGGCACCATTTTGCATTGAAGATGGAATTCCATCCACTTAATGAATTGAACCCTTCATTTTGGTGCCCTATCTCTTTCCAAGGCAAAACTTTGACTTTGGCATGGAATTCAGTGCATTTCACATTTTCCCTGAGTACTCCTCTTTGGCGCCCTTCCTTGTCTTAGGGTGGAATTTCTTCATGAAGGAGAAATTCATTGTTTTGTCTATTTTCCATGCATCCTCCTATTTGGTGCCCTCCTGAGGAGTAGGGCAGATTTTGCACTTGGTGAAGGAATTTTGACTTCTTTCAGGATTTCCTTGATCATTTTGGATGAAGTGCTATTTGAAGTGGATCCTGCTAGACTTAGAACACTTTCCGAGCTTTCCACTACAAGAATGAATGCCAACACTTAGCCATTTTTTGACTAATTTTGTCTGCTTTTTTGACTTTCCGGAATTAGAAGTAGTCGTGAAATATACTTGATCTTCATCACCTTGCTCGAATGGTCCTGTCAGAAATAAACTTCCAAAAATAGAAACTTTTCAAAACGTCAGTGTTAAGAGCCCCGAAACAAGATGCAGGTTGACTTACTATAAATAGAAACTAGACTCACTAAAATCCCTAAAAATAGGAACTTTCTAAATTTTATTGGGAGGTTCCTTGAAGGGTCCTGATTCTAGTTATATGTTCATTTTTTCCAAAACCCTACTAGAAACCCCTAAAATCTAGGACTAAAGGCAAAAACCCTAAAATTGATGAAACAAGCCCTAGACTTCACCAAATTCACTCAAACGAAAAACAAACTTAATCAATTTGACCCTCGAACACTCGCAAAGCGGAGAGACTGACGAGACTACCACTAAAAGACCCCAAAAACAAAAACAAAAACAAAAGACCGAGAGGGCCTAAAAAGCAATGTGTTCCCATCTGGGATGGGGTGATGTGTGATTAGGTCACAACAAGTCCCTTATGCAGAAGGACCATGGCACCCAATGCCCTAGTCCCTCTCAATGGGGCCCAAATTTGAATTGGGACAAGAGTGGTATTTTCTCGATGGGAATTGATCCTCGTGGCTCTACATGACCATTGGAGGTCGGCCTAGTTAGTAATTTACCTAGACACCCCTATATAAAGACATTTCATCAACCTAATTTTATCTAAGACTCTTAAGTAATCAATTCCTAGCATCCATGAAGCATTCATTATCAAGCATTTTCAAAGATCTTCAAGGGTGCATATTCATCATTCAATCATTATGGAGCAAAATTACATCATTCATATGCAAGCATGTGTGTGTGATTAGGGTTTTGTCATGTTCATGCCATTTCATACAACATATGTGATTATATTCAAAGAAGCAAAGAATCATTATCAACAATTGCAGATCTAAGGTAGATCTTTTAGTATTTATTTTGATATTTGCACTATTTCATTCAAGGTTAATTCCTAAACTGAGGTTTGACTTAGGCAAACCCCTATTCCCAACGATTTTCCCTCTTTTCACTATGTGCAAAAATAGGTACGGAGTTGCTTTTTGGGGGATTGACAGGATTCACAGAGACAAACAAGTTCACCTTTTGACGGCGGACGACGAAAAATTTGGAGGACCAAGGCAACCACCACCATGGTCCCAATAATTCAGGCCGAATTTCTGAAAGCAAATCCAAATCATACTCCTTTGATCAGATCCAGGATTGTGGCTTCATATGGCGACTGTAGCTCATTGTTTATGCCCGGTCTCTTCAATGTTCACCCATTTACCCTAATTTCAGCATTGTCACAGTTCAACTTCGAAAGAGGGAATAAAACCCTAACACCAAGTGGAACCTAATCAATATTTCAAAGCTTTCTCTTCCTAAGAGGAATTAAGCCTAGATCTATTAGGTCCATCCCTCTTTCAATGTAATGGTTAATTAAGCAAAATTAGTGATTTTGCTACCTTAATTGGTGAAACCCTAATTTTCACCCATTACAGGAATAATCATCAATTAATAGCATAAAATAGCTCTCACCTTGTAAACTTTTTGTCCTTGTTGGTGCAAATAAATCAATATGTATAAGTTCCAAAGGCTTTGACGTAGAGTTCTCCTTTGGCTCAAAACTTGCCCTTGTTAGCTTTCCATAGTGGCACTATTTGCAAATAGTATTAGGATGCTTTTCATCTTTTGCATGTCCCTTACAACTTGCTTATTGTTGATCTTCACAATGTTCTCAAAGTTCAAGTGCCTCATCCTTTTATGCTACAACCAACTCTTATCTTGCCCCATATAACATTTTTCACTATGATTTCATTGAGGATGTAGAGATTATTTGATGTTCTATATGCATTTGCTATCAATTTCTTGTCCTTTTGTATTTCACATCCTCAAGAAACAAATGTGAGAATGTATCGCCCTTGGTCACGTGTTTGACTCATAATTAGGATATTTTGCTTCAACACTTTAACATATAGAACATTCTCAATTTTCATTTTTCCATTATCCAAACTAAGAGTACCTTATCCTTTCATATTTGCCTTAGTATTGTCTTGATATTTCATTGTCCCTTCATTCACTTGTTTTAAAGTAAGATATATTCCCTCTTTATCACCTGTCATGTGTCTTGAACAACCGCTACCAACATACCATTCATCTCTTTTTTCCTGGGTGTAGGGTTGTTTGAACAGACACGGATTTTTCTTTTTTTCTTCCTTTTTCCTTTTTTTTTAAATTATCTCCCTTTTTCTTGAATTTTGTTTCCTCCTTCTTGCTTTGTTTGGATGACTCTACCATATCACAAAATTTTGTTGTATGCCCAAAATTGTTGCACTTGTCGCATATGACGCCATAGTACATAAGAGGGGCAAAAAGTTGAACGTTTTGTTTGTGAACCCATGAATTTTGTTATCGTTCCATGCTCCACAATCTAATTGCTTTATACCTAAAGTTATTTCCTAGATGTATTCTACAATCTATTGCCTTATGGCCAAATTGATTGCACAAAAAAACAATAACCAAAGAAAGAATGATAGAAATTGGCCATATGAGTTTGCCTTAATGAAAAGAACTTCCTAATCATGTAATTTTTAGCTTCTGGAGGTATGCTTGGCTTCTAGTTCTCCTCCTTTTTGCAGATTTCATCTTTGATGGGACTTTTATGGACATCAACATACTTCCTCTCTTAATTGATTTCTTTGATGATTTAAAACTTTGTCCTTATTCATAACCAAAACCACTCTTATTGGACTAGGGCCTTTGAGATCTAATGATTTTGAGCCATTGTCCTCTCCAATTCCTTTCTTAGAGAAACAATCTCAAATTTTTGCTTTTCACAATTTTCTTGTGTCTTCAATTGGTGTCTCATCTCCTCTTCAACCCTTTTTGCTTCTTCTATTTGAGCTTTTAAATCTACCATCAATTTTTTTTATTCTTAAAGATTGTTGATTTGTTTTTGGCTTCACTATCATCTTCAATTCGAAATCCTTTTCTCGAATTTTTTTCTTAAGAATCTTGATCTCTCTGTAAGCATAATGGATTTCACCCTCAAGGTCCACTTCCTCTTTGTCTTCACACCACACTTCTTTTAAAAAAATTATATTCTTTTTCATCTCCATCATCCTTTGCTTCCAATGCCATAGAAAGTATTTCTTCTCTATCACTATTTGCAATTTCTTCATCGCTTTCCTTTGATGAGCTATTATCTTTTCTTCAATAAAGACTCTTTTGTACTTACAGAAATAATCCTCCTTTTCATATTGACTTTATTTGTAGCCATTCTTTTGTTGATGTTTTCTTCCTTTCTTTTAGTAGTGATCCCCTTCACCCTCACTGCCTTATCCAGCAGACATTTAGAAGCAATATGACCTATATTAAAACAATTAAAACATTTGAATGGTAACTTACCTTGTGGATCTTTTCTTTAGCTTTCTTATGAAGTGAGCTTCATCTTCATCTGTCTCATTGCTTGAGCTATCACTCGATTCACATACTTTTTTTTCCCTTCCTTGATGCTTTGAAGGATTACCTCCCTTTTTGATGGCTTGTCTTTAATCCTCATTCCATAGGCAGTAAGAATCCCATGCAACTCGTACTTGGTCAATTTGCCAAGATCTCTCATTTCCTCAATCGTCGAAACTTTGGAATCAAATCTTCAAGACAAGGACCTTAATACATTTTGTACAATCATAGCTTCTTCAATCGTTCCAACAAGACCTCTTATAGTTTTCACAATCTCATCAACACAACACAAATAGGAGGCTATATTCTCTTCTTTCATCTTAAGGCTTTCAAATTGTCTTTGATGGGTTTGAAGCTTTGCCTTCTTCACTTTATCATCTCCTCCAAAGATATTCTTCAACTTAACCCACATGCCCTTAGCTGATTTGCAATGTGTAACTTTTACAAATTTTGATTTGGATAATCCACACATAATTGCATTATGGGCTTTCTCATCGTTTTCACTTTCCTTGTTTCTTGTTTGATTTGGGGGAGTTGTAGGGGCTATGTAGCCATTTACAAGCGATTGTCAAATACCATACCCTAGGACAATCAAATAGGTTTCCATCTTTATGCTCTGAAAGGTATAATTTATCCCATCAAACAATGGTGCATTGTTTAATGGGATAAATTATGCTCTGAAAGGTATAATTTATCCCAAAGACACCTTCCTCTTCCTCATATCTCCTCAAGCATACCCCTTCGACCAAGGGATGTAACTATTCCAAGATGGGCAACTCTATCAAGAGAGGTCAGCCCTTGCAAATATATTAATTTTCTTTTTTTATTAATTTAAATGCAATTAAATGGTCACAATTTTGGGTTGGCTAGCACAATAGGACATACTAACAAATAGGTGTAAATTTATTTTTTTAAAGACATTTAAAATGTCCAAGTTGAGCACTAAAGTAGGGAGGATCGAAACAAATATTTAATGCCTTCATTGTGAGTGTTGATCTTGGGTCGGTCAACAAGGCAACCACCATTATTTTTGCAATTTAATTAACTCCTTCCTCAACAAAAACTGGATAATAGTGCACGATCTAACCTCTAATATTTTAGTCTTGCCATTTGACATCAATGACAATAATTTCCAACAATTCAATTGAATCTTCATTATTATTGAAATAAACTAATCTTATGAATCTACTCCCTATTAAAGTTCACAACTACAGACTTGTTGATCATCATTATTGTTGACATTCAATCTTTTCCTAACTATCAAGTTCATTCCTTTCCAATAATGAGTTTTGTTTTAAAAATTGTTATTTTTTTATATCTTATATCTTTTTGTGGTAAAATACTCTTAGAATTATCATTCAAGATGCAAAGAATAGTATCATTATCATACAATCTCTAATATCGTTAATTTTTCTATTGAATCTATTATTATTGGTTCTTGGTTGTGGATTATTGGTTGTAGTGTCAAATATATCAAACTTAAATATCATTGTGTTTCTTCGTTATTTGTTGTATTATCACATATTGAACTTACAGACCTTCTCATTTCTTGGTTGTTGGTTGTAGCATCATACATATTGAAAATATAATTCTTTGTTGTTTGTTGTTGTATCAGACATATTGAGCTTACTCATTCATGGTTCTTAATCACACTCTATATCAAGCTCTAACCTTCTTGGTAGTCATTTGTTGCTTGTAACACATATTGAGATTAATTCTCCTATTGGTTGTAGCATCATATATATTGAAAATATAATTCTTTGTTGTTTGTTGTTGTATCAGAAATATTGAGCTTACTCATTCATGGTTCTTAATCACACTCTATATCAAGCTCTAACCTTCTTGGTAGTCATTTGTTGCTTGTAACACATATTGAGCTTAATTCTCCTATCTATGGTTCTAGCAACAAACATATCGAGCTTAAATCTCTTCTTGTTGTATAGTATTATACATATTCAGCTTAAATATCCTATTGCTAATTAAGACATATTAAGCTGAAATCTCCTTTTCTTTGATCCTTGTTGATAGTAGTTTCACACACATTGAAGTTATTGTTCTTTGTTGTTCCTTCTAGTATCGCACATATTGGGCATAAATCTCCTCTTGGTGTTTGTAGTGTAATACATATCATCAAGCTAAAATGTGTTCTCATTTCTTGGTTATCATAATACCACTTGTAGACACCTAAAATTGTCCTAGCCTAATTAAATAAATATTTTAATTATTTAATTATTTCATCCTAAGTCTTCTATTAATTAAATAAACCTTCATTTATTTAAATTGTCATTTCCCTAAGTTAAATAAATATTTTTATTTATTTAATTGGCTCCACCTCTTCTACTAATTTAATAAATCTTTATTTATTTAATTGGTTCATTAGCTTCTTCCCTCCATGACACTTGTCATTCATCTCTTAATTTACCTTTAACCACTTCTCAAATATTTTCCTATTTCTTATACCTACCCTCCTATCTGAGCCAACCATTTATCCCTTCACCTCTTAATCCTAGCCCTCCATTTCTAGGGTTCTCTCTATATAAGAGAACTCTTTCTCCCTCCTTTCACATAGAATTCAAGTAAAAGCACCTACGCTCTGCCAAATTACATACACAACCACAATCCATTCTCTATTGAGATCTTGTGCACACAAAATCTAAGAGCAACTATAACACATCAAGCAAGATCAATGGAGATAAGAAGACAATTAAGACAAACCCTTGGAGCATGCTTATGGTATAATATTTCTATTTTATTTTAATTTTTGCATGTTGCAAAGATCTTCATTGGTTTTATGTTGGATGTATTGTAGAACTAGGGTTGTGTTTGAATCTCATTAGGTTTTACAATATTTTGGTTTCCAATTTCAACATAAAGACCATATCAAAGTTATCATTACAAGTTGTTATTGAAGAGCACTCAATTATACTGAGAGGGGGGTGATGAGGTAAACCAATATAACAACAAAAATTTTCTTTTCCAAACTAAAACAATCACAATAGCAATACTTCAAAACTTAATCATCAATGAATGCAAGATCTAGCAAGAAGAACACGTGATTTACATGGAAACCCTTCAAAACATTATATTGCTTTTGTATTAAAAAATTCTTACAATCTTCATAGACACCAACTCACAAGAGATACCAATCATCTTTAGATGATTTGCAAGCACCAACCCACTAGAGACACCAATCCCCACAACAAACCACCAACTTAGCAAGAGACACCAATCTCCTTGAATACGGGGCACCAACCTTCGAAAGAATCATGTGCAATAATTCACATTAGAATCTTCTCTTGATCGGAATAATACTCACTGAATTCTTGATAATTTCAATCACAAATGATCTCCTTACACTTGCACATTGCACCCCTTCACCGAGGGTGGCTTCCCTTCATGTTGGTTGCCCAAGGAGCATTTTTATTTATTATTTTTTTATTTCCTTGTCCAAGGTGGGCTTCCAACTTAATTAGGCCAACCCTAGCGGAAAAAAAAAAATTTACTTTATTTGCAACCCTAGCTAAGGCACACACTTCTCAAAGGGGTCATCCCATATTAAAATAATTTTTAATACCATAATTAGGTTGGCTCCGATAAGGAGCTTAACCACATCCATAAAAATATTTTACAATTTTTAACTCAAGATATACAATTTATCTCCTCCTTGGTCAAATACGTCTCAATAATAGTGCTATCCTAAATCAAATACACAATACAATTTCCAAAAATGTCCCCTTTTGTCATAGAAAGCCATTAAATCCTCTAATGCTTTGTTGGAGGCCACCGGGTGTTTCATTCTTGCATTTTCTAAAAGCACCTTATGAGCTATGGTCAACTCTAACTAGACAATGAGAGTATCCTTCATAAATTTCTTATTAAATAATCCATTGTATAATTATCCTCATCAGTCAGTGTTAATTTTTGTGTTTTAACTATGGCTGAAATACCTTTTGGACCTTCTTCTGCTTCTTCCTTTGTATCCATGTTTGTGGAGAGACTTGTATATGTACCTTCTCCTTTCTCTGTTTTTGCTTCTTCTTCGTGCTCATATGTGATAGAGCCTTTAAATCTTTTGACTTGGTAGGATCTCCACGTGGGGGCCTAGTTGCTCTATAGGCCTACTGCATTATCCCAATATAGGTTCTACTTGTAATCAACCGAATCTCCCAGGAGTAGATTCCTTTTGTTCCTACTGCTCTGGTTTAACAAACCCACATTTTGCATGTCATTTTTCTTGTGTTTTCTCCATGTGTTCATCCACATTGTCATGTCTCATAGAATACATGAATTCCTAGTAAGTGAGGTACCTTTATACTTTAGGGACCTTCGGGAGGCACAATAAAATTGTTGCATAAGATTCAATGTCAACATTGGCTACTTCATAGGGTAGGTTGGGCATCCATGAGGTACGTGGTTATATGGTCTCCATCATGCTATAATCTTTATCTACCAAAAAAATTGAGCTATCTATGTAATTTTGGACCATATCATGAGATATCATTTCTCTCTTCTGCATGTTCTCCTGAAACATTTTGAAAATCCCCCAACATGGTTGTTAAGGAGGAATTCTTTAAATGTATAACATGTTCTTATACTTTTGTTGCAACTTGCTTATTAGGGTCCATATCTTTTCACTGCATAGGCTGAGAGTGCATTCATGAAATAGAAAATTAAATAAATGAGGGTGCCATACCCAAATTGGTAGTGTGCGTTTTTGGTACGGACGACATTCTCCAAAAATCAAGCACAAGTCTTCCCATAAATCAACATCCTTCACTTCAATGACCATCTGATAGGCAGTATGTATGGCATTGGGAGTAGTGAAGCCCTCCAAGTTTGCGAAGTAGGCCTTGTAAGCTATCCCCATGGTTACAAATTTATGGCCAAGTTGTTGATTTTATTGACATCCAAGCTTCTCCCACCAAATGTTGATCTAGTAAGTTTTGAGATCTTAGTATTCTTGATGGCCTTCGATGGAATATTTGCATGTGCCTATAGTCCGATGACTGCTTAAATCACATATTTTAGGATACGGTAAGGTTTGTCCAGATAAAGATATTTTCATGGAACTACTTGATACCTTTGCAGACCCATTGTTCTTGGCCAGATAAAGATATTTTCATGAAACTGCTTGATATATTTTCATGGAACTCCTTCCAGACATCCAACTTCTTTGCAACTACCAGTTGTATTGGCATAAGTAATTGTTTGTTCTGATTTGTAGCAAGGTTTCCTTGATCTCCTAAAACTTTTGTATGATCAACTTCTGCAATTGGAGCGTGGATGTATTTCTAGATGTCCTCTATGTAGATTATGTTTGTGGGTACCTTAGATTAAATATGGGCATTTCAAGAATAAAATGTCTTACATTTCTAGAATGTAACATTTAAATGGCAACATTCCCTTATTCTTTCTACTTTTTAACTTCTACACAACAAAAGCTTCCTCCTTGTCTGTTTCTTACTTGAGTCTCGCACTTGGCATAAGTTCTTTATTTTTTAATCTTTTTGTGGCTTTGAAGGCTACTTCCTTTTTAGATGTACTCTCACTTTAAAGGCTTGGAAATGATATTTGGTAGACTTTGAAATTTTAAAAGCAAGCAAATTCTAAGAACATCCTTGTGGCCTATAATCGAGCAACTGGGGCAAATGTTTCTTCAAAACCAACTCCTCCTACTTGAGCATAACCTTTACTTACCAACCTTGCCTTATTCTTTACAAATTGACTATCTTCATTTAACTTATTTCTAAACTCCCACTTGGTACCAATTACATAAAACTCCCACTTGGTACCAATTACATTTTTATCCTTGGGTCTTCGAACAAGCTTCCAAGTTTTATTTTTCTCTATTTGATTTAATTCTTCTTCCATGCCACTTACCCAATGTGTCTCAATGTGTGTCTTTGCTAGCTTCCATAAAAAGCACCAGGTGTTTGAAAGAAAAGACATATTTTCATGTCCTGTTGTGGTGACCAATCTTCACCTTGTTTGGATTTTTGTGTCTATGTCTCCAACAATCAAGATTTTTTGATGATGTTTCTAAGCAAATCTTCATAGTGTTTTAGGTGCCTTTGTTGGTGTCGTAGAATTCTCATGTTCAACTTCTTCCTCTTCTTCTTTGCAACTTACTTCTTGAAAATCAACTTCTTGAAAATCAACTTCTTGAGTTGTTTCTCCTTGGTGTTTATTGTAGCATCTGTAAGCTTTTCTCCTTGAAGAGTGGCCAAGAAATATCCCTTCATTGGATCTAGCATCAAACTTGTCCAATTTTTCTTCATCTTTCCTTGTGTAAAATTTTCTACCAAATACTTTAAAGTACTTCACTGTTGTAGGCCTACCTTTCCAAAGCTATATTGATACTTGTTATGATTGACACTAATTTGTGCTTGAAATAGAAAATAAACTAATATATGCAATGCTTCTCTCTAGAATGAGTTTGATAACTTGGACTCATCAAGCATCATCCAACCCATCTCTTGTGTTGAATAGCTAGAATACTGAGAGGGTGGGTGAATCAGTATTCTTTGAATCTTAATACAATCTGATTATTACTTTGTAGATTAACATCAATTAATAGCAACAAAAAGAAACGAGTGATTAAATGAACAACAAAAATAGAGATACCATCCACGTCAACATACACAAGAGGACACTAGAGGAAAAATCACGAAGAGGGTTAACTCTTAATATAACTGCCCAAAAATGAAGGTTAACTCTATATTTTTCATCAAAGGATTACATCACATATATATACCATTCCATTTTTCAAGTTCAAAGAAAAATACCTTACACACTACTATAACATACTTCATACATTTCATTCGCATAGGTCAGCCAAGGATGAAACAAAAGTTAATGCCAACTAGAATACACACGTCATCCACAATGCTTAATCATGTCCCAAAGCTGCAAGATAAAAAACAATCAATTTAAGAAATGCAGATTTCTAGACAAATTGTTTTGTTTTGGAGGAACAGAGAAATTGATAGACTAAGCTACCGAACCATGTATCTCACCTTCCGGAGATTCAAAACACGGACAATTTGGAATATAGGTACGTTTGATATTCACGAGTGTACTACCCAAACCGCGAACCCATATTTGCAAATGTGGAGCAATGCGGAGCAAAACATGATGGACAAAATCACCAAATTACCAGAGCAGCAACAATATGAGTCGACAAAATTATGTTGACATCAATGACAATCGATAGCCAACACAACATTCTCCTTCATCAATGACAAAACTCTAACATCTTGCACTACATGTTTTTCTTCTCCACTACTCCAGTTTGTTGTAGAGTTCTTGTAGCCAAAAAGTGTATCCTAATACCATGTATTTCACAATCCTCAAACTCATTTAATACACCACCTCTGTCTAATCTTAGACATTTAGTTCTTAATCCAATTTCATTTTCAACTAATGCTTTAATGATCTTTTATTCTCGAGGGCTTCAAAAGTTTCCTTTAAAAAAGTTATCCAAGTAAATCTAGAATAATCATCAATAAACAACATGAAGTAACTTTCACCTTGCATACTCTTTGTTTGGGTTGATCCACAAAGGTCTATATGGATAGATCCAATGGTTTAGATGTTAAGCACTCCTTTGATTTAAAACTAACCCTTGTCTTCTTCCCATGTTGGCAGTGATTGCAAATGGTATTTGAGGGTTTTGAGATCTTTGGCATGTCTCTCACTACCTATTTACTGCTGATTTTGACAAGATTGTCAAAGTTGATGTGTCTCAACCTTTTGTGTCATAGCCAACTTTCATCTTCTTTTCCCATAAGACACTTTTCACCTCTGATTTCATTGAGAACGTATAGATTATTAGCTGTCCTATACACATCTACAATCAATCACATAATTTTTTGAATGTGTTCTTCTTATCCTTTTGATATGTGCTTTGCTATGATGTAATACGAATTTCTTTTCTTTTGCTAATTTCTCCTTTGGTGGGACTTTTGAGTGCATCAGTATTAACTATTTGGATTTTATTTATTTGATTCCATTTGTGCCTTTTGAATACTCTCTTCATAACCAAGACCAGTTTCTATACATGGTTATCTTTGTTCATTTATGGTAATCTTTAATAAAGGATCTAATTTCTTCTTCAATTTGATCTTTCGGATCTATGATCACTTTTTCAGATTATTCAAGCTTTTTGGCCAACTCTTCTTGAAATAGTTGCTTATACTTTGAATTCTACTTTCTAATTTTCTCAATCTCTTCTATGGCACGATAGAGTTTTTCCTCAAAATTTTCTTCATCATCTTCATTATCATATTTAGTCTTCCCTTCCTCATATGAGTGCCTAACTTCTTTATCATTATTTTCAACGAAATTTCCTTCTGTTTCAAATGCAACAAAAAGCATCTCCTCTATAGCTTTCCCAATCACTTTTATCGAATGAACTATTATCTCTATAAAAATAGAAACCATTCTTGTAATCATAGAATTTCTTCTTCTTATTGTTTTTATTGTTAGGATTCCCAAAGATACTGAGAGGGGGGGTGAATCAATATCTAACCGGTTTATGAATTTACTTGATTTAAAACATGTAAAGCATATCAATACTGTGTACCGGTAAACCAAAAATAATGCAGTAAACAGGAATAACAACAACCACATGAGAAGCACACCATAACACAGTATTTAACGAGGAAACCCGGTGTGGAAAAAACCTCGGTGGGATTTGTGATCCACAATATTCGCTTACTGGCCAATAAAAGAATATTACTTTTACAATAGGGGCCTGCACATGCAAGAAGGCCAAGTGCCTAGAGCTCACTACTCAAATACAAAAGAAGTCACACTGACTTACAAAGATGGATTATATTAATCTAATGTCTTGTACTGCTTCAGATTAGCATTTGCTATACCAGATCCAGTACCAGTTTTAGCTCTGCTACATACATAAACCCTTAACCTATAATTCGCATATTAGGTCTACATAATTTCGCCTACCTTCTTAATACAAAATGTTCTACAATGATCTCATGCATATATGAGTCATATTACAACTCGCCATGTCGGCTTACAATGATTTTACAATTAATTGAAAAAAACATTATCAACAAAATTCCTGTCGGCCAAGGTGCCGGTATCCTTTCTTTCATTATCGGTGTTTTGTGTGCCGGTGTAGAGCTTGTCGCTGCCAGTGCCGATATATTTGTCTTGCCGGTATCATATGATTGCAAGGTTGCCATCAATGACAAAACCTTCAATCACCTACAATTTCTCATTGGAGTGTGCATTTGCCAACAATCTCCCCCTTTGTCATTGATGGCAACACTCATGAGAAAAATCAAAAAGTGACCAAAACTGATATCCAAAAAAAATAGTCTGCCAAAATTGTCTTACCAAAACTGTATGCTCCCCCTGAGCAGATGATGTCCTTTCTTCTGATCATTTTTCTTATCCTACTACTCCCCCTTTGACATCAATGACAAAGGTTGTCATTCGCTGTCAGTGGAGTCCTGCCTGGATTCTTGTAACCGGTGGGTTACAATCTGAAAGATATCTGTCAAAACTAAATTTATGCCATTGCTGAATGTTTTGCAGTCTTTTATAGCCTCTTGTGTTCTCTGCACTATACCGGTGAGTATGTGCATTTGCTCTTCCGGTGTCTTCAGTCCGGGAACCAGAGCCTCAGATATTTCTTTTCTCAAAGAAATAAGATACTCTAGTCTTGGACTAAGTTTGCATTTTAAGTCCTTTGCTTTGTCCTTTACTCCCTGTTTTTCATTTTCCAGTTTCTTGATTTTCTCTTCCTGCTTTGCAATTTTCTTCTCTAATTCCAAAAATGAGTCTGATGTTCCAATCAGATTATCAGCAATATTATTTATCTTCTCTTGTATTTCGCTGATCTCCTTGTCAAGATCCTCTGTTAGGACATTTGTTTTGCAAGTATCCTTGTACAGTTTCTTTAAGTCATAGATTATTTATCCAAGTTCCGGTAAAAGGGTGTCCATTTCTTCCTTATTCTTCTTTACAATATCCTCAAAGAATTTCTCTTTTTCCTTTTTCAATCTCTCCTTAAATGTATCCTCATTCATTTGATCAATAGTTACTAGGTTGTCGGTGATAAACTTAGACAATGTGTCTAGTTGACCTAAAGAATCTTTATTCTCAATACTGCACTTGGGTGCTAACAATTTAAGAATTGGTATGGTATCATCAATAGCCTTATAGGCTTGTGCATTGCATTCGGTGATCTTCCTTATTGAATCTAATAAGACCTCAATTACATTAGTAGGTCTGAATTTTGTCATAGCTGTACCGGATGTTTGTCCAACAATTTTTATAATAGCCAGGCTACCGGTGGTGGTTATTTCCTTGCTTGGTTTGACCTCTGGTAGGTCAGTCTGAGTTTGCATTTCCACAAACAAAATTTTAGGCTTTTCATTTTGGCCCGGTGGCACTGTCTCTGTTTGTACCTGTGCTTCAACCTGTACCTGTTTGGATTTCTCAAACTGTGTCTCAGACGGTCTCTCTGATTTTTCAGTTGCCGGTTTCTCAGATGTAGTCTCGACCTCTGAACTTTTCTTAGTCGGTTCTTCATATGTTTTATCTGTTGTTTCTACCGGTTTCTCAGTGGTATCCTCTAACGGTTGCTCTGCCTGTGAGGGTTTTTCTGTGTTTAACTCAACCTCTGCAGCCGGTGACTCAGTAGTCACATCTTTCTCCTTATCCTCAATGGTCTCTATGTCAACCACGACATTAACTTCCTGTGTATCTATATTTACTATATACAAAATTTCTGACTCAGGGTTTGTGTCTTCTACCGGAGCCTCCATACTCTCAGTGGCCAGTTGATTTTCAGTGATATCTACAGGTGGAGTATCTGCAGGAGGTGGGGGCATATTGTCAGATATTTTTTAACTTGGTGGTCCACCAACCTTACCTTTACACTTATCTCTGTCCTTTTGATATACTTTGAAAGTTTTGGGTCTGAATAATTCTTCCTCTTTTTCTTTCTCCACAAAGAAAATATCCCATCCATCAGCAGTTTCCTCAGAAACTTCCTTTACTTTGCCTGCCATAAGTGCTACATGTCGTTGAGCAGTAGAAAATACTGTTCGGTTAGCCTCACTGATTAATTTGTCTATTTCATCAGGGGAGTTAACTGGATGCACTGCCAATAATTTTTCAATCTTAATCTTTTATCTAGTTCAACAATAGATAATCTTCTAGCTTCTAATCTTCTATACAAGTCATTTGGAATTTCATCAACAACTTCCATTAAGAATTTCTTGTATATGTCTAAGTGTAAGATTACACTGTTTTCTATACTTTCCTTATCATCAGCTGATAGTGTTTTGTACAGTTTATTGATATTCTTCAGATTACCATCCTCAGTTATTTCGCTAAGAAGTTTGTCAATAGGAGCAATAGTTTGTTTTATCTTCTTCTTAGGAGTCATCTTCTTTGTCGGAGGCCTTACTGCCTGTTGCTTTTGTCTTGTCCTTTTTGGTGTAGGAGAAGGTGTCGGTGAAGGTTTTCTTTTCCTTTCAACTCTCTTGAATACAGCAAGTATGTCACTTTCTGAAGAAGTTCCAACCGGTGAAAGGTGAGTTTCCGGTTGAAGTGCTTCCAACTCACTTTTAGTTATACCAGTTTGTTTTAGCACATCTTCCTTAATTGCTTTTGCCTGTCGGGATCCCTTTCTAACTTTTGCTTCTACTTTCTTAACTATTTTTCTTGATTGTATTGTGCTCTCAATTGTTTCTGCACTACCAAATACTTTCTCTTCCGATTCCTTAAGAGTTTCAAGGAGGGCCTTTGCATAAGTTTCTATGATGTTATCATCTGTCTCATAGCCCATTTCAGTTACCCAGATGGTTCTAGGGATAACTGCCTCCATCCAAATTTCATCTTTCTTTATCACAAAACAGATTTCCTTTTGATACTTATCCACAATAGCTTGTGATAGCCTTACTCTGGTTTTCATTCGAGCCTTTAGTGCTTGAAAATGCTCATTTATGTTTTTCTCCCTGTTCTCTCCCATATTGTTCAGTAGTTCTGATAGTTGTTTTCCTACCGGTATATCAAATCCAAAATCTCTAGCACCAATATCGGGTACTTGTTTGGTTATGTATAGCATCAGACAAACAAGTAAGTTTCCAAATCTGAATGTTCCTTTCTTGTCTCTTTTGATCTTTCCTAGATTGTCTATTAGCTCATCTTTAAGCCATTCACATATGTCTATCCTTGCATTATAATTTACCATATCATAGGCACTCTTAATACATAGGCTAGAAACTGAGTTTAACCTATTTGCATGTGTAGCCTTATAACCTAAGATCATACTGATAAATCTGATATTTATATCATTTACATCGTTTACCCTTAGAGATCTCTTATCAAATGTTGCACCGGTTAGGTTTATAACTAAGTCATTTGAGACCACCTTAGTTTTGTCAGGTTTGTTGCCGGTGGAGGGTAACCCTATTACTACTCTTACTACTTCTTTTGTGATTTTATGAATAGAGTCTAACCAGAAAAATTCACCATGTACTCTGCTTAACACAATTCTTATGATATCCTTGGGGAAATCCGAGATACTAAGAATTTCAGTGAAACTTAGGGTTTCTACTATCTTATGTTCAGGTTTGACATTTTCGGATTCATCACAGATTACAGTCTTATACATATTTTTAATTTCATCATCACCTAGTTCATCAATATGACAATGTATGTACATTATAGGGTCTTCAGCATATACTACTCCTTTAGGGATTTGAGAGAATGCACCTATGCTATCATCTTTCTTAGCAATTTCGGGAACTAGCTGGAAAACGGGTCTAGGTCGCTTAACAGCTTCAACAACAGTAGGGTTTGCAATAAATTCAGGAGTGGATGAAGATGCCATAGCTATAAATACCTCAATCTGCCTTAAGGATGAATGATTTGATAGATTGCTTCACTTCTTCGCTTGGAATACCTTCACTCGAGAAATTTCGCGCTCTCGAAGATTTGAATGCTCGGTGAATGAAAAATGGAGCCAAAACACTTGCTTTATAATGTTATTTTCGCCAACTACCACATTTAATGCTTGCCGGTTAAGTTAAAATTTAACTCATCTGCCGGTATAAAGTAATTTCAACTTTTCACCATCAACCGAAGGAATAATAGCATGTTTTTCATTTGTTGCTAAACCCCCGAAAGAATTTTATTCAGTTAGATGAAGAATCTCCTGACGGTGGAGTGTTACTTTGTTTTGCCGGTGGAGGAGTATTCCCACTAACATTCTGATCTGACTTTCTGATCCATTGTTTTGAGAATTCTTGCTTTACCTCATCAACCTTTTCTTTACCTTTCAAACTAGGCCCTTTGTTATTTGTTGGTGATGACTTGCTTCTACAAAATTTAGCAATATGTCCAATTTTGTTACAAGCATAACAAGTCACATTGTTTTTCTGAATAGCTTTCCCATACCCTATGCCAGTTTGTGTTCTGCATTGATTAGATAAGTGTCCAAATCTCCCACAAACATAACATCTTACATTAATTCTGCAATTCTCTGAATTATGACCAACTTTGTTGCATTTAGAACATTGACCGGTGGGTGTATTAGTGCTCTGATAATTTCTAGTTCTACACTGATTTGCTCTATGACCATACTTGTTACAGTTAAAGCATTTGCCATTAAATTTATTAGCATTTGGTTGCCTTACTGGTTTGCTATGATCATGTGTGTTTGCAGGACCGGAGCTTTCACCAACTTCAGAGCCAAGGCCATTTGTGTCACCATTAGGTTTCTGATTCTTCAACATGTCACCAAATTCTTCTAAGCTTTTCTGGAATTTCTCCTTGTGTTGATTTGCAGTAGCCAGTTCTCTTTCCAAGATTCCTTTCTGTCTCATGAGTTCATTTGAGTCATTTTGTGTATGCATCAGATCTGTCTTCAACATATCATTTTCATGACTAAGTCTTGTGTTTTCATTTGCAGCATCATTCAGTCTTCTAGTCAAGTCTTCTTCATTTTTCTTCCTATCTTCAATTTCTTTGCAAAATCTCATAGTCATGTCCTGCATCTCATTCTTTGTTGTACTGCTTTCTTGTCTTAGTTTGTTTACCAGATCATTAAGAGTTTCCTTTTCATCATTTTCATTCTGCATCTTTTCACAAAGTTCTCTTCTCTTATTTCTTGCAATGGTAAGATTTTCTTGAAGTGCTTGAATAATATCCTGAGCAGCCTTTAGATCATCTTCAAGTTTGATATTTTTCAACTTTTTTGCATCATAGTCTGAAAGAGTTGTTTCCAATTGTTTCTTCAAGCTTTCCATCTCTACCGATGACAAGATCTTCCTCAAGCTGTTAGGCTTCTGAAAATAGAGGACCAGGCTCTTATACCAATTGTTAGGATTTCCAAAGATACTGAGAGGGGGGAGTGAATCAGTATCTAACCGGTTTATGAATTTACTTAATTTAAAACATGTAAAGCATATCAATATTGTGTACCGGTAAACCAAAAATAATGCAGTAAACAAGAATAACAACAACCACATGAGAAGCACACCATAACACAGTATTTAACGAGGAAACCCAGTGTGGGAAAAACCTCGGTGGGATTTGTGACCCACAATATTCGCTTACTAGCCAATAAGAGAATATTACTTTTACAATAGGGGCCTGCACATGCAGGAAGGCCAAGTGCCTAGAGCTCACTACTCAAATACAAAAAAAGTCACACTGACTTACAAAGATGGATTATATTAATCCAATATCTTGTACTGCTTCAGATTAGCATCTGCTATGCCAGATCCAGTACCAGTTTTAGCTCTGCTACATACATAAACCCTTAACCTATAATTCGCATATTAGGTCTGCATAATTTCGCCTATCTTCTTCATACAAAATGTTCTACAATGATCTCATACATATATGAGTCATATTACAACTCGCCATGTCGGCTTACAATGATTTTACAATTAATTACAAAATACATTATCAACAAAATTCTTGTCGGCCAGGGTGCCGATATCCTTCCTTTCACTGTCGGTGTTCTGTGTGCCGGTGTAGAGTTTGTCGTTGTCAATGTCGGTATATTTGTCTTGTCGGTATCATATGATTGCAAGGTTGCCATCAATGACAAAACCTTCAATCACCTACACTTTCTCATTGGAGTGTGCATTTGCCAACATTTATCATGCGTTTGACTATTTTTATTTGCTTCTTTGTATAATGCTTTTCATCTTTGTCACTATCACTTCCTTCTAAAAATGGTCATTTCATAATAAAATGTCCTTTTCCACAATTGAAACATTCAAATGGCAATTTTCTCTTATTCTTTCAACTTTTTAACTCTTGTACAGAATGAGCTTCCTCCTTGTCTATTTCTTCCTCGGAACTATATCTTGACATACATTCTTTACTTTTTAACCTTTTATGGCTTTGAAGGTTGCTTCCTTTATAGATGTATTGTACCTTATGGTCCTCATCTCATATGCAGTGAGGGTTCCATGTAGCTCATCCATAATTAATTTATCTATGTCCTTCATCTCTTTTATAGCAAAAACTTTAGCATCGAATCTTAAGGGAGGAGATCTTAAAACCTTTTGCACTACCATGATTACTCTATTTTTACATGAAGACCTTTTATGGTATGACCATCTCATGTACTCGAAGTCAATAGCAAGCAACATTTTCTTCATCCGTCATCTTTAGACTCCCAAGGAATTTGTGGCTTTGAAGGCTACTTTCGTTTTAGATGTACTCTTCCTTTGAAGTCTACTAGATTGTTGGAAATGAAGATGGTACTTGTATTACAACAAAAATATAGGTATTGGATGATCATATTCTACTTTGATATCGTTCAATGTTTGTCTCATTCAAAGAACTTGTGTACAACATCATGTTGGTGAAGCTTGTTTCTTACTAAACCATGAAACAAGACTATTGCCCAAAAGAATGCACTGCCAATTTCTCTTTCTACCATCAACACTACCAACCCAATCTATCGTCAACACTACCAACTCAATCTGCAACTTTACATGTTGCTAAAGTGAAGCCTTCACCTCTTTGGTACCACCAAATTCCAAAGTGCCTTTTAAATATTTGAATATCCTTTTTCCTATCCACATGTGTTTCTTGAGTAGTTTGAAACCTTGCTATCATCCCAACTACTTGCATAATGTCACTACTTGAACCTATCTTATAAAGAAAACTTCCAATCATTGATTTGTAGAGAGTTTGGTTTGCATCTTGTGACCAGTGGTGTAATCACATGATTCCAATCCTCCATCTTAAACCTTTTCAACATTTAATTAGTATACTTAGTCTGTGAAAGGAAAATTTTGTAGTCCTAGAAAAAAACACAATTCAGCTAGCATGGAAATTTAAAATTCTTCTTGCATTTTCGTAGCAAAGTGTTGAGACAATCTACTATTACTCTCTTTAAAGATGATATAGCCCACATTGGAGAGCACACAGTTATACTGGGAGGAGGGGGGGGGGATTGAATCAGTATAACAACAATTTTTACCTATTTACACTTTATTAGTCACAATAGCATTATTCACTAACTTTCAACACTCATGCACATAAGAACACGATAACACAATGTTATACGTGGAAAAACCACAGCAAATCAAAGCTTTTATACAATTCTTCTTTTACAATGTTTGTAGGCACCAATCCACAAGAAGCACCAACCCACTGGTAGCACCAACTCCCAAATCTGATTTAGTGAGCACCAACCCACAAGGATGAAGCGCCAACTCCACCTAAATGAGGCACCAACCTCGACTCCACCTAAATGAGGCACCAACCTCGACAAGTAAATCTGCTATAAAATCTGATGATTACAATCTCCTCATAAAGCTTCGTATAATTCTGCTTATAATTCCTCTTTAATTCTGCTCATATATTTCCCTTTTTGATTCTGCTCATAGATCTTCTTTTATGTCTGAACACACTTTCTCTATTTCTCACATATATTCTTCTTTACACTAAATAAATGCTGATGTATCAATAATATTATTCTTTTATTCCACATATCACACTCATATATCTCCCACGTATTTCCTCTTCACCTTATTATTCACACACTTATAATTTGATTATAAACAGTGACAAAATGTCCATTGTCTCAACAGAAACCTATAACAATATTCTTCTTTACACTAAATAAATGCTGGTGTATCAATAATATTATTCTTTTATTCCACATATCACACTCATATATCTCCCACGTATTTCCTCTTCACCTTATCATTCACACACTTATAATCTGATTATAAACTGTGACAAAATGTCCACTGTCTCAACAGAAACTTATAACAAACAATCATATTTGTTCCTTCAAATCTCAAGGAATATCTATGTGTCTCTCTTCCACAAAGTCTGGTGTATACGTATCTTATTGATTGACTTTTAAATCATGCACCACACTTTTTCTTCACACATAGCTTATTTAAATCTGATGTGATGTAAATAAATGTACTTGACTTCTTTGCATACACATTTCGCCTCCCCCACACACTTTCAAAATCGATTTCTAGTCCATTTATATATTTTTACACACACCCTTTGCACATAGGTTCTTAGAAGGCTTAAAATTTAAGAATGTGGATCTGAAAGACAAAGGTTTTCTGATCAATGTGGATTATTGGTAGGGTTTAGATGCAAAGGTTTAGGGTATTCTTGAAATCCATTTATATATTTTTACACACACCCTTATTTATTAAGCTCAAGGATTTCTATATGAATGATTTGCAAAGAAAGCTCTAATTTGGGATTTTTTGGATTTTCGACAGGGTAGAGAGAACTATGCTAAAGCTAATCTAATCCTAAGAACAAGAGACGGGATCACTCATGCAAAATCAAACCACGCTTCGCTTCGCCAACAAAGCACAACTACGCGAAGGCAGTGCAATCTTCAAAGGGTGTGTAGAGGTTTTTCAGATCACCAATGTGGACCATCGAATCGAACAATCTTCACTAATCATCAAAGTTAAGCGTACACACATAACAAAAAGGCTCAGGCTAACTTTGCACAGTATGCAACAATCAGCTACACACCAAAAGTATGAGCTCGGATTCTGCAACAAGTAATCCTATCAAATCCAGTTCTCCTAACAACATGTAAGCAAATCTAATCTAGCTGAAGAGAGCAAGACCATGCAAATTGCTAAAATAGAACAAGAATACACCATCAAAATCGAAAAATGTATTAAGTTGGCTACTTCAACAATCCCGATGCAACAATCTCAGATAATAATCTCTCCTCCCTTACAAATGAGGGGGGTCACCCCTTTTATATAGGCCTCAAGCCATGCAAACCCTAATTAGGGTTTCACCCTAGATTCCCCACTCAATATGCAAAAAAGTGGGAATCAGCAATAAATACCCCATAAAGCCCATATACAATTATTTCATGAGCCCAAAATGGCGCCCACTAGTGCATTAAATGCACCCCACTACATCGAACATGCCCAAAACACCCCCATGCAAGAAATAAATGCCCATCATTCTTCATGCGACAGCGACATGCACGGAGAATCTGTCATAGAATCATAAATAAGGCGACTGCATGCAAGAAGATTCCACATGCATTCAACATGCATTAACTGGACCACCACTAAGTCAAAAATATCCCAACAGTAAATACGCCACCACTATTCAACTAAAAGATTTTCGTCCAAGAATGGATGACCATTATCCCGTTCATTTATGGCATATGCAATGAATTTGTTGGCGACCGCTTCCAG
Organism: Cryptomeria japonica; assembly: GCF_030272615.1. Classification (NCBI taxonomy): domain Eukaryota; kingdom Viridiplantae; phylum Streptophyta; class Pinopsida; order Cupressales; family Cupressaceae; genus Cryptomeria; species Cryptomeria japonica. Next base: position 600,513,626 of record NC_081412.1, on the reverse strand, counting down.
CTCTCTAATGGAGACACTTGGCACGATTTCAATATCGAATTTCATCAAGGCAATTTCTTCCTCGCTCCTGGCAAAGAAGCCTTCCCATTCCATCATGATTTCCTGTGTCTTCTTCATCATACTGGAAAATGAAGGGGAATGAACCTACGAAGAAGAACTCATGCAACTGAGATTTCAGGGAGTTCACTATTATTCCTCCGTCATTGAGTTTCCTTACGAACAGTGCCTCAATTGCACTGATGATTTCCTCCTGCACCCCTCTGATTGAGTCTTTCAAAGTTAAGGACACCATGCTGAATTTATCGAAGGTGTTCTTTCCTGAGCAAACGGCATAGAACCATCGGGGAAAGTCATAAGCTTCGTTCTCCTTAATTACTTTCCCATCAATTAGAATTTGCCTTGGAATCTTTGTCAGAGCCCTGAGCCGCATAATGGTTAAGTCCCGGTATATGTGCACATCATCCCACAATCCTTTTGTTGTCTCCAATCTGCTCAGGAGGGCCACCCTTAGGAAATTGAAAGATTCTTTAAGATTCGCTTGATTTTCATTCTAACTTGTCATCTTCTGCTTCTGAAGGAATTTTCACGCCCTTTTCAACATCCCCTATTTTTTAGGGATCCTCCTAAAATTTAGGAACCAGATTCATTGGGTAGAGAAATTCCTCATGATTCCGAATCTATAAAATTTTCCACATTTTGATAAGATTCAGTGTCTAAAAATAGAAAATTCAAAGAATTTCGTGAGGGGACTTTTACTTTTGATTCCTCCTTTACCCTTTGACTTTCATGCCTGTTGTGACCATTTCACACATCGCCCCATTAAAATGGGGACCCCCTCTTTTTGCTCGTTTTGCCTGTTCTTCTCTTTGCTTTTTAGGGTTTTGGGTTAGTGAGTCAATCGTCTAGACTGGGGTTAAGCCTTAGGGTTTCAGTTTTGATGTTTTCAAGCCGGTGTCTAGTCCAATTTTGAAGAATTGTTGAGCTTCCTCCCGTAAGATGCAATTTTGAAATAGGGTAAATCTGTCAGGGGTCAAGTAAGTCTGTCTAGGTTTAGTCGGAATTTTGAATGCAAGTCCAAATTTTGCCTAAGTGTTAATGATGGAATTGTGAATTTTTGTCCAGGTGATTTTTGGCTAATTTTTGAGAATTTTGATAATTGATCCCAGGCATTGGAAATGGCCTAATTTTGCCTTGTGAAATGACTGAAGTCTTAAAATCTTGATATTTTGGCCTATGGAAGTGAAATCGCTCCTGTCCCTCAGCCAGGGACCAGGGCAAAAATCATAATTTTATGCATCTTGGTTATTAATTTGTTTCATTTGTCTTGTGCAGGGTCGCCAGGAGATACAGTTGAACATGAATTGAAAGTTTTGAAGATTTTGAGATCCAAAAATGGCAAATTTTTTGAAGTTTAAGGCCAAATCGCTCCTGTCCCTCAGTCAGGGACCAGGGCGAAATGACTTACTTAGACCATTTTGACCTCATTTTGATCAAATTGAAGCGTCAAGGACGTAATGGAAGGTGAAATCAACATGATAGAGCGCCAGGATTGAGTCGTTTGCAATAAAAGTTGAACTTTTGCCCTCAAGGACAAAAATCGCTCCTGTCCCTCACTGAAGGACCGGAGCTTGAAATCCAAGATTGCTTTATCCTTGCATGATTTTAATGATTTCGCAATTTGAGAGGAACAAGGGAGGTACATTTTACTCGTTGAATATAATTTGATTGTACCTCGAAGGAGAAAATTGGCCCTAGAAGCAAAATCGCTCCTATCCCTCTGCCAGGGACCAGGGCGAATTTTAATGATAGCTCCCATCCCTCTCTCAGGGACCAGAGCGATTCTTCCACAAGACAAGTTTTTGGCGAAGTGAAATGAGTTTTTAAGTTTGAGGCAAGTAAAAGGAGGCGTAACGAATCTATTGAATATAATTTTGAAGAGTGCAAGACGCCAGTGAAGCCTATTTTGTCCTAGGCGCTCCTGTCCCTCTCCAAGGGACCAGAGCGATTTCTTCCTAAGACAAATTTCTCACCAAGTTGAAGCAAATTCCATGTCAAAGATGAGTGAAGGGGAGCATAGCGGATCCATTGAAGATAGTTTTAAACGTTGGCAAAGAATGATTGAGCTTATAAGTGCAAGTTCACTCCTGTCCTTCAGTCAAGGACCAGGGCGAAATCTTGGTTATTTAGCCTTCCCCTCCGAATTTTGATGAATCCAGGCCAAGGTACAAGGGGGCAATGATGTTTGGAACGACTCAAAGAGAAACAAAGTTACTAAGACCGCGAGAACTTGATGGAATTGACCAAGGCGCTCCTGTCCCTCTCCAAGGGACCAGAGCGAAATGTCTAAGTATGCTTAATTTTGAGGTGTCACTTCCATTTCAAATGTTCAAAAAGGAGTAAGGAACACCATTTTATACTTTGAAGGCAATTGCAAGTTGATACGAACAAGGATTAGCCCAATGAACAAAAGTTCGCTCCTGTCCTTCAATCAAGGACCAGGGCGATATTCATAAAATCAATCCTTTTCTTCCTAGACCATGCCAAGGCAAAGTTACACAAGATCGAATATGTCCTTGGAAGGATGATGGACAAGGAACCAAACGTCAAAAAGTGATTAACTTGAGCAAAGATGCAAAATCGCTCCTGTCCTTCAGTCAAGGACCAGGGCGATATTCATTAAACTAGTCATTTCCTTCAAAAGCTTCGTCAAGGCAAGGCCACACAAGGTTGAAAAATGTCATTAGAAAGGTGATGAATGAGGAGTTAATGTTAAAAGTTGACAATTTTAAGCTAAAATACAAAGTTCGCTCTTGTCCCTCAGTCAGGGACCAGAGCGAAAATGGTCTAGGAGGCATTCGTTTCAAAACATTGAATCAATCAAGCTCAAGGTTCCTATTTAAAATGCCAGTTTCAACGTAGGGGATGAAGTTTCAAACGTGAAAAATGAAAGATGGAGGACCTAAATGCATAATCGCTCCTGTCCCTCTCCCAGGGACCAGAGCGATGAAGTTAATGTTCATTTTTTTCTTCCCATGTCTAGGCGCCAACATCACTTTCAAATTGCATTAAATGCTAAATTTCGATAAACCTTGATATTTTTAATTAAAATTGGCATTTAATGGGTGCGCACAAGGCATTTCATAATTAATTTTGCCTTTTAAAAATCGAAACTATTAATTACAAAGGTATTTTAATTAATTAATTAAATAAAGAGGTGAGCGCTTGGGTTTTATTTTTATATTTATACAAAAGTCGGCCTCCTTTTATTTAATTTTTTTTGTTATTTTTCGCCTTATTTTCAAGTCGGCCTAGAGGTAATTAAAGAGGTAAGCGCCTATAAAGGGGGGTATGATATCTCATTTCAAATCATCATTTAATCATCTTTTCATATGCGATTTGGAGAGGCGAATGAGGAGCAAATTTCATCAAGAATACAAGGTGCGAAATCTCATCAAGGAGAGTGCGAATTTGGTTTGAAGAGGAGCGAATACTCTATCAAGACGTTGAAGACCCCAAAGTTGGTGTAGTTGACAAGAAAGGCGCCTTTGCTAGAGGAGGATCACGTTGAATACTTCAATCTTCGTTCTTGCCTAGGCGAATTTCATAATTTTGCATCTTTTTAGAGTTAGCTCTCAAGTGAGGTATGGCGAAGTCTCCTTTTGTCTAAATTTTGAATTTTGATCGTCATAGTCTTAATCTAAATTTGAATTTTGAAATTTTGAATTTCCTGTAGCTCAATAGTATTTAGGAAATGATAACTCAAAGACTTATCATGAAGTTTCCTAAATTCTATCTTTAATCTAATCTATGTTTTTACATTGCAAAATCTATTTCTCATTATGAAATGTTGTGTAGGTGTTACGATGGCGACCCCGAAGGCGAGAGCATCCACCAGTCGTCCAGCTCTCATGAAGGAAGATCAAAAGAACGAAGAATTGGAGACCAAGATCGTGTCTAAGTGGAGCAACATTGGAGATACCAACTTGGGAAACTTCAGTACGAAGAAGTTTCGAGAGGTCCCTTACATTGGCAAGCCATCACCTGTCGCCAGGAGGATAATTGAAAGTGGCATCATTAAGGCGGCCGGCTTCCCTCCAGCAGTCCAATGCCATGAGTTGATGATCGAGTGTGCTCGCCATTATGATCCACAGTCCAGATCGATCGTGTCCAAGGAGGGAAACACTTTGGCTTACCTTTCAGAGGAGGCTATAAGTGAGGCTTTCCATCTTCCGGAGCACAGAGATATGATCTACAAAAGCATAGAAGGAGCCAGGTCCATGTACGAAGATGATCCAAATGCTTGCCTAAGCATCATCAACAAGAATTGGCTACTTAAGAGTCGTCCTCGCCTGAGCAAGATTCCGAATACACCACATAGGATCGACTTCCAGGAGGAGTACAGAGATTTGATAACACTACTCAACCGAGTCACAGGAGCTCCTCAAGCCTTCTATTTCGAGAAATGGATGTTCTACTTCATCCAAGTGATAGTTCAGGGAAAAGGAACAATTCATTGGGCTAGAATGATTAGCCATTGCTTGGACGTACAGTTAAGGAGATTGAAGGCTACCAAGTCTTTCCACATGAGTTCATACGTCATATATGCCTTAATCAGGAGCTTTGAGTATGCAGCACTACCTCACAGAGGAGTGATTGGAAGAGGACCCGGCGAGGTCAGAGTTTGTGATTCCTATGTTCACTTGCATCATCCGCCAGGAAGTAACTACAAGTTAGTCAATGATACCTTCACAATGAACATCACCAGGACATTGCAAGGCGAGATTCACAATCGGCTATCTCAGGATGCACAAGAGCTTGTAAAGAGGTACGGTGCATGGTTTACCCAATTCCAAAAGTTTACATATATTAGAGTTCATGGATGTCCTTCACCTCCCTACATGTTGCCAAGATATCCGACAGACAGAATAGTGTTACTTGAGGTAACAAGACAGTTGGCAGCTTATGTGAAAGCATTCAGACACAGACATGGAAATGGAGTTCCTGTGCCTATCATATTAGGGAATTCAGTTGAGGTATGTCCTAATGCTCTAGCCATGGATGATGCAGAGAAAGAGTTAGCTTTATATTCATTTTCATTCTTTGCCTTGAGAGAGAGCTTTGATCCATATGGGTATATAGAGGAGACAGTTGGAAGAAAATACAGGGATGAGTTTCAGATAAAAGACTTTGTGATGAATCTCTTAGATGACCTTGAAGTGAAAAGAAAGATGCATTCTAGATTGCCTTTAGACTTCATCAGGAAATGCAAGATTTACAGAGTGGCCGACCAAGCTCAGGACAGTGGTAGACATCTCCGATCATCTTATGATCGAGAAAGCAAATCAGTGAGGCTAGATTGGAATGAACCTGAGGTTGTGGATCTAGATGCTTTGATGGCTCCAGTCTTGTCTTGTACTCGCAGATGGGTTGATGTGCAGCATCAGAAGTTGAGAGAGCAAGGCATATCTATGACTTTCACTTTGGAAGAAAGACCAGTTGAAGGAGGAGCAAGTGTAAGTGAGGGTAATCCTAATCCCAGAAATGCAAGCGAAGGCAACCTTCGAAGCGTAAGTGAGGGCAATCCCCATCCAAGAGGCTCGAAGAGGAAAGAGAGACCTGAGAAAAGAGAATCTTCCAAGAAGAAGCAAGAGGCCAACCGAGATCGTTCATCCGGCACATCTTCTCGACCTGAGAAGAGGACACTTGAGATAGAGGAGTCTATGGAATCAATGGTACAGAACGATAAAGAAGGACAGGCACCTCGAAGGTCACCAAGTGGGTCTCTCCAAGCTAATGAGCTACATGAAGATAAGGAAGATAATGAAGTAACATCTCCTCTCAGAGAAGAAGAAACATTGCCTAAGGAGATACAGGTTAAAGAAACAAGATCGGCCATCCCAGATTGGTTAAAGGAAAGACTAACAAGGGTGATTGTGATCGAAGACGAGGACAATGTGATTGATTTAGAGAGCCTTGTTGGAAATTCTCAGGAAGTCCCAGAGAAGAGGAAGGCTACTAAGATGTCCAAGATGATCAGAGATGAGACAAGATCCAAGAAATTGCAGATAGCTACACCGGCAGTGGACAAGTATGAAGGTGAGATCCTCGCAGAAGAATATGATGTAGAGACATTTGAGCTTGGTCCACTCACAGTCGAGCAGACACTAGATGAGGCCACCGATTCATTTGAAGCATTGAAAGACAAGCTTAGGGAAGAAATGGAGAAAAATAGAAAGCTTGAGAGAGAGGTGAGTGCATGGCGAAGCTACTTCAGCCATCTCAATCAGCCTTTGGGACGTCAGGATCCAGCAGTATCTCCTATGCAGGCACTTCCCCTCCAATCAATTGGTGAGGCAGAGAGAGTCAGGATTTTGGTCCAGCTTATGAGCTCTTGGATTGACAAATCTCATACAGTTGCTATGGAATTTGCAACGAGGATGATGCAGACCATTCACCGAGCTATCCAGGTTCTTGAGATCATCCACAACTTGATGATAACGGTAGCTGCCTTTGCTCATACTAAAGATGTTATCATTCCTGTGTTGCAAGTAATCAGACAAACATCAAGGAAGGTCCTAGTGCAAGAAAAGATAATGGATGGAGCACCTCATAGTTTACTTCAGTGGTCGACTTTACTCCAGATGAAGGAAGTTCTCTTCGAGGACATCAGTACTAGATGCAGTCATGTTGAGGAGGTTATCCACTCGATCCAGGACAGAGTGTTTGAGGTACTACGTACTATTCTTGGGAGGAGGATCGAAATTGAGACAGATGTGGATTTGCAGGAATTGGAAGAAAGGGTCAAGGTCATCTTTTGCAAAGATGCGAATGTCATCACAGATGAGCAACGGGACCAGATGTTTGCTACCATGCTCCTGATTGAGAAGACCAAGGAACTTGAACCTGAATGGGACGCTGCTCTTCTCAAGGCATTTGATCAGGTCATCCACTTAGAAGAACGAATGAGGAATCTTCCCGAGATTCCAATTGCTGAGATCGAAGGAATCGTCTCCAGATTCATTGCATATGCTAAAAAGGAGCATTGGAAAGGGAATAAGATTCTAGATGAGAGGTTGTTATAGATGATGTGGCACCTTAATTGTCATTGGTCTATGTCTCCTAGATTTTCGTGCCAAATTTAATATTTGGCTATGCATTTAATATTGTTCAGTAAAAAGGGGGCTATTTGTAATAAACCCTAATTAGGGTTTAGGTGTCATAATCTTGGCCATTGATCTTCTTTTTGATCTGGACCGTTCATTGTAATTGAGGATGCTATATATACCCTCATTTCTTTTCATTTTAAAACTAGAAAACTAGAGATTAAGGAGAAATTAAAGAATTAGAGAGATATTAGAGATTAGCAATTTGATTTGTAGCAAGATTGAGCTTTGAGGAAGGAATTTCAAACAATTGTTGTTCATGATGGCTTTGAGATCAATAAAATATTGAAGTTATGGTGTTTTATTGCAATTCTTATGGTTATCTTCATGGTTGTTCACTTTCTTGAATCATTCTCAATCAAAGTAGTATTTTAGTTTGAAGGATAAAGTGTTGGACTTGATCGTCGGTGAGATTCACTTTCCAAACCACTAGCTTCTTGCTGATTGTGGGAATGCCTTGCGTGGTCAACTGGATAAACTTGAATCACTTAAACCTTCAATCATTGTTGTATCTTGGATATGTGCCTTTGTGGTAGTGTCTACGATCCTTGATGAATTGAAAAATCATTTGTTACCTTAGAAGATCGCATCAATTTCAATTGAGTTGTTATTTTATGGCAATATTGAAGTTGGTAGAATCTTGCCAAGTCTCGTCCACATTGAGTCATTCTTAGGGTTAGATTAGACTAGATCTCTTGCAAGCCCTACTCTTTTGATTTTTTTTGAGAATTCGTTTAGTTTAGGAAATTCTACTTCGGAAACGTAAGGCCCCTTGATGACACAGCAATTACAACGACCACTGGTGCTTATCCACACGTAGAGACCCTACTTAAAAGAACATTGGAGTCACCCTAACTGATCCTTTTTGCGATATCTTCAACAGTTAGAGACTTTATTCAAGAGAGGATAAGGTACCCTTGGGTATTTTATTCTGTGTATGATTGTGTACAAAATACACGTCAACAATGCCTTAGACAAATTTTCAATTTTCAGGATTAAGCATGGAATTCACAATGTCTTGGAATTCAATCATTCTCCACACCTTAATCATTTAGGAGCACATCTCTATGCATGGGCATGGATTCCACTTGGGAAGGACAATTCACGCTTTATCTCATTTTCCATGACTACCTAGGCTTGGCGCCTGGCGCCTTCATCATTTCTTAGGCGCAATTTCACTTAAGGCAAGGAATTCACAAATTTTTTAATTCTCCAAGCACCCCTCAATTTGGCACTTTCCATTAGACTACGGCGCTATTTCCATGTGCAGAGGAATTCACACTTTATTTGGAATCTTTCATCACTTCCTTTTTTTGGTGCCTTCACCATGCCTTGGGCGGAATTTCACTGAAGGTGAGGAATTCACAATTTTGGAGTTCTTCCTTGACTCCCTGGGTTTGGCACCATGACTCCCTCCTGGGCGCTAATTCTTCATAAGGGAGGAATTCACACTTTTTTTCTTCTTTCCATGACCATTCCATTTTGGCGCCCTCCCAAATCCTAGGGCGGAATTCTTGCTTGTGGAGGAATTTCATTGAATGTTGAATCCTCCATGATACCTCTATTTTGGTGCCCTCCTGAGTGTTTGGGCAAAATTTTGCCTTGGGGAAGGAATTCACAATTTCTTCTTCTTTCCATGACCATTCCATTTTGGCACCCTCCCAATTCCTAGGGCAGAATTCTTGCTTGTGGAGGAATTTCATTGAATGTTGAATCCTCCATGATACTTCTATTTTGGCGCCCTCTGGAGTGTTTGGGCGGAATTTTGCCTTAAAGGAGGAATTCACAATTTCTTCTTCTTTCCATGACCATGGATGGATTTTGAGCCTCTTCCGGATCGGGCCACCATATAAGAACTTGGGGTGATTTCCCAAACAGAGAAATTTCTCGAGCTTTCCATTTCAAGAATGGGCTTCCAGCACTTAACCATTTTCTGACTCTCCCTGTCTGCTTTCTGACTTTCCGAAATTAGAAGTAGTTGCGAATGCCTAATCTTTGTCACCTTGCCCAAATGGTCCTATCATAACAATCTTTCCAAAAATAGAAACCTTTAAAATGTTAGCGCTAGATCCCTAGACAGGACATAGGAATGACTTACTATAAATAGAAACTTACTAAAAATAGTAAGTTTGGTTTTTGGCAAAATGACGACATCCTGGGACTTAGTAAAACCCCAAAAAATAGAAAGTTGCTCCATTTTCACTCAAATTTTACTGGGAGATTCTTTGAAAGGGTCCTGATTCCAGTTGTATGTTCAATTTCTTCAAAACCCTAACAGAAACCCCTAAAATCTAGGATTGAAGGTAGAAACCCTAAAATTGACAAAACAGGCCCTAGACTTCACCAAATTTGCTCAAACAAAAAGCAGACTTAATAAAAATGAGCCCCAAACATTCGCAAAATCGAGAGACTAACAAGGCTGCCACCAAAACGCACAAAAAGCCAAGACCAAACGACCAAATGGGTCTAAAAGGTAGGGGGCCCCTATATGGGATGGGGTGATGTGTGATTAGGTCACAACACCTCCAAGTGCTCGAATACCATTTCTTATCATGTACACATTAGAGTGTCTCTTCACCGAACACTATGTCTTCTGATGAATTACTCATTGGTTTTCTATATCCGAAGAAGACAATATAGATTTCTTGTCATCTTCAATGATAATCATATTTCAGCTTGATGAGGGTCTACTTATCCTCACACCATAGTTATTTGTTCAAAGGAATGGTGATTATAAGTATCTAACAAGACCGTGTTTATTGCATTGTCTTCTTACCTATTTGACATCATTGACAATATTTCCAACACACGTATATTACAACAATCAACTAATGACAATATTTCCAACACACGTATATTACAACAATCAACTAATGACCATCTTCAGTTTCAAAATATAGATTGTTGTCTACAACACCTTTTTTAAGACCTTGTCCTTATAAGTACCTAACCTAGGTGTTGATGTGTTTTTTATGCACATGTGAACACAGAATAAAATACCAAGGTATCTTATCCTCTCTTTAACAAAGTCTCTCATATGCTATGCTTCGCGATCAAATGAGAAAACTCCAAGGTTACGAAATGTCAAGTCTTGGCATGTGGATAAGTTCAGTGGTTTGATGTGATAATGCTGGAATCACAAGGGGACTTACGTTGTACATGAATGCTCAATCTTATCATGGATCAGGATAGGTATGCCAATGACTTAGGATTTGGCAATGAAGCTCTTGATTCAATTCTAACAAAAATTTCTAAAAAAGGACAAATGGGAATAAGGTCAGGAATTCTACGCTAAGCCTAGGAATGTAGGAAACGATGAACAAATTTAGTGGAATCAAACTAGGCAAGGTCTCACCATCAAGTCAAACAGATTTTGATGCAAGCTTAGTGCAATCATCTAAGGTGTATTTCATGGATTTTCAAATTACTACAATCAAACATTGAGACCACCCAAGTTGATGCATAACAATGGACGTATAATAATTGAAGTTAAGCTTGCGTAAATTTCCAATTGACCATGCACGGCGCACTTACAATCAACAAGAGGCTAGTGGTATGGATAAATAGATTCCACACAAATACATTCAACAAATCTTTCATTCAATCTAACAAACATTGGAAGCAAATTCTAATCTAACTTGGAAGAATTGAGAACCTTAAATGCAAAACAACACTTGAAAGACAAAATCACCATCAAGTCGAACAATGATTTATATTCAAATAGCTGCGGCATATACCCACAATTCTACAAAAGCTCTCGCTTACAAATGAGAGGCAATGGGGTTTATACAGAGCCTCAAATAAAATGAATGGGTCATATTGATTCAAGATCAACGACCAAGATTACAAGATAAAACCCTAATTAGGGTTTGTTACAACCACCATTACATTGGCCAATGAGAAACGAGGGTAAGTAAGATATATAATATTTGGTGTAGCGCCATGTGTCACTTATTCCCTCTTTGAATGAACGTTGACTTGGTACCCCTTTGATTGGACGAATGGTGACTAGGATGCCACCTCAGCTTGTTCCTCTTCTTTATAATGTTTGGAATTCCTTATGATACTTTACATTCCATCCCTATGTTAGGGAATTCCATAAATTTTTCCCTCCTTATGTTTGGAAAATTTTCCCAATCTTGGAATCTTGAAATATTTCCTTCCTTGGCGCACTTTGATACTGAAATTCCTCTGATGTAGTTTCGGATTTCTTCATGTGAAATTCCTTTGCACTCATGTCTTGAACGTGCTTTCCTCCATTTGTTCACCATCAAGGTGAAGCCTTCTTCATGATTGATCTAGTCCTCATCTTCACCTTTTGGAATCTCTATCCTAAATTCCTCATCCAATCTTTGAAGTATTGATCTTCCTTATCCGCATTGTGTGCATCCTCCTTCAACTCAAGCCTTGATCATCATGCTTCCTTTCCTCATAACAGTCCCAAAATGATGCACAATGAAAATTGCCCAAGTGTGGAGGTAGCTGGAAATGGAAATTAGTCTGAAGACACCCGCAACTATGGAGTTTCAGATTGTAGCAACAATGGTGTACCTCGGGGAATGCCTCCAAATCACTCCAAAATGGCTTCCCAATGAAATGGCCCAAGTGTGTGATGGCTGGGAGTGAAAAAAATTTTGAAGACAAGTCTGAAAATGTGTGTTTCAGACCTGCAACAGCGACAAAATCACCTCCAAGCAAAATCGCCTAGGTATGAAGTGGCTGGAAGTGAAGAAATAATTCTGAAAATGATGTTTCCAGCCAACAATGGAGGTCAAATCACTCCCAGCAATGGCGCCCAGCAAGGTCTGAAAATAATGGCAGCCCCTTAACACTCAAAAATATCACCAAAATTCATCAAGATATGGAGGAATCAGCCTCCCAAAAAAAATCACCCAACTTCAGCCATGGCGCCACTTCATAAAAATCACCCCAAGACATGAAAATCGTCCTCCAAGCTTTGCCCAGTTGGGACCTTCAATCTGCCTTCAATCAGCCACCTAACTATCACATCAGCAACTTATAATGTTATTTTATTGCTGGGCAGGCATACTTAAACATATTTTCACCTTGAAACTTCACCACACAAGCAATGTGGGATAAAAATTTGATACTTAATACTTTCCTTGGGAAAATCGATTTGCATTAGAAAAATAATTAATTATTAAATGATCATTACAAATCATTAAATAATTGTTTTTATTTTTTAAATAATCCTCAACATCATTAAAAACAATTAAATTTGCGTCACATCATTAAAAAGATTTTAAAATTTTATCCAAAATTTGACCCATGGGGAAAATCAATCCCTATTTGGATTAAAAATCCAAATAAAAATAATTAAAATTTTTAAAAATGCACACTTGGGGAAATTCAACCCCTATCAGGATAAAAATTAGAACAAAATTTCATCATAAATTGCACAAAATGCCTTGAAGGGAAAATCGACCCATTTCTAGAGTCAAAATCCTGACTAAAAAATCATCACTTTGGCCAAAAACACTCTGAGGAAAATCGACCCCAGTCTAGATAGCAATCCGAACTTAAAAATCTTCAATTTGTACTTGGTGGAAATTCGCACCAAGTCTGGAATCACTATCCGCACTAAAATCCACAAAAATTCATCATGAAAAGCTCTGGTGGGAAATCGACTGTCATCTGGAATCCTCACTTAAGTCATCCACAACTTCATCCACACTCCCTAGGGGAAACTCGAAGGTAGTTAGGAAAATTCCCAACACTTAGACAAAATTTAATCATCCTGGTGGAAAATCACCCCTAGTTTGGATGTTGAATGGGGGAAAAATAGAACATGTCTGGATTCCAAGGGATATCCATGTCCAGTCTCGATTTTGAGTGCGGAAAATCATGGGTAGTCAGGAATATGAGGGGAAATGCACCTCTAGTCTGGAATTTTGACCTTTTAACCCTTAGAATATGGATTTTCATCCGGAATATGATGATTTTTCCACTCAAAACCATTAGGAAACTTCAAAACTCAATAAAACTCATCTGGACCTAGGAAAATTCACCAAAATTTGGGATTTCATGGGCATAAAGTGCAAATTTGACTTGAATAACCTCCTAGGAGCAAGAAAATAACCCCTAAAGGACCTCTTGATGCTTAGGCACAAAAATATCACCAACTTATACACATTTAGACATATTTATGCTCAAATGTCAAGGCAAAACTAAAACTCAACACTTAGCAAGAATAAATCAAAACCCTAAGGAACCCCTAGACTTAGGCAGAACTCAAGAGCACTCTAACATTTTGACATTTTAAACACATGATCCTATTCAAAATTCAAAAACCCTCTCGTTGGCAAAGGCAAACACTAGGAAACTAGGCAAAAATTCTACTCTAAAAAGCGAAAAATGGGGGTCCCCATTTGCAATGGGGCGATGTGTGAAGATGTCACAACACTAGGGGGCTTGTTTTATCCCATCAAGAGCTTTCTTAGCCTACATAGTCATGATTTTCTGACAAATAAAATTCTTTAGGCTGCTCAATTTATACTTCTTCTAGATGTCGATTCAAAAATGCTGATTTAACATCAATTTGGTTGACTTAATCAAATTCTAAGAACATCCTTGTGGCCTCTAATCATACAACTAGAGCAAATGTTTCTTCAAAATCAACTCCTCCTACTTGAGCATGACCTTTACATACCAACCTTGTCTTATTCTTTACAAATTGGCTAGATTCATTTAACTTATTTATGAACACATACTTGGTACCAATTACATTTTTATCCTTGGGTCTTGGAACAAGTTCCCAAGTTTTATGTTTCTCTATTTGATTTAATTCTTCTTCCATGGCAATTACCCAATGTGTGTCTTTGCTAGCTTCCATAAAAGGTTTAATTTTAGAAAGCAAAGACATATTTTCATCTCCTATTGTGGTGACCAATCTTCTCCTTGTTTGGATTTCTCTGTCTATGTGTGTCCAATAATTAATATTTTTGTATGATGTTTCTAAACAAATCTTGATAGTGTTTTAGGTGCCTTTGTTGGTGTCGTGGAATTCCCATGTTCAACTTCTTCCTCTTCTTCTTTTCAACTTCTTCACAATCAACTTCTAGAGTTATTTCTCCTTCCTATTCTTCTTCTTTACAACTTCTTCACAATCAACTTTAGTTATTTCTCCTCGCTGCATGTCACATTTGCAATCCCAATTATTTTATGCAACCTTTTATTGTAGCATTTATAAGCTTCACTCCTTGAAGAGTAGCCAAGAAACATCCCTTCATCAGATCTGGCATCAAACTTGCCCGATTTTTCTTCATCTTTCCTTATGTAGAATTTTCTACCAAATAATTTGAAGTACTTCATTGTTGTTGACCTACCTTTCCAAAGCTCTATTGATTCTTGTTATGATTGACACTAATTTGTGTTTGATTTAGAATATAAACTGTGATACGCATTGCTTCTCTCTAGAATGAATCTGACAACTTGGACTCGAGCATGGTTTTAGCCATCTCTTGCATTGTTATGTTTTTCCTCTCCATAACTCCATTTTGTTGTAGTGTTCTTGTTCCCATGTATTTCACAGAATTCCTCAAACTCATTTGAGGTGAATTCACCACCTCTATCTAAAATCTTAGACATTTTATTTTTAATCCAATTTCATTTTCAACTAATGCCTTAATGGTTTAAAACTTCTCAAGGGCTTCAATTTTTTCTTTTAAAAGGTTATCCAAGTAAATCTAGAATAATCAACAATCAACAACATGAAGAAACTTTCACCTTGCATGCTCTTTGTTCAGGTTGGTCCACAAAGGTCTGTATGGATGATGAGCTCCAATGGTTTAGATATTAAATACCCCTTTGATTTGAAGCTAACCTTGGTTTGGTTACCATGTTGGGAGTGATTGCAAATGGTATTTGAGGGATTTGGGATTTTTGGCATATCTTCCACTATCTATTTATTGTTGATTTTGACAAGATTGTCAAAGTTGACGTGTCCCAACCTTTTATGTCATAGCCAATTTTTATCTTCTTTTACCAAAAGGCACTGTTCAACTCTGATTTCGTTGAGAATGTAGAGATTATTAGCTGTCCTATATACATATGCTATCAATCTCCATTCATTCTTGACTTTACATCCTTTTGTGTGACCTTGATCACATAATTGGTGTACACTAAAGATATTGTGCTTCTATCCTTCAACATAGAAAACATTCTTGTTTTTGTTCTTCCATTGTCTAGACTAAGAGTTCCTTTTCCAACAATATTGGTCGTAGCATTGTCTCCAGAACTAATTGTTCCTCCTATATTTTTTAATATGAAAAATCTACTTTTGTCACCAATCATGTGACTTGAACAGCCACTGTCTATATACCACTTTTCTCCATCATTTTGGGCATGTAGGGCATTTTGTATTAGCATGGTTTTTTCTTTTCTTTCTTTTGCTTTCTTCTTTTTCCATATTTTTTAAGTCTTCATTTTTGCTCCACAAATATTTCTTTTTGTCTTGTTTGGGGGATCTATGAAAACAGTTCTACAAAATTGTGCTGTGCCCAAAGTTATTGCATTTGTAGCATTCAATATTGTAAATTAGAGGAACGAAAAAAAATTTAATTCCTACTAACAAACCTAGACGAATTCTTATCCTTGTTCCAAAACAGAATTTCTCATATGAGCCCAACAATTTATCACCTTAGGACCAAAATGATTGCATGTAAAACAATAACTAACGAAAGTATTATGGAACCTAGTTGTATGTGTTTGCCATTGTGGAAAGAATTTTTTGAAAGCGTTCTTCTTATCCTTTTGATATGTGCTTGGCTATGATGTGACATGAATTTGTTTTGTTTTGGTGGGACTTTATAGTGCATCAGTACAACTTTTTGGATTTTATTTATATGATTCCATTTGTACCTTTTCAATTCTCTCTTCATAACCAAGACCAGTTTCTATACATGGTTATCTATGTTCGTTTATGATATTATTGAAAATGCCAGTGCTCTTTTCAAACTTGAGACTTTTGTTTAGTTTCATAGTACTCTTCTCTATTTCCTTCCTTAGATAATCTCAAATTCTAGTCTTCCTCACTTTTTCTTCCTTTATCTTTAATAAAGATCTAATTTCTTCTTCAATTTGCTTGGCTTCTTCAATTTGATCTTTCAAATCTTTGATCACTTTTTCAAGTTCTTCAAGTATTTTTGCCATTAATTTACACACTTATCGAAATAGCTTCTTATACTTTCGAATTCTTTTTTCTAATTTTCTCAATCTCTTCTATAGTGCAATGGATTTTTTCCTTGAAAAAAATTTCTATGTCATCATCTTCATTATCAAATTTTGTCTTCCCTTCCTCATATGAGTGCCTATCTTCTTTATAATTATCCTCAAAAAATTTCTATGTCATCATCTTCATTATCAAATTTTGTCTTCCCTTCCTCACGAGTGCCTATCTTCTTTATAATTATTTTCAATGATACTGTAATGTCCCCTTCTCCGCACTAGTCCTTAGCCTATTCTAGAGGCCCGTAGGCTAATTAGAGACATAATTAGGGTTTCCATCTTCAAGGAGGTTTTCAGAGGGTTGTTTGCAAGAGTAACAGTTTCCTCTCCAAGGCTTTCTGGGTTTATAGAGACCCTTAGAATGGCGTGACATACTTTTCCATCAAAGGAGATTTCTGAACTTACTATTTTTAGTAAGTACTATTTTCGACAATATGGTACAACACTTGGTTTGTAATTCTGGCAATTTGGTATGAGGGGTGGCTTATCCAAGATTCTTGGAGTTCGTTTAGCAATATGCTATTTTTAGTAAGTACTATTTTTGACAGTTGGTTTCTAATTCTAGCAATTTGGTCCGAGGGGTGGCTTATCCAAGATTCTTGGAGTTCGTTTCTAGAAGGTAATAACTGAAGTGATTTTATAATTCCAAGTTGCTTTTTGACCCCACGCCTAGGCTAAATGACTTTTAAGTTGTTCTTAAAAGATGTTCTCATGTGGGCGTCCAAGTTGGGAATTATTAATGAATTTTATTACGTTATTTGTGTGCACATGAAAACGGACATCGAACTTGGAGGGAAAAAGGGAAAATTTGAATTGTTGGGTTCTAAGCATATAAATATAAGGTCCCTCCTCTTTTGGGGATGCTATTATTTTGATAAGGAAGTGATGCTGAAATATTTCAAAGACTCTTGAGTGCCTCCTAGCTTCTTCCAATTTCGAGTTTGCAAGATAACTCCTAGCTGATTGCGGTGCAGCTTTATCCTGAGGTTGCCACGATATTCCAAGGGAGATGTTTTCTTTGTTTCTTTCAGTTTTGTGTAGGTTCGATGTTTTCCAACTAGCGTGTGAGTGGTGTTTGTTTGGTTTTTGGAGTGTGAAAACCCTATATGCTGATTCAAGTTTATATTCATACCGGCTGGAGGTTTGGTCCGATTTTTGTGGGCACTGGCTTGCTCTTTCCCAAATATCTGGGTGCTCCTATGACCAAGGTTTCGTCATTTTGTATGAAGACACTGATTTCTACTACTGATCGTACCTTTTAGCTAGCTGTGCCAGCTTGCCTGGGCTGCATTGGGATTCATTCCATCTCCCTAGTTGCTGGTTTGGGACTTGGAATGACTGGAAATTGGACACGGAAGAAAATCTATTTTCACAAGCATGTTTGTTTTAAAAAGATTCAATAGAACTAAAAAAATCTGCAAACATCAAGAAATCACCAAATATTTAAAAAACTAACCCATCATACAAAAAGAATTGGAAAACATTAAATTTTTTAAAGATTTCAGACCAGATGCAATGGTTAAATTTAGATTAGAAAAATACTTACAGTGTTTTAAATCACTGAACAGTCCTTCACTTTCCAATCCATTCTTTGTGCATTCTTTGCCTGAGCAGCATTTTTCTGTCCACAATAACAAGCACCAACCTTCTTTATTGCATAGTTCTGCACAACAAATGAATGACTTCATTAGATTCAAAAAACACTATAAGAGCATATTCCAGTCATAGATATGCATGCTATCTGAAATCCACCTTGAGGGAGAAGGTTTGAGGTATAAGAGAAGGGTAAGTAGGTCCTCCTAGAAGGACCATAGCGGCCTAGGACAAAGAGGGCACTTACAGAGTCAAGGAACCCCCTTACAACCTCTACTTGACTCCACAAGATGGCAACTATCTGTAGGGAGACGAGACATGGTTGGGGGAAAGCATGTACACAAGCCGCCAAGCAAGCAAGAGGGCTGTGGTAGACATCCACTCTTGGGCTTGGTATAGAAATGGCTTCCGGCAGACCCATCATGTCTCTTCTCCCAAACCCTAATATGCTTGCATTATTGATAATCTATGAATATGATGTAATTGCCTAACCCTAATGATTGAACATATATATGTGTATATTTGCATATGTTGTTAATGTTCTGATTGCAGGATTCAAATCCAAGATCGCATCATTAAAGAGATTTTTATTTGGTAAGACATAACACTAACCCTAATTTGTTGCAATTGTGATTTTAGGGCAAATTAGGAAGGAGACGTTATAGTTTTTTGGGTGTTTTTAGTCTGTTTTGACCTGATACGCTTTATGTGTGCCAGCAGCGAGTTTTCCACTTGGACTAGTCAACTTTTTGGCAAGTAGTTGCTGATTTCTTAGCCAATACTCGCCAAAAATTCAGGGAGCATTTCTGGTGATTTTTTAATGCAATTACTCAGCATGAGAAAACGTTGGCAAGTACTCACCAAGTCTGATATCTGTTCCTATGACTCTGCTCAAGCATTGGATGGATGTAACTACCTATGTATGTCGGGACATGGACAAATAATATATACCAATGAAAAGGCTGCTTGCATACTATCTACACCTATGCAACCTTTAATAAGTTATGACATTCGAGGGTAGGCATCGTCATCAGAGATTGACAATTGAGAGTTCTTTTGTATTGAACTATAGTTAAAAGACAAAACACTTAGAAAATCCCTTGGAAACCACTTACTAGACGATTCCCAATGATATGCATATAAAATACGTACAAAAGAGATCATGTGGAATATCACATTTATGCATTGCAAATTTGATAAGTTGAGTTATTGAGACTTTTTAAATGCATTACAGTGGGAAACACACACTTTCCTAAAAGTAAAACTATGAATGTACTTCAGCGTACCTGTAAATTTGTAATAAAACTGTTTGAAACAGCCTCAATAACACTGCTCATGGACTGTGCTTTGGATCTGATAAGCTTTGGCTTTAAAAAATAATCATCTGGTCATTCAATTATAAGAGATATCCATCCATTACTTTGTCACCTGGTGCATTTGAGTTTTTGCCAAGAGGAGCTGAGATATTCCAAGATAGCTCAACTCTGAAAGCCTCTGCCAGAATGAAGCATAATAAAGTTATTTCAGAAACAGCATTAGGCTCTTAATGTAGATTTCAAAAGTGCCACTAAACTTATAATATAATTCACAAACTTTTTTACTTGTGCATTCATCTTTTAGTATAAATTCAATAAGTATTTTCCCTTACATGCACTCCTTCAGATCTAATAGCCTCAAGACGATCAGCAGTTTTTTAGACTATTTCATTGAGATAAAGCCCCTCAAATGTGGCCGTAAAGCTGCAAAATTCAATAATCGCTCATATTTAAGGTCTTCAGACTGTATAGAAACTTCATTACAAAAAAGAAACATAAAAAACTGATATGCCTATTTTAAGGTATACCCTACTGCCATCTCAGCTGCTTTGCTGACACTTGCATCACAATGAATTTTCATCTCATTTTTGTTGCCTGTTTCTCCACTGTCAACATTTTTACCCTTATCAAACTTAAAATTCCCTCCATCTAAGCTGGCTGCTTTGCTGACACTTGCATCACAAAAAAAATTCATCTCATTTCTGTTGCCTGTTTCTCCACTTTCAACATTTTTAACCTTCTCAAATTCAAAATTCCCTCCATCACTTTTATTGCTTAATGTAAATACCTGTTGGATCTGCTTGAGCATTCTATCAAGAGCAGCTTTATCTTCCCCCAGTAGTCTTGTTCTTGTTCTATTCCATAGTAATTCATAATGATTGGACAAACTTTCCAGCTCCTGCAAATAAATTGAAGTTTTTCAGATCCTTACACAGTACTCAATTGCAGTTTTAAAAAAAGCCATATTACGGTAGCAAATACCTCCAGCTGCTAAGGACATCCACAAATGTAAAAGAATCGATCAAAAGTAGCTTCTTCTGAGCATTATTCCTCAGTTTCACCTTGCTCAATCTCTCCCTTTCATCTTTTTCATCTTTTTCAATATCAATACCTGTATCTGTGGCTAGCAGATCTATAGTCTCTTTACCGACAAATTCAAGAACCTGTATTCTCTTCCCAGTGGGTGCCTTTCTACTCTGACAGAACCAAAACACACATCATTTAATAGATGTGCATGCTGAGCATTTGAAAAAGAATGTAACCCATCTCTAACAAAGTTGGAGCAAGAGAGCTGACCTTAAAAGGTAGGCCATTTTGCTGAAAAGAATCAGCAAGATTAACAGCAGAATTTTCAATCCTGAAATCCAAGAACCAATAGCGTACCATTCAAATTGTCTAACATGAGCTATTAAGTATGATAAAGTTACAGTTGTCTCATTGAAAGAAAGGAGTCTAGATAAACAAATGATAATAAGAACTTAATTAAAAAAAATCTCAATCTTGTGAGCATTCTCTGCAAATTCAGAACTACTTTTGACATTAAGAATTGATTACAGATTTTGGAGAAGAAAGAAAATAACTTGCTGCCAATAACTTAGCAAAAGAGATGACACTGAGATTAGAAGGATGTGACTGGTTTTGGGTAGTTTTCGGTAGGTTTGAACCAATTAAAAAATTAAAACAAAATTGATCAATATTTGTGTTTTAGAAATCTTAATTCAAAGTATAACAGGTCTGTATTTTAAAATATTTAGTTTGGTACATAAAACCAAAACAAAATTGTTTTTATTTGCACAAAATAATGTAAGTTGAAAGGCATTGATCCGGAAGGTAACAGAGGATTCCATGAGAATCAGAAATAACAGACCAGAAGAACAGGACTGCGGCCATGGCAGTGTCTGTCGATAATGCAACCACAGCAGTGTCCGGGTCAGATCAACAAATGCAGTAGTGGCCCCTGACTGTGTTAATCCAGAAAGTGAAATGTTTGGACGCCATTTCATCCCCAGCAACAGAAAGATTTCTTCTCTAGCTAGAGAACCTTCTAGCAACTAAAAAAGAATCCATAAAAGAAGGTTGAAACAACTGCTTGGATCATGGAGGATTTGGAAATATTGTAAAAAGTGAGGAAACTCTGTTATTCACAATTATAAGGAGATTGACAGAAAGTAGTAGATATTGCTACACACACTACTTGTACTTCTTCCAAAGTAATAGAACAAGGTACCAAGGCATTTGTCATTACCACTCATTCTGGTTTTTCCATCGTGGTGCTTCCAGGATAACATCTTGGGAGTTTCCATTAATATTTTTGCAACTCAAATTTGTTTGTGTTCACAATATTTAATCAAGAATCTAAGGCTTCTAGGAAGAATGGGATGTGTTATGGAACAGCAGGTAAAATGCTCTAATCTCAAGGCTTATTGCACACTTGTGCAGGGCCAAGAAAGCAAAGTAAAAGGATATTTACTTGTTGAAGACAAAGAGGCTCTATAAATGTTAGATGATTCCAAGAGGGCACTTGTGGCTATTTTCTTGACATGAATGGTAAAATTTGAAATCATTCAGGGAAGCTCTTAGTTCATTAATAAATAATTAAATTAGACTTGTTCCTAAAGCACTGAACTAAAGCTTTCAGTCATACAAAGAACTACCATGCAAAGTAATAGCCCAGGTCCAACTACAACTTTTCCTGGTAATTTATGGAAAGAAAAGATAATAGATACAAATGGAGACTCAAGAGCACATAACTACTTCATGAAACATGCTCCAGAAAAGAGTGCTCACTGTCATCTTTCCATGTCGATGAAAATCCAAAAAGTTCATTATCTGGGATAACCTAGGAACAACCATTGGATAGTGTAAACATATTCTTTAGATGCAGAAAATGGCACCAATTCAGCCATCTGTTCCCTATGACAAAAGTAAAGAAGTATAACAGAAGAAAATATCTTGAAGTGTAAGGAAGGAGCATAGTGTTACTGTTACTAGTCAGACTAGACGAAAAATAACAGGCTGATTTTTAACTTGGATTCGGATTCTGTAGAAAAACTCTGACCAAAACTCAAAAAAATTGCAATTATATATATAGTATGTATATAATATGGTTTTTATTTTAAACCTTCGAGTTGATTTTCCATTGTTTTCACAAACTCAACTGAGAATCATGAATCTCAAATGTCAAACTTGGCTAAGTTTGTGAGTCTCGTCTACAGATTCACTGACCCTAATTCAGACTTGCCAAGAGTTGCCACGTACAAACACAGATATCAGGAAAGACACAAAATAAGCTATAATCCACTGCATTTCAGTAACAAGGTTGTCCAAACAGATGGACGTATTTCAACAAAGGCAGTCTAGGGCCCATTTTGTGGGGACATCAAGGGGGAAACTGTATGTATGTATGTACGTATGTATAGATATGTATGTATGTATGTATGTATGTATGTATCCATACAAACACACATACACACACACACACACACACATATATACATCAAGGGAAAAACTGTATGCATGTATACATACATATATGTATGCATGCATACATATATACATGTATATATGCATATATACATACATGATACATGTATGCATGCATACATATATGCATATATATATATATGCATACATACATATATGCATACATATATACATGTATATATGCATACATGATACATGTATGCATATATACATATATACATGTATACTAAGTCACCAGGTTCGACCGAATTCCTTCCTTGAAGTTCGAAATTCGCTGAACTTAAAACAGTCTATAAAATTCGCCAAAAATTCAGTCAGATTCACATCAAATTCGTATCGAAAAATAGGGATGATGTGTTTGCAGAAAAGTTTTTTTTTCCTTGCGCTTTTAGGGTTTCATCAATTTTTTTTAATAAATACGGCGGCAAACATAGCAGCACACATCGGTTGCTCAATTTGCAGTCGCTTTTTCTGCAGACGCGAGTTGCATTTAGGTCGCGAGTTGCATCAATTCCAGTCTGCAATCGTGAAAGCATATGTTTCCTATGGTTTATATTTTATAAATGTGTCATCTTTTTGTAATGATTTCAAATCTATTTATCAATGTTAAACTATTTAGGCAATTTAAAAAGATATATTACATATGTTTATTAAAAATTTAAAAGAATTATAAGGCGAATTTAATTCGAATTTTTTCCTTGTTGAACTTCATTCGAATTTCAAAGCTGTCAAACTTCGAATTCGAATTCGAACCTGGTGACTTAGCATGTATATATGCATATATACATACATGATACATGTATGCAAACATTCATACATGTATGTATGCATGCATACATAAATAGATGTACATATATATGTAGAGATACTATGTGTGTGTTTGGGGGAGGCAATCTGGTACAGTATAGATCCAAATAAGAAGTTTTCATTTCTGCAAAACCCCCAATATATATACATATACATACATGTGTGTATGTGTACATAGATACGTGTGTGTTTATATATCTATATGTGTGTGGTGGGGGCCGCGGGTTTACTAAAATTTCCACAAGTTTAACTATATAGCGCCAGTGTTACATATAGTTAAGACAGTGATAACAATAAAACTATAAATATTAGAGAATTAAGATTGAGATGCAACAAAAGCAGTATAGCAACAAGAAGCATATCATGATTCAGATTCATAGGTATAAGGCAAGTTTATATCTCTAAACAGTGACAGCGGTATAACTACAACAGCAACAAAAATTTAAGACAGCAACAACAGTATAACTAATCCTTAAGATCACTAATGAGCATTTACAGTCCCCAACTCATAATGACAAATAAAATCATAGATACAGTCAGCAAAATTTCAATAAATCGGGTGTACAAAGTCAATAATCAAGTGATATTCAGCAAATGAGTATCTAAAGTCACTGAAAAGTGAAACCTTTAATACAATATCAAATAACAGAACCAAGCCATAGCTACAATGGTACAATCTATCAAAAGTCAATAAATACTGTCCATTGATACAAAATGACAGCCAATGAGTACTTTATGGTGATACAGAATCATCGTTAAATGAGTATTTGCCACTAAATATAAGTAATGTAGCCTATAAGCAAATTCTCTTCAAAAATTATGCAAAAACTCTTTTTCTCCCAGGGATGCTCAGGATGCCTGAACATCCCTAGAATGGTCAAGGGACATCTCAGCCATCCCAAGCTGTCCTTGGGTCATCCAAACTCCTTTGCTATATCAGAAACATCATTTGCCTTGTGATATTTTTCCTTTCTTGAAAGATTTGAGGGCGGCCAGGTTGCCTCCCCTACAATCCCACCATCTCAAAAACATGAAAGAATGAAGACACTGGTTATAGGGTCATGGATGCATCTCCATGGAACATAGAAGATTACCCCAGATGAAAAGGTAAAACACTTCATCACCAAAGTATGAGAGCATCCAGAAAATAGCCCAACACAGCTAAAATAAGTTTAACTTGAAATATCTAATTCCTTCTTTGTTCTACAACAATTAAGTACCCAAGAAAGTAGTATAATATAAGCAGTACAATATAAGCACATTGTGAGAAAAGCAAGTAGTTCTATTGAAAACACAAAGAGAGGGAATCAGTAAATAATAGATAGAGAAATAGAGTAGCATCAACACAACCTTAACAACCTAGAAAAGCTATGAAATTCAGAGACTGTGTGCTATGAATGCTCTGAACTGTTGAGTTGAAGTAAAAGTAATAGTTGAAGTGGGAGGTTCTCCACACAAATTGAAAAAGTAAATCCTGGGACTGTCGTATCTTAAGCTTCATCCATTGCTACTTGCTCTTAGCGCTTGGTAAGGCATTAGGTAGAAGCAAGAGGATTAGAAATATAAATGTCATTGTTAAATAAATGTACATCAGGTAGCAGGCAGGGGATTTGCTAGAGAAGAGGCAAGGAAAACCAAATTATGCCACTAGTAGTAGAAAAGAACTTCACCCATTGTTACGAATTAAAAGAATGTAGATGTGCTAAGATCATAGAGACTTGAACAAGATCACCATCGTGAATAGACATCCAGCATAGCAGAATGATGATTTGTTGGACCAACATCAGCATTCTAAATGCTTTACAAAGATGTACTTCAAATTTAAGTACCATCATGTGTCTATGAATAAAGAGATATGAAAGACAACCTTTAAAACAAACTAGTCTATTTTGTATATATCAATGGTTGGTACTTCCTTTTAGTTTGTGGTACTTACTACATTTATGAGATTCGTGAATAGTATATTGAGAACATTCATAGATAAGTGTATCAATGCATCTAGACGATATTTTAGTTTTCAGTTTCTACATGGAAACTTGAACAATTTCACCACTGTAAATAAGCATGCACTATAGCAGAATGATTATTTTTTAGACCAACATCAGCATTCTAAATACTTTACAAAGTTGTATTTCAAATTTAGGTACCATCAGGTGTATATGAATCAAGAGATATGGAAGACAACCTTTAAAACAAAATAGGGTTTATGTTCCTTTCAGTTTGTTGTAGTTACCACATTTATAATATTCATGAATAGTGTATTGTGACCATTCGTGGATAAGTGTATTAATGTATCTACACAATATTTTAGTTTTAATTTCTAGATGGAAATAAAATCCAACTCATTTAAAGCAAGTCTTGCAAGTGTTGAAGGAAAAACAGCTTTTATGCAATATGAAGAAGTGTGAGTTTGCAAAGCAAATCACTAGTCTATTTGAGATGTGGATGAAAAAGGTGAATTAAGAGCTGATCTAGCAAAACTTGAGGATATTACAAATTGGCCCATGCCTAAGAATATAGCTTTGTTGTAGATCGGTGCATGAGGTTCTCCATTCGTTCATTCTCTACAATAGCAAATACCTTGCTTGATATTGCTTAAGTGGCAAGAGTTTTAATTCATACCACTGCTTTGAATTCGGTGAATTGTGAAATCAGAAATACACTGTGCCTAGTTTGCAACAAAAATTCGATGTGAAAATGAATGCTGGTGAGTTACATAATGATGGGCAATTTTATTCCATAATGGTCAAGCCATTATAGCTACTTAAAGATTCACACCTTGACCCTTGGTACTTGTCTCACATATCAAAAGCGTTCCCCCGTCTCTAAGACCCATACGGAAACATCCCAAAACAATAGGATACTTCAGATCAAGGTTTTTTTCATCTTTATACGTTTCCTAGAGACATCCCTTGAAATTAGGAATTTCCTAGTACAGGCTTCTAAGATACAGCATACAAATTACAAGGGATTTTCCTCAAGTGCTAATACGTGGTTGAGAAAAGCTAAAAAAGCTACAGAAACACACTAATAGACATGTAACTTTCTTTTTCTTATATAATTATTTACAAGCCTTTAGAAAATGTTTCCTTGTTGAATCTCATAGCGAAAATAGTAAGAAAAGAAACATTAATAAAGCTTAAGATGCATACATAGCACTAAAAATAAAACAAATGCACTAAGGGGAAATAGCTCAAATATTTAAATATAGAATTACCTGATTATTTTCCAAAACCTAAACAAATTGACACAGGATTGCTGTGACCTACATTAAACCTGGTAAGGATAGCCGCATTTTAGTGTACAGTTAATAATGTCATAAGAGAAAAAGACACAGACATTAACTATAATATTTCAAACCCCGAACGAAATTTTAAGTTTCTAGAAAGATATATCAAGTTAAATGAAGAAAACATCATAAAAATAGCCGCATTAAGAAAAATAGCCCAAGGATCTACAGTTACACCATTACATAAGCAAAAACGAAGACAACACAATAACTAAAATCCTTCCAAAACCCTCGACTATAATAGATTCTCCATCTACTAGACTAGAATTTCTTCTAAAATTAGAAAAGAAAATATGAAGAAGATGAGTATTTTCATTTGCAATCTAAGAAATCTTCATACACATAACGAACAAAATTATGCTTCAAAAGAGAAACACGTTATGCTAACCCTATTATTTCGGCTAAATTTACCTAAGAAAAGCAAATCGCATACCTACAGTTAGAAGACAAATAAAATGGATGTAACATTAATCTAAAACCAGAGCTAGAGCTGACGCTTTTACATTGTCTGAAGCATATCTTTGCTAATTTAGCAAAGATAAATGCATAAAAACCTTCGGAGGAAAAGGGCTCAGAAAGCTACAAATCTTGTAAATGGGTACCTATTTCAGCGCCAAATTTATCAGCGAGAACCTTCGGTAGCATAAAGAAAAAAAAAAAAAACCAGCTCGCCAACTTAAACTTAAGAAAAGAAAATATGAAGAAGAGAAATATTCTCATTTGCAATCTAAGAAATCTTCATAAACATAACGAACAAGATATTGCTTCAAAAGAGAAACACATTATGCTAACCCTGCTATCTCAGCTAAATTTACCCAAGAAAAGCAAATAACATATCTACAGTTAGAAGAAAAATAAAACGGGCGCAACATTACTCTAAAACCAGAGCTACAGCCGATGCTTTCACATTGTCTGAAGCATATCTATGCTAATTTAGCAAAGAAAAATGCAAACAAAACCTTGGCAGGAAAAGTGCTCAGAAAGCTACGAATCTTGTAAATGGGTACCTATTTCAGCGCCAAATTTATCCGCGAGAAGCTTCGGTAGCATAAAGAAAAACAAAAGACCAGCTCGCCAACTTAAACTTAAGAAAAGAAAATATGAAGAAGAGAAATATTCTCAATTGCAATCTAAGAAATCTTCATAAACATAACGAACAAGATATTGCTTCAAAAGAGAAACACGTTACGCTAACCCTGTTATCTCAGCTAAATTTACCCAAGAAAAGCAAATCACATACCTACAGTTAGAAGGAAAATAAAGTGGACGCAACATTACTCTAAAACCAGAGCTAATTTAGCAAAGAAAAATGCAAACAAAACCTTCAGAGGAAAAGCGTTCAGAAAGTTACAAATCTTGTAAATGGGTACCTATTTCAGCGCCAAATTTATCCGCGAGAACCTTCTGTAGCATAAAGAAAAACAAAAGAGCAGCTCGCCAACTAGTTTAATTTAAAACAAAATAATACTCAAAACCGAATTGCTTTGGCATGTATAACGGGATGTAAACCCCTGAACGCAGTCGTAAGGTCCGAACGACTGGCTATAGCAGGTTCTTGACATGTGGCACTGGCAGGATTGGATACGAATTGGCTATAGCAGGTTCTTGACATGAAATGCAATTAGACATTGTTTATGAGAAGTTTATTGTTGATTGTTTTTTGTTTTTTTTTATTGTAGAAGATTTGATTTCAGTACTATCTAGGTGTAGCTGATGATTTTTGTGTACATATTATTTTTTTTCCTTACTTTTAACTTTTTGAGAATCATTCCAATTTATTTCCTTATGCTTATAATGAATTGTCTCGAGAAATTTAATTGAGAGGTAACTTGATGAGCTATTAAACTTGTGTATAGAAACAATTATAGAGTTTTTGATATTCATCTATATATTTTTAAGTACATTGTGATGTCAACTTTCAAATGAGAGTTACATTACATGATGCTCAAAAGAGAACATAGGTTTGGAGATTTCAACTTTCAAAATGATAGTTCTCTAATAGGATGCTCAAAAGAGAATATAGGTTTGAAAAATATAGTATATACAATATATAAACAATCTAATTCTATGATGGAGATAAACATTAATAATGATAAGGAGTATTTGAAGTTTGAGTTTGTCAATAATGAGCAACTTGGTCTTGATGTTATTCTTGTTGGAAATATGTTCGACCATAGATTGGACGTTGTATATGTAGTGAAAAAATTTATATGATTTAAATCTTCACTAGAAAGGGTATTGCTAGGTTTTCAAAATCTTTGGATATTATATCAATGCACTTAGAGAGATTGTCAATCTTATTTTTTGAGGTCTTGAACTAAGTGTTGATATTGGCAATCTATAATATATTCGGTTAGCTCTTTGTTGTCATTCAATGCCTTTTGTAACCTGGTTGATAAGTCAATCATCTAAAAGAGAAGGTTAGAGTATATTTATTGCATTGCAAATTTATGAGAACTAAAATTTTAAGCAAAAATAGCACATATATATTTTCACATAAACCATAAGATAACTTGATGACAAGTTCCAATGGAAACATTCTTTAACATAATGATACCAAGAGGGATAACCTTATAATTGGGAAAAATAACAATGACGTAACCGTAGATGAAGGGTTCAACTCAAGAACTATCTAATCATACGACCTAACATGAAATACTCCTAAGATTCAGACAACAAAATGAAAACACACGAGATATGAGTAAAATGATGATTTTATTGATTTATACAACGAAATACATTAAAAACATTTGACATAAGGGTTATGAATAGCATAATATTATAGTCTTGAATTACAATGAAATGCAAACACAATCTAGTGTGCAATTCTAGTTAGCCAATAATTTTAGATTTAAGTGTGTAGAATTTTTGTCATTGAGAACCTTGAGACCTTTTGAGGAAAACTAGGTCTACTAACTTATTCAAAATTTTAATTTTGAGCTTCTCTAGATACTTGGATTTGAAGTAAAGTTCCCTCCCATGAAGAGTATAAATTAAAATCATGAGATTTTCAAAATCCATAATGTTAGCTAGCCATTTTTTTGGATTTGACTATAGATTTTTTTCTATCGAGAATCTTGACATTTATCAAGCGTGGTTCGTCAAAAGAATATCTTGTGAGTTGATATGTACTATGTGATGCTATTTAATATCATGAACTTTTAATTTTCTACTAAAAATGAACTAGTACTCAACTAACTCTTGATTATGTGAAATGAATGTTCTTTTATAGTAAGCAACAATAAAACAGCTTGGGTTAACCAAAAAAGTGATGTTTTCCAATGCACATGCATGAAGAATCATAGGTCCAATAGTGAATAAATTCATATTTTTATTTTCATAAGTAAATGTGTAGATGATCCCTCATAATATGAGTACAACAATATATATAAGCACTAAAGCTTAATGTGTTCACAATCATTAACCTTCCTAAGAATAATAACCTTATGGATGACATTATTAATTGATACATAATTCAACTATATGGTGCACAACCAAATCAATCTTTTTTAAAATAAATTTAACAACTCACATTATGTTAACCAACAAGAAAATACTTAGTAATGATGGGGTCTTATAAAATATGTCCACATAAATCTTTGAAATGAATTTGAAGGCTCTTTAATCAAGATGTGTTACCACAATAGAAATACTAATTTGATAATATAAAACTAAATCACTTTGAGGTTTTTTTTCAAGTGGGTTGTAGCCTTTGCTATTGCTGACCATATTTCCTTGAGTCATTTGCATAAATAATATAATTACTCTTGTTGTTCCATATTATTATGGAACAAATGAAACATGGGTCAACCTATTTCCACAAAGGGACTTCTTTGGTATTATTATTATTTGTTTGGTTCTACATGGCTTCACCTCCTCTAGCATTGACTTCGAGATCAATTTGTACGTAGATTTGTACTATTTATACACAATATTTCCTTTCAAAATTACTAGGACATTGACAAAGGCAAAACCTCGATATCATATTTTAATTCTCATCTCATGTTCACCATATGTAAAGGAATTTATTTGGAATCTTTTTTATTTTGTATGGTTGTACTTAATTATTTATGTTAATAAAATATTTTTTATTACAAAAAACCAATAATAGACTATCTACTTCAATATAAGTTGTAGAGGATTTTGAGAGGATTTCCAAATATGTATGTAGAATTAAAAATTAATTGTATTTGCATCACTTTAATATTATATTGTTCACAAAATCTATTGTTGGTGATGTGTAATTTATTTTATAAATTTAAGGATCTACTAGGTGAAAAAATAGTCATAACTTGCATGTGAGGCTAGATCATAGGGCTCTCTTTTGTGAGTATTTTTGTTCGGAGCATAAATTTCTTGGGATTTGTTACTTTCTTCAGAGTCATAAACGTCTTGGCAAGAGTCTTGACTTTCTTTGATGTCATAACCTTTTTAGCAGGGTTGTAGTATCTTTGGTATAGTCAAAGGAGTTATAGGCTTCTCCACTTTGGGAACCTTTGCAGTAAGATTCATGACCTTCTTAGCAAATGCCAACTATTTATCATTTATCAATAAAGAAAGACACAAGTGAACTCAAAAGCACAAGACAATTTTGATATCAAAGAAATTTGATCCTTCTGATTTTGTGAAAATCTTGTAACTGGTAGTGGCCACAAGACTACATAAGGATTTTAAGTGAAAGAGTTAAATACACAAGTGAATGCACTAGAAAGCTACTTGGAGCAAATGATGGAGAACCAACAATGGTTGGACCAACAACTAGTACACATGTCAATTAAAAACAATAAAAATATCTCAAGTACAGTGTTCCATAGGAGACTTGGTAAAATTCATTGCCAAGAAATTGGGTATTGGGAAAGAAGAGGAAGAAGCTAGAAGTACATAATATTTCTTGAAAGAGCCATATGAAATTAAGGAAAAAATAATGCAATTCCATTCAAAGTAAAAACTAAAATATAAATAAAGAATTTAGAAATTTGGTGCTACATGGCTCAACCTCCCTTGACACTAACTTTGAGACCAATTTGTATGTAGATTTGTATTATTCGTACACACTTTTTCCTTTCAAAACTACTAGGATATTGATAGAGGTGAAACCTCAATACCCTATTTTATTTCTTATCTCATGTTCATCATATTTAAAAGAAGTTTTCCAATATTTTTTTATGTTGTATGGTTTTGATTAAGTAAAAACAGGTTTTTGAAAGGAACCCAAACCTTATTACATATCAAGAAATAGAAAAAGCATTAAAGCAGAATAAAACCGTGCCTGATCATCCAAACAAAAAACAATTTCCATCCAAAACAAAAAGGGAACTCAAAACACATAGAGTCGCTCAAAGACAACAAAAGGATAGCAAAAGGATAGCACAAAGAAAGAGACCAAGACAGCTAAATATTTTTCATAATATCTTCTGCATAAACCGCCATCTGCTTCATGTTGTTCGCAAAGTTCTTCAATTCATCCAGCTTTCGTCCCTTGATATCACCTTGATTCCTGGTGTTGGCCCTAGTTCTCTTCTCATGACCTTTTTTCTCCATCTGGTCCTTGTCACCCTCCTTGTCTTTAATGTTATCAAATCTGTTAATTAGAATATTCATATTATCCACAAAGGCCTTAAGAATCTGGAAATTTTGTTCAGCAATCCTCTTCACAGTTAATTCCATCTCGTCGACTCTATTGACCAAGCTATTCATGGTAGCTTCCAACTCGTTCACCTCTCTATTCCCTTCCATTTCCTTAACCTTCTAAACTATTTTAAGAATTTTACCGACCATGGCTTCAATAGCTTCAACATTGTTGATAGCAACCACTAATTCTTTAACATTTTCAGAAAGAGGCTTCTCGCCTATCGTAGCATTTTTTATAACATTAATATCATTCTTTAGGTTGCTGATATATTTCACAATTTTGCTGATAGTATCACAAAATCCATTAATACTATCATTATCCCCGTGACAGTCACTAGGATTTCCCCTTTTATTCTCTTGGCCCTCATTCTGCAATCCTTGAGTAATCATGTCCTCGCCACGACCCACATCCGGAATCTCATCCTCCTCCTCACCCTTCATATTGTCATTTTTTTCCTCCTCTGCATCCTCATCAGAAGCTATCAATATTTGTTTTTTACCTTGTTAGCTCCCCTACTAGTATTCTTGTTCCTCTGGGTTTGTTTTCCCATTCCCTTTCCTTTCTTGCTTTTGATGAATTTCTCCTCAAAGGACTCATCCTCGATGTCTGAGAGATCAGAATCAACAACAATCCTCTTTCTTTTCCCCTTATTCCTCCCCTTTTTGTTGAGATCCTCCGACTCACCTTTAATTTCAGAGTCAAAGTTGAAACCACTATACTCACTTTCTGTGTCATCATCCCTGGTATTTTTACCTCTAATTGGTTTCTCATGGATTTCCCTTTCAACAATTTGTAAACTAAAACCATAAGACCCTGATAAAGAGCATGGTCCCCCTAAGGGTCTTTCTGCATTTCTTTACTGGTGTGATCCATGGAACAAGCTAAATAATAGGGCAAGCTTACCTTTTCACCATGGTGGAAGTGATTGAGCAACACGAAATGGTGCCTGTAAGCCCTCGTGAATCTTCCATATAGAGTAATGTAGGTTATGGTAGCAAACAACATGAACCTCCATGGCCTACAGATGTGCTTGGGGGAGTGGTAGGAGTTATCCACCTTCACCATTTTCTTCTTTTCATCATCTATGATAGGAAATCTATCTGTTGTCTTATCGGAAACACTTCGATCTCTATAGAACTTAATACCATCTTTCACCATCCCCATAGCTTATGCAATGATATCTTCATCCACCATCATCATCTGGGTGCCCACCAGAACTTTGTCATTCTTCCAATTCTTTATGAAATGCTTGGTAACTATTGGGTCTTTACCACATAACCTCTCCATGAAAACACTTAAGCCCCCCTCTTGTAGAATCTCCCAAACCTCTTTGTTCTTCTTCCAATCCAAACATAAAGTTGGTTCAAAACTCTTTTTTTTCCCTCCCATTTTTGCCTCAAATTCACTGGAATTCCTAATCTCGGCTCTGATATTTCCTCTTTGGTTTCTATTATTGTTCTGAAAAACAACTTAGAATCTGTGCCCTGTTAATATGATATGACTATCAAATAAATACTCATCACCACCATTGTAAACCTTCACCGAAAAAAGGGGGAAAAGCATTAGGAATTATGATTAATGATGCCACGTTGCCTCATCTGGATACGGTCCAGTTCAAACAAGGATTTCACCTCACACGCAAGTTTTCTCTCACCATTAATGGTAATGATTTTCTCAGATTGGCAGGCCAGGTTGGCTGCCCAATTTTATGTTGTATGGTTGTACTTAACTATTAATTTAAATAAAATATATTTTATAACAAAAAAATGAAACCCATAATAAACTATCTACTTCTACATAATTTGTGAATGATTTTGAGATGATTTTCAAATATGTATTCATGTGCATCACTTTCATACTATGTTGTTTACAATATTTGCAATTGGCAATGTGTAATTTACTTTATAAAATTAAAGATATACTGGGTGAATGAACGACCATAGCTTGCATGTGTGAAGCTAGATCTTAAGGCCCTTTTTGGGGGGTATTTTTGTTGGGGTCATAAATTTCATGGGATTCATTACTTTCTTTGGAGTCACAACCTTCTTGGCAAGAGCATTCCCTTTCTTTGATGTCATCACCTTTTTAGTAGGATTGTGATAAGTATCTTTAGTGTACAGTAAAAGGAATTGTAGGCTTCTCCACCTTCAAAACCTTTGTAGTAGGATTCATGACCTTCTTAGCATATTTAAGCTATAAATTACTTATTAATGAAGAAAGAAACAAGTCACCTTAGAATAACAAGACAATTTTGATATCAAAGCAATTTGATCCTTGTGGGTTTGTGAATTTTTTGTGACAATACCATAAGACTACAAAAGGCTTAAATGGAAGATTTAAATACACAAGTGACTACACTAAAAATCTTCTTGAAGTGAATTATGGATAATCAATAATGGTTGGACCAACAACGAGTGCATATGTCAAGAAAAAATAATAAAAATACATCCAGTACATTGTTCCACACGAGACTTGGTATTTAGTGGTGAAAAAGGAAATAGGCAAGACTAGGATCAAAACCCTCTTTCAACTAATCATTGGAATACAAAACCACTAAAGGGATAATATGCTCCACTACCTCTTATCCAAGAGAGACAAATAATTCATTGGGGCTTCTATTCCTTTGTTGCTCTAAAAGTTTATTTGATTGACTTAGTGATTAGGTTCTAAACATGAATAAACAATTAAATTGATTAAATTGTATTATATAGAAACTAAATTTGCATAGAATGTATAAAAATGGAATGGAAACTTAGAAATTCACCTATGCTTAAAAACTAACCTAAAACTGGGTGGACAATGTTGTTTAGGTGCCCTTGTCAAACTGATTAATTTTTGCACACTGATCTAGATCCAGGTCTATGAAATTCTATACTAGTTCTCTATCAAATCTTAGTCAAAATTGAGAAGACAATGGTGCCCAAATTATATTGTACAAGAAAATGGCACCCAAATGCCCTCTTCCAGGATAATGGCACTCAAACGCCCTTGTCCAAGTGATTT
This sequence comes from Cryptomeria japonica, assembly GCF_030272615.1. Classification (NCBI taxonomy): domain Eukaryota; kingdom Viridiplantae; phylum Streptophyta; class Pinopsida; order Cupressales; family Cupressaceae; genus Cryptomeria; species Cryptomeria japonica. The sequence continues at coordinate 600,478,094 of NC_081412.1, read as the reverse complement.
CAGTTGAGCTTTGGAGGTGTTTTTTTATCTCCGAGTTCTGATCACTTTTTAATATTTTGTCTTTGTTTCAAACTTGTTGCTGAATCTACAAAATAGAGAGAAGATGTGGTTGTGGCTATACAAGGGTTTGCCTCAATGAACCTCTTATTTGGTGATTTCTAACTCCATAAATAACCAATATTGAAACTAGAATAATGTGTGTCCTCTTGAATCTTAAGTATGAAGATAAGATTTTTATGAGATAAAATGCATAAAAGTAAACTAGGGTCCTACTCAAGTGTGTTAGAGAAAAACCCTAAATGATATGATTATATGTAAATTGTAAACAAACTCAACAATGCATGAATCATCTAACTTGAAATGATAAAATCATACCCAACCCCTTAGGGAGAGATACAAGACAATCATCGGTCAATGATTTCTTAACATCCTCCAACATCTCTTGAATCTTCTATCATGGTGAATGAACTTGAATGAAAACCTGATATTTGTTGATTTGTCTTTGAATTTGCAGATCTGGAACTTCACATAAGGCAACATTTTTGCATCATAAGGATATATCATAAAGTTGCACCTTCAATTGATACCACAGATAAGGAAAATGACTTGCTTATATATGACATCGCGGATAGTTCTACAAATGTCAAGACCAACCTATTATTCTCTTGAAATTTTAGCCAAAAAGTGTCAGACATTGGAGCTTGGGTTCCATTGTCCCGACAACGTAGGCCCTAATTTCTAGGGTCATGAGATAAAAGTGTCTTGATGCCAAAAGTATACTTTTTATGAAAAATTATAATGCTTTAGTAGGGGAAACGTGTCTTGAGATTTGAAATAGGGTAGAACTTATAATGAATTAAACCGATGAAATATAAAGGGGACACCTAGAATTAAGGGCCCAAATCAGAGTGTGGTGATATTTGAATTAAGGGAGGACTCATATTCTTGAATTAATCATTTATTAAATTTGTATGAAAGTCCTATAATGATACTAGAATGAGGCACACTAAAATGAGTGTTGGGAGAGCATGGAATTGGACACCCCAATTATGAGTGTACAATTTATGATGCTACACTTGGTTAAAGCCAAAGATTTCATTTTCATATATAATGAAGTTGTTTTTAAGATATTAAATCTCTTTTTTTTTTTACTATAAAATTATTTCCAATGTAATTAATTATATTATAATTTATTATGAATATATTATATATACAAATACCCTCAATTTTTACATGTGATTTATTGTATATAAAGATTCAATTTTATATAATCAAATTATTTTTATAAAGAAAAAATTTAATTTTTAATTAAATATATTTAAATATTATTTTAGATTTTTTTAATCAAAACAATCCATAATAAATCATAATCTATATCATTCAAACAATACATTTTTAGATAAAATCCAGGACAACCTCTTACCCCAATTTTTTTAACTGAAAGCTACAATAATCGAATCCACCCAAAAAATCAAAATCAAGAAGAAGAAAAAAAATTATATACAAAATCAATGCAGTGAACCAAACAACTATAGGAAACACTACCATCGCAACAAAATGAGCAGTAAAAAAAAAATAACAATATTTTCATGAGCGGTAAAAAAAATCATATACCCGATTTTAATGAGCTGCAATAAACACCTTTATATTCTTAAAACATCTTAAGGCTATTTTTTATACTACATGAGAGCAAGCCATTCTGAAAAATAGAGGCTCAATTATACATAATCAAATTATTTTTTTATAAGAAAATTTGAATTTTTAATTAAATATATATTTTCAAACATTATTTTATATTTTTTAATCAAAACAATCAATAATCTTTACAGTTTGTAATTTTTTTTGTGTAATGTCATTTATCATAGTGAAATGGATACACACATTTCTACAAAAAATTATAAGAAAAAACCTCTTAAAATTTCATGATAAAAATGAACTCACCTGTTAATGGGTCCTTGAGGGCTAATCCCACATCAGAAAAAGAGGAGGTTTACATGGGAGCCACCTAGCAAGGAATGGATAAAAATAAATTTCGATGGGTCATCTAGAGGAAACCTGGGAACCTCAGGTGTGGGGGTACTGGCGAGAAATGACAAAGGGTCTATCATCTTCAAAGGAGCACGTCATCTGCAGGATGGCACGAACAACAAAGCAGAGGCTCAGGCGACACTTCTAGCAACTGAGTTGGCCTTAAACATGAAAGTCCAATAGTTGCATCTGGAAGGAGACTCCCAAGTGGTCATCAATGCAATTACTAAAGGCAATACTCCATCTTGGAAATTATCTCGTTGGGTGGCGATCATCCGAGAGAAACTCAAATTTTTTGAGGAATTTCGGGTATCCCACGTCAGGCGAGGTGCAAATGCAGTGGCACATCTACTCTCCAATATTGGATGTGACATGACTAGCCAAATGGCCAAGTGGTGGAAGGGAGATGGCAGATTGTGGAAGTGGTCTTAAATGCAGTCCTAGAAACATGAAGTAAACAACATGCATGCAAGGAAGCCCGAAATGACAAGCACACCTTGTTTGCAGACTTTGCAATTAAAGTGGCAGTTGCCGAGGGTAGACAATACCTTTTAGAGATGATGGCGAAGTGCAGCAAATCTGCTGTGAAATTTCATTCCCTTTATGTCATTGTACGTGCATTTATGGCCTATCTCAAACGACGGCGGAGGAATTTAATTCCTTTGGTTTGTGAGCTGGTTACTGAGTTTGTATTTAGTTTGATTGATAAATGGTATTATGTCATTTGCATTGTAGAGGCTGGAGTTAATAATTTGCTATGGTAGAGGGGTTGAACTCTCAAGTTGAGTGTGAAAGGGAGTGGGAAAACAAGGTCTCCTAACCAAGAAAATGGAACTCACAAAAAAACAAGTGCTTATCCTAGCCTAAGAACCTTGGGAAGGTCAGAGAGGGTAAGTCTTGCAGACCCTTGGAGGGTGTGAGGTGTAGAATCATTGGATGGTTCTTGTGCAGCTTGGAGGAGATACCTAGACAAGGTAGTACAAATAGGTGAGAGACAACTCACTCTACATCAATTGGTTCTATAGATATGAATTTAGTGTTATGGGAATGTCTATGATGATTAAGGAAATAGATTAGTAATGTGGTAATTAGCTTTAGAAATGGTATAATAATGCTATGAAATTGAATAAGTATTTGGGATTGGGAACATTTGGAATTGGTGTTTTAAAATGGATCTTAGGGGTTTAATGGGATTTGCATTATTAAAGGATCTATTCACGATAGATAAACTAGTGAGGTATTTTATGTATGCACGAAAAGAGAAAGGTTAGTTGAGTTATAATGTATTGGATCATAGTAGTAAATATGTTGTTATGCTCTTGATGAGGTTGTAAGTATGATGTTGAGGTACCCTAGGGAAAGATTAATTATAGAGTTATGTTTATTTCAGCTCGTGTATAATGCTTTTATGTTTATGTTCATGATGAAAACATGTACATCTTGTTAATGAATTTGTTAAATACATATGAGAAGTTAGTTGAATATGTTGCATTAAGTGATGTTTAAAATATATATATATATATATATATATATATATATATATATATATTAGCATGTTAGTATATTTCTTTAGGGTATTTTGGTGGGCATTACAATATTAATTTGCAACTGAATTATAATCAAGTTGTTTATGTGTTATATTAGTTGTAGACTTGTCCTAGTTTTATGTCTATAGTCCAGTTTGTTGTCAAGAGTCATTAATTAGTTGTCAAACCAATTAGCATGATTATAAGAGAAATGTTGAGTCTTCAAGAATTATATATTTGTTATATATGAATGAATAAAATAATAGAATGAGTAATACAACAGTTTTATTAAGCTCTATTATATTGAGTTCTCCATTTTTATTTTTATTTTTATTTTGGTTATTTTCTTGCAATATAATATCCTTTTTAGCTGATAGGCTTTATTTATTCAAAACTCCCACTAGAATCGTCTGTTGTCTTACACTGCATATTTTTCCCGGTTGGTTTTCCATTGCAAGTTTTTTAGGCAATGGTATTCTTTTTGACAAGTCAAGTTTCCTATAGATTGGAGTTGCGATTGAATATTCTTTTGTTGCTCCTGAAACACCATCACCATCATCATCAAAATTAAAATTCAGCAAGTTGTCGTGGCCATCAAATTTACCGCACTGCATTTGAGGTGTTCAGTCACAAAAACTGCCTCACCGCATTGCAAATAATACTTTAGTACAACAAATCTCCCTCCACCTCTCAGCTGCTTCCATCATCATCATACTCTTCATCCTCATCATGAAATTCAGGCTGCTCCTTCTCCTCGACATCGGTCTATCCAGATACTTCAAAGTCTTAATCAATTAAAAAATCCTAGCTCTATGATCCATGACTCTAGTTAGAGGACACTCATAAAGGTCTAGTGAAACAAGCTTTAACTGCACCAATGGCTCAAGATCTTCGATATAATGACCATCGAAAGTTTGGTTTCTCATGCTTCTATTTTGGGCATTGTGGGCAACTTCGTGGGAATTATTACTTGAATCACAATAAGACTAGACACAATTCACATATCAATTGGGTCATGGCTATCTAATGATTGAAGCTAATGTAAACCCTCAACTACATACCAAAATCATGTAAAACTCTGCCTCTTTGCAATCCACTTAGTACACTTGGTTTGGTGTTTGGCACGTTAATTCTAAGGTTGTATTCATTACCTACACTTCTTGGTAGAAGGCACAATTTCTTGGAAATAAGCTTTGAAGATGCAATAAAAACTCGCCAATCATGCTAGCGAGATCCCTTGATCAAAGGTTTTAATCTTTGTAAACAATGGTCTTCTTACAAACAACAGACTTCTTGATTGGCAATTAACCTTTTGTATGCTCTATCCAACTGAGAGACCATCAAAATAGCATTTGCATTCTCATCATCATTTAGCAAGGAGACATTCAATTTAAAACCATTTTCCCTTCTAGGTCTAGCCATAGAGGAAGGATCAAGGTCCATATCAACAGTGAAGGAGATAGGAGAATGGTCTAAGATGCTAGCTGGGGATACATGAATGGGGGATTGCCCTCTCTAAGGGTGAAAGCAAAATAAAGAAGCATCAACATAACATCTATCCAATCTGCAGTACAATCTTTGTTTACCACTTTGGTTATTACACCATGTGAACCAAATACCACAAGAAGATCCATTCCTCCTTGCCATGGGGTCAAACAAGTTAAATCTTCTTTTGAACTTGGACCCAAAAAAATGTTCATTCCCTTTCCAACAATGTTTAATACTACCATTTTTATCATCAGTATTTTCAATCATGTTAAAATCTTCCATAAAGTTCTAGTGTGCATTAGATAATCCAGTTGTTAGCCAGTCCCAAAGTTTAGCTCTGTCTCTGCAGTCATTAGTAGCATAGATGTTGCAAATACCATGATTGGAATGAAATCTTATGGCCTGCTCCCATAGAAATCTCAACATAGTATAAGCTTAAAACCCCACCACCTTGATCTCTTGAAGACATATAATGTCCTTATCCTTAATGTTATTGCGCCATTTTCTGACAACATACTTTCTATCAGACATCTCCAGGCCCTTGACATTCCAGCTATGTATGTGCATCACCACAAGAGTTTATTTAGAGGATGGTTTTTGATTCTTGTACAACCTATTAAAACATTCAGGAACCTCATTACCTTTCTTCCTATTCTCATTGGAGAGATATTGTCTATTAGAGGTTTTTCTTTTCTTTCTTAGTTTTTTACTAACCACCTCAACAAACTGCTCATCATTACTACCAAAGAGAACAATTTGTCTATCATTGGAACCATCCACTACGGAGTTCATGATACCAGGTAAGGGATTACTCACCCTCAAGTCAAATGAGACTAGGGGAGCACTTCTTAAAAGATCAACCTTCTCCTTAATTCTTGCTAGGGCAATCTATTGAGCATTGAGCCTAGGTTGGAGGGAGGGATTCCCAATCTTACCTTGATCCATTGTTTCATTGCGAGGTTGGATTGGATCAGTAGACTCCATCAACATTCCTCATCGATATTTTTCCCATATTGGGTTTTCCTCATACATCTGGTGTTGTGGGTTGCATTTGTGTGTTTGCTTCTTTTCATATGCACATTTGTCTAACCAGTTTGATTGTTTAGTGCTTAGGGTGATAACTGGTATACCAAGGTTATTTAAAAAGAATAGAATTTAGATACCACTGAGTCACACCCCTCTCAGTGGTACATTGTGTTCAACATAATTTTAGCTTATTCTCTTACAACTCGTCATAACCCTCTCCATGCAAAAGGTATCTCCTACCACTTGTCCATTATGTCATAGAATCTGTCATAGGCCAACACTTGTAAAGATCCTCACATGGGATGACTATCTCCACATGTATAGCATATGTGTCATACAGTCATCGCCAAGTAGGATGCCACCAAGCCTGTGGATCCCACTAGATGACTAGAATTTGTAGGCAATAAATAATAAATTAATAAATAAATGCATTAGCCAATGTTAGGATTTGCAAAGGTTGAGACACCTTAATCCCAACATATATAAATAGAGTAAGCAAAGTGTAGAAGACAAAGAGAAAGTAGTTGCAGATAGGATAGGGAGAAGGTGAATGCAGATGGAAGAGTGAAATGTTGTTTTGGGGAAAAACTTTGTGAAGTGAGACGCCTATTAAAAGTTATATTTTTGTATTTGTAGGTTTAATGAAATAAATTTTACAGCTTTGTTGTAACTTGTGTGTTTATTTGTAGACAGTGAATCCTTGGTTGTTTTTGTGTAAATTAGTAGCTTTTTTGGTGGGGGTGATTTGTATTGCATCAACTTCAAAAGTAATGATGGAAATTATTTGGAACACAAAAGAGACTTGAAAGACTGCCTTAGTACCAATTCCTCTTCTTTATTTGCGTTCTTTCCTTCCTACCTCTCTATGTTTTATCCTCATTAATTTCCTTCCCACATCACTATGTTTTCTCCTCACTACCATATGAAACACTAAGCTAAAAGTGAATTTCAGCCTACTTAAATAATTAACCCCAATACAGTTATTACTATATTTTGGGAAAAAAATTATAAAGAGGGGGACAGAAATTGTTCTGACTTAGAATGAACTGTTTAACCATGTATTTAAAAAAAAGGTAAAAATGTTGAAAAGGAGAAAAAGCTGCAGATTTTTAATATAAATATACTTTGATGGCATAAAGATATAAAGAACAAATAAAAATGTAAGTCTAGCTTGATTTTGGAATACAAATTTATTTACTTATATCCATTATTCTTATCATTTTGATAGATAATGGTATTTTTCATATTATTTCTATTTTGTATCAGACTGTAGTGCATGGTAGGGGAAGTTCTGCAAGAGTTCATTGATACATGATAGGGGTCCGGGGATTGTTTTGGCTCTTCTATTTTTCTTCTTTCCCATTAATATTCATCAATGTTCTTTGGAAATATCTCATACTAAAATGTAAGTTGTGTTCGATCTGCTATTAGAAAGTTGTAAAACATTGATCCTGTACCATAATAGAACCTTTGTTCACTCTACTGATATAGTCCTACAAAACAATGAAGATGAAGGTGAAAGGCAAGGAAAATTATGTTCATTGGTATATTACTTGAACACAATAAGCATGGTATCTCAATCTTTTTGATAAAGAACATGGTATAAGTAGAGTCTTAAAACCACAAGCAATAGGATAACCAACTATTCATGTGTCATTTTGCTTCTCATTGAAACTTTGATTATATTCATGTATCTCTTGCTTTGGTTATATATTTGAGCTTAATTTTGATTATTAATCCAGTGAAGAGGAATAGCAAGAATAACTAATTTAGATATTACATCATTTTTTTTTTTTTAAATTAATAGTTTATATTAAGGGTGAATCCAGTTTGCAAATCTATTTTTAGGGGACTTGGCTACTATAATGGTACTCTCATCATAATGACCTCGCATAAGAAACTCCTGATCATCAGAATGACCTTGCATAAGAAACTCTATAAGGATTGTTGTGAGGTATCCTTTGCAATTTGAGCTTACTCATTGCCTCTTCTGACACAATGTTGTCTGTAGACCCTGAATCAATGATCACTTTGCAAACTTTGTCCATAATCTTGCATTTGATCCTAAATAAGGACCTTCTTTGGCTTGGCTCTTCTCTGACCGGTTCTTTGATCAACGTTCTCCTTATCATCAAGTTGTCACCTAACTCTGACTCTAAGGCAACCTTTGAAGTCTTGCTACTTGAAGACTCTTCTTGAAGATAGTTCACTCTTCTTTCACTACCATGTGATGATGTTCCCTTCTCTGGATACCTATATGTTGGATGACCAAGTTGGTTGCAATGGTAACACTTCATTGTTGTAAAATATGAGGAACCTCTACCTTGGCCACTAGATCTTCCTCTAAAACTGTTGTTTGATCCCCTTCCTCTATTGAATCCTCCTTTATTAGTGCCACTATCTTGCTGCTCAGTGAGTTTAGACTCTCCTTGTGTTCTTTGTTCAGAACTTCTTCCTCCAAAGCCTCCCCTATGGCCTCCATTGTCTTTTCCTCTACCTCTGCCCCTATTGCTACTCGATTCATGTCTTTGTTTTAGTTTTTCCTCCACCTTAAGGGCAAGTTGATAGGTTTGATGAACCGTTTTTGGGCTCATTAGAATGATTTCTTCTTGGATGTTCCATCGTAGACCATTTAGGTACCTAGCAACCTTGAGACTCTCTTCTTCCACCGCATGAGATCTAAAGCTAAGTTTGTCAAACTCCTTTGTATAGCTACTGACATCAAGGTCTTTTTGTCTTAAGTTTTGCCTCTTCCTATGAATTTGCACTTCATAGTCATCATGGAGATAGACTTCTTTGATTTTGACTAACATCCCTTTCCAAGAAGAGATGGGTTCTTTTCCCATTTTCTTCCTCTCATCTTGCACAAATTGCCACCATGTGAGAGAAAATCCTCTCATCCTAGACTTGGCTACTTTGAATCTCTGGGCTTCAGATATGACTTCACATTCAAAATGCTTCTCCATGCCTTCTATCCATTCTAGGACCACTTCTGCCTCCATCTTACCAGTGAACAATGGAAACCCTTCTAGTGATTTACCACTCAAGGCTTTCAATGCCTTCAGGAAAAGGTTCTTTCTCTAGGAAAGGATCAAGTTCAGGCACTTTGTCTCTCTCTAAGACTTCTTTACCCTTCCCTTCTACTCCTTCAACCTTTACCAACACTTCATCTGCCTTGGTTTCAATTGCACCAAGCTTACTCTCCAATTCAACCAACTTTTCTTTCAGGAGTCTATTCTCTTCCTCCCAATCATCCAATTTCCTTTCCAACTCTACATTGGTCACCATGCTATTGTCTCCTATAGATTCCACTGAGGACATCAACTCTTCTAGCCCAAATCTTATAGGCTCTGTTACCAATTTGATGGGGTTCACCTAGTCTGCTCAACATTTCACCTAGTTGGTGTCGCTCAATTCCACCAACTCACCAGGCCTAGTTGCTCTCTAGACCTCCAAGTTCTTCTTAGTCTCTTCTAGGGCTTGGTTCTTGACCATTCTAAGGTGTTTTCTTTAAGTGTTTTGGCTAGTAACCTTACCAATTCACAGTGCTTCCCATGTGCTTAATTATGGCTTCTTGGCTTCAATTTGTCAAATTGACCTCCTACTGTCATGAGTTGATGCAGAGGTGTGGAGGTGTCTTCTAACATGTTTTGAATTCATTTAGGGTCCATTTGAGGTTTGCAATCATTAGGTTTCTTACTGATTTCAAAATCTTGCCTAGAAAAGGGCTACAAGGAATGAGCCCCAATTAGGCCTCCAAAATCCGATTTTTAGGGCTTGAGGGAAAACGGTCCAAAAGACCCCCTAACAAGTTTGGTTTTTCTTCAATGATTCACCTAAGCTCAAGATATTTTTATGGTTTTGGCTTCTTGTTTTACCGTACAACATGCTAACCCCAAAATGAGGGTTTTGAAGGGTTTTTAGGCCTTATAGCCCGCAGTGACTGGTCAAGTTGGGATTTGGACATCAAATGACTTTTTCAAGGCTTTTCCTTGCATTGGAAACTCTGTCCCAACTTCATGAACCCCTCCAAAATCTTTGATGACGGTTTGGCATACACCCCTGCACTTAGCACTTCAATTTCACCTTATTTCCTCTAGCCGGGTTGGTCCTGGACTCGCCTAGAACAAGGTGACAGTCATATTGAAACTCATCTCCAACACTTGTCCTTGCATATTTACACTATACAAGTGGTTTCCCTTCATGTCCCAATAGGATGTGATGGTAACATGTGTGGAATTCATGGGGGAACCATTTTTACATAAAACTGCTATATACAAGCCAAAACTGGCTGTTTGCAAACCAAAGCAAGAAAACACTAATGAAAACTATCTACAAAGCTTGAAATGGAACCAACAATACTGTAACACACTAGAGAAACTCAATCCATTGTTGGATCAATGGATTCAATCCATTCTCAATTACAAAATGAATGAAATCAAACCAAAATGCTGCCAACAAGTTTGAAAATGAGTAGTTTTAGATTGTTGAACTTACAAAACACATTCTCCAACCTTGGTAACCATGAAAGAGAGGGTTATTATAGCATTTCCCATGTGTGGAGTCATCTTAGGGCATAGAACAATCCCTAACTCCATCGCTAACCAATTTTTGGACAAAAGTTGTCATGACAACTTTTTGCAATTTTGCACTTTTCCACTTCATGGTCTTCCCAACCTTTGAGACCTATTCTAAGTCATCACACATGACTTTGAAAACATTCCTAAGACTAATTTAACCCTCTGTAATGCCTATACCAAATTTTGACACTTTTGACCATCAAGAAGGTCAACTACCTACTCAAACCCACTATTTACACAAAAATGCAAACCTAAGAAGAATGAACTCAACCTAGGCCTACATTGACTCAAAACACTAACTCTTGGACCCTCCCAGAGTCCTTATTCACTACTAACTTGGCTAGGGTTAGAACAAGCCAAAATTGTGAAAGCTAGATAGCCTAAGTCCTAGGTGCTCCTGCACCATCTGTCCTAGCTACTATTTGTTATTGTAGATCCTCTACAGAGGGGTCATTTGCTTGCGGAACCATGTGGGGTCTGGATCTATCTCGTATCTGTTGTTCTTCCCTGGCAAATTTGGTGTCATGGTTGGAGCTCCCTATGGTGTCAGGCTGGATCTATTCTGTAGGTGGCTTGGGGTCTATTGTGAGAGAAGTATGAGAGGAGAGATCCTCTCTATTCTCTCTCTTGTTGGTGCAGGGGGTTTGGCTTGGATTTGGGGGAGGATTTGGGATGCGAGTGGTATCGATGATAGAAGCCTTTTCTCTCTTCTTCAAGAGACTTGGTGGGTTCTTGCGGGCTTGGGGTTATCTAGTTTTGGAAGACATTTTTGCCCGGTTTGTGTGATCTAATCGTTCCTTTTTAGGGCTCTTCCTTCTAACCCCATTCCTTCTGCCCCTGCTCCTTGGATATGTGGTGGAGTCTATGCCTTATTTGTCTATCTTTAGTTCAAGTTGATTGTTTTGTGTATGGAGAGACTCTCTGTTACGGGGGTTTTCTTATTCGTGGTTTGAAGATATGTTGGTGGTCCTCTTGAAGGGTGGAGGTGCCTTTTTGTTCTTATTCTTCTCAAGAGGATCACTTTATGTTCAAGTTGCATCTCTCAATTCCTCTTAGCCTGCCCTATTGAGGTGGGTCATTCTTCTATAGAGGGGAAAAGTTGCTAGCCGGTTGCTATTAGATGGAATTCACTGGGAGTTGGTTGGTTGTTAGAATCTCTCTCAATGCTTTTGTGCTTTTGGACATTTTCTCCTATAGAGGCGGAGAGATGGGAGGTTCTCACTTGCTTGGAGTTGATTCAATTCAGGTATCTCATTCAACTTATGCTTCCGGGGTTTTTAAGTTATGGGAGCCTGTCAAAACCCATTTTTAAGGACCTCAAGATTTTGATGTCTAAGTATGTGTTATGTATTGTTCTTCCTCCTCTGATCCCTATTGAGGTGGTGATTGTGGAGAGTTTTCAGTTTTTTTAGCCATGCTCTTATTCCTCTTGGTTGAGGGAGCCAGTAAAAACCCTCTTCCGTTAGTTTTTTTTTTACTGACCAGGTGTTTGCTGCCAATTTTAAAGGGCAAACCTTGGTTCTCTTCTGGTTCTTGTTTTTGGTTAAGGTGTGCTAGGTTTGGGAGCCTAATATCAGGTTGTGGGATCTTGGTTAAAACCCTCTTGTATGGTTATGGGTGCCTATCAAAACCCTCTGTGTCTTTCAGGTTGTGGGATCCAAAACCCTCTTTTGTGGTTGTGGGAGCCAGTCAAAACCCTCAGAGTCTTGTCTCTTTGCTTATGTCCAGCCTGATATGTAATGTTTTTTGTTGTCCTTTGGCTGGCGTTTCATTGGTGGTTGGTTGTATGGAATCTTTCTATATCTATTGATCAGCCATTTCTTGTTGGGTTCTGGATGTCGGTTCATCTAGGGGGGTTCGGGTCCCCTTAAAACCTGTTGCTCGAGGTTTCGGGTCCCCTCAAAACCCCCTTTTCCCTTAATCAAAAGCATAATTCAATTTGGATTTGTTTTAACCCATAATTAATTTTCTATTTATCACCAAAATGGGTTAGACAATTGATAATTGCTCCTCAAAAACCTTTTAGCTTTCAGAACTAGTAGTCTACACTTACAATTTTTTGAATTTAGAATAGTGGTTATATAATCATTTAAAAGATAGTGTTATATAGATTCATAAAAATGACAAGTAAATAGCTACACACAAAATATTCAAATGGTTTAAAATTGAAAATGAAATACAATATCACAATTACAACAAGTTGTTATACAATGAGATCAAGAATAAAGGGAGGGAGACGTATATCTAGTCATCCATTTTATCCCATACATTAATGGAGTCCAATGTGTCTATGGGAGGGTCCCAACCACTACTACCATCTTTATCTTGAATAGAAACTCAAACAGGACAAATAGAAAAAGTCAGCCAAGAGATCTTGCTAAAAGCCTAACCAGGTAACAATCACTACCAAAATCTAGGGGATAAGCACAACAATGGTTGGTGGGTAATGACCATTCTCCCTGAACATGATCTCTTCCCACATGAGGTAGGGAATTGTCATGAACATACTAGCTACCTCCTCGACGACGCCCTTGAG